>NC_083316.1:20029992-20349048 GCF_963455315.2 Globicephala melas | reverse complement strand
AATAAACACAGGGAAAAATCTTCATGACATTGGACTTGGCAATGATCTCTTGGATATGATTCCAAAAGCAT
The DNA here is from genome assembly GCF_963455315.2 of Globicephala melas. Classification (NCBI taxonomy): domain Eukaryota; kingdom Metazoa; phylum Chordata; class Mammalia; order Artiodactyla; family Delphinidae; genus Globicephala; species Globicephala melas. The sequence goes on along the minus strand of NC_083316.1, from coordinate 20,348,977 downwards.
AGGAAACAAAAGCAAAATGGGTACGTAAGATTACATTAAAATTAAAAACTTTTGTGCATCAAAGAACAAAATCAATAAAGTGAAAAGACAACCTATGGAATTGGAGAAAATATTTACAAATCATGGACATAACAAAGAGTTAATACCCAGGATACATAAAGAACTACTACAAGTTAAGAACAAAAAAATCAAATAACCCAATTAAGAAAATGGGCTAAGGACTTAAGGAGTCATTTCTCCAAAAATGATATACAGATGGCCAATAAGCATATGTAAAGATGCACAACATCACTAATCATCAGGGAAACACAAATCAAAACTACAATGAGATATTGCCTCACACCCATTAGGATGGCTTCTACCAAAAAAAAATTAACAAGTGTTGGTAGGGATGTGGAAACAAGGGAATCCCTGTGCACTGTTGGCGGAATTGTAGAATGGTGCAACTGTAATAGAAAACAGCATGGAGGTTCCTCAAAACACTAAAAATAGAAATACTGTATGATCCAGCAATCCCACTTCTGGGTATATCCAAAATAATTGAAATCAGAATCTCTAAGAGATATCTGCACTCCCATGTGTATAGTAGCACTATTCACTATAGCCATTTTACTCAGCCTAAAAAAAAAAAAAATCCTGTCGTTTGCAACAACATGGATGACCCTGGAGGGCATTATACTAAGTGAAAAAAAGCCAGGGAGAGATTGATAAAAGGATACAAACTTCCAGTTATAAGATGGATAAGGTATGAGGATCGAATGTATAACATGGTGACTATAGTTGATGACAGACAGCATATCGTATAATTGAAATTTCCTGAGTAAAACTTTAATGTTCTTACCAAAAAAAAAAAAAGTAAATGAAAGGTGATAGGATGTCTTTAATTATTCAATGCAAAGAATTATTTCACAATGTTTATATATATCAAATTATCACACTGCACACTTCAAATATCTTACAGTTTTGTCAGTTATACCTCAATAAAGCTGAGGGGGAAAAAAAAGGAGAAGTCCTGTTACATCCTACACCATGGAGGAACCTGGAAGACATTAGGCTAAGTGAAATAAGCCAGTTACAAAAAGACAAATACTGTCTCATTCCACTTATATGAGGTAAATAAAGGAGTCAAATTCATAGAAATAAAAGGCAGAATGGTAGTTACCAGGGCCTGGGGGGAGGGGGAAAGCAGTAGTTGTTTAATGGGTTTAGGCTTTTAGATTTGCAAGATGAAAAATTTCTGGAGATCTGTTTCATAACAGTGTGAATATATTTAACATTACTGAATTGTACATTTGAAATGGTAAAGATGGTGAATTTTTTTTCTTTTTTGACTGCGTGGGGTCTTCGTTGCTGTGCAGGCTTTCTCTAGTTGTGGTGAGCGGGGGCTACTCTTCGTTGCGGTGCACGGGCTTTTCATTTCAGTGGCTTCTCTTGTTGCAGAGCACAGGCTCTAGGCACACGGGCTTCAGTAGCTGCAGCACACGGGCTTCAGTAATTGTGGCTCACGGGCTCTAGAGCACAGGCTCAGTAGTTGTGGTGCACGGGCTTAGTTGCTCCGTGGCATGTGGGATCTTCCCGGACCAAGGATCAAACCCGTGATGCCTGCATTGACAGGCAGATTCTTAACCACTGCACCACCAGGGAAATCCCAACGTGGTGAATTTTATAGGTTTTTTTTTTTTTACTACAATAAAAAAAAGCATGATCCCCTTGAAGAGGCAGAAGACCATGAGGAGCCAACAGATTAATATATTTTTATATATATTTATATATATACAATAGCATGAGATTAAAGAAAATTAGTGATATGAGAAATGTTTACCACAAAACTAAAAATAAACCTACATTGCAGGAAGTAAACGCAGGATTTATTTTGTAGAAAATGGAATCAGATCTGGGAAAAAAGGGAGAAACCTTCTCAGATTACAGATGAGAAGGCCAAAGGGATATACAAGATTAAATAAAAGGATAACATGATGGAGGACAGAGAATAGAGAGCTAGGGTTCAGATAATTGATACTAATTTAAAAAGAAATAAAATGAAAAAGAAAAACAGAGCCTAAAATTAAAGTTTTCATGAAGAAATATTTTCCTGTGAAAAACCGAGTACATGAAAATTTCTAGAAAATAAATTAAAGAGGGTCATAGCTTAAAAATAACTACAAATTATTGCGACAATAATAGAATTTTAAAAACCTCTTAGGAAACCTGAAAAGAAATAAAAATTTGGGGTTTCAAACTTGTGCTTTCTCACATGTACTGGGCATATAGAATAAAAAATGATATTTGAAGAATTGTATACCTGTTCAGGTTGCTTTCCTATATGAAGGTTAAATGAAAGCTTTTTTCTTTTCTTTTTTTTAAACATCTTTATTAGAGTATAATTGCTTTACAATGGTGTGTTAGTTTCTGCTTTATAACAAAGAGAATCAGCTATACATATACATATAACCCCATATCTCCTCCGCCTTGCATCTCCTTCCCACCCTCCCTATCCCACCCCTCTAGGTGGTCACAAAGCCCCCAACTGATCTCCCTGTGCTATGTGGCTGCTTCCCACTAGCTATCTATTTTACATTTGGTAGTATATGTAAGTCCATGCCACTCTCTCAGTTTGTCCCAGCTTACCCTTCCCCCTCCTTGTGTCCTCAAGTCCATTCTCTACGCCTGCGTCTTTATTCCTGTCCTGGCCCTAGGTTCTTCAGAAACAGGATTTTTTTGTTTTTTTTAGATTCCATGTATATGTGTTAGCATACAGTATTTGTTTTTCTCTTTCTGACTTTCTTCACTCTGTATGACAGATTCTAGGTCCATCCACCTCACTACAAATAACTCAATATTGTTTCTTTTTATGGCTGAGTAATATTCCATTGTATATATGTGCCACATCTTCTTTATCCATTCATCTGTTAGTGGACACTTAGGTTGCTTCCATGTCCTGGCTATTGTAATTAGAGCTGCAATGAACATTGTGGTACATGACTTTTTTTTTTTTTTTCGGTATGCGGGCCTCTCACTGCCGTGGCCTCTCCCGCTGTGGAGCACGGGCTCCAGACACGCAGACTCAGAGGCCACGGCTCACGGGCCCAGCCGTTCCGCGGCATGTGGGATCTTCCCGGACCGGGGCACGAACCCGCGTCGCCTGCATCAGCAGGCGGACTCCCAACCACTGCGCCACCAGGGAAGCCCATGACTCTTTTTGAATTATGGTTTTCTCAGGGTATATGCCCAGTAGTGGGATTGCTGGGTCATACGGTAGTTCTACTTTTAGTTTTTTAAGGAACCTCCATACTGTTCTCCATAGTGGCTGCATCAATTTACATTCTCACAAACAGTGCAAGAGGGTTCCGTTTCTCCACACCCTCTCCAGCATTTATTGTTTATAGAGTTTTTGATGATGGCCACTCTGACTGGTGTGAGGTGATACCTCTCTGTAGTTTTGATCTGCATTTCTCTAATGATTAGTGATGTTGAGCATCCTTTCATGTGTTTGTTGGCAATTTGTATATCTTCTTTGGAGAAATGTCTATTTAGGTCTTCTGCCCATTTTTGGATTGGGTTGTTTGTTATTCGGATATTGAGCTGCATGTGCTGCTTCATTTGCAAATATATGCTCCCATTCTGAGGGTTGTCTTTTCATCTTATTTATGGTTTCCTTTGCTGTGCAAAAGCATTTAAGTTTCATTAGGTCCCATTTGTTTATTTTTGTTTTTATTTCCATTTCTCTAGGAGGTGGGTCAAAAAGGATCTTGCTGTGATTTATGTCATAGAGAGTTCTCCGTATGTTATCCTCTAAGAGTTTTATAGTGTCTGGCCTTACATTTAGGTCTTTAATCCATTTTGAGTTTATTTTTGGGTATGGTGTTAGGAAGTGTTCTAATTTCATTCTTTTACATGTGGCTGTCCAGTTTTCCCAACAGCACTTATTGAAGAGGCTGTCTTTTCTCCATTATATATTCTTGCCTCCTTTATCAAAAATAAGGTGACCATATGTGCATGGGTTTATCTCTGGGCTTTCTATCCTGTTCCATTGATCTATATTTCTGTTTTTGTGCCAGTACCATTTTGTCTTTTTTTTTCCTTTTGCGGTACGTGGGCCTCTCACCGCTGCGGCCTCTCCCATTGTAGAGCACAGGCTCCTGACGCGCAGGCTCAGCGGCCATGGCCCACAGGCCCAGCCGCTCCGTGGCATGCGGGATCCTCCCGGACCAGGTCACAAACCCGTGTCCCCTGCATCAACAGGCGGACTCTCAACCACTGCACCACCAGGGAAGCCCCTATTCTGTCTTGAATACTGTAGCTTTGTAGTATAGTCTGAAAACGGGGAGCCTGATTCCTCTAGCTCCGTATTTCTTTCTCAAGATTGCTTTGGCTATTTGGGGTCTTTTGTGTTTCCATACAAATTGTAAAAGTTTTTGTTCTAGTTCTGTGAAAAATGCCATTGGTAGTTTGATAGGGATTGAATCTGTTGATTGCTTTGGGTAGTATAGTCATTTTCACAATGTTGATTCTTCCAGTCTAAGAACATGGTATATCTCTCCATCTGTTTGTATCATCTTTCATTTCTTTCATCAGTGTCTATAGTTTTCTGCATACAGGTCTTTTATCTCCTTAGGTAGGTTTATTCCTAGATATTTTATTCTTTTTGTTGCAATGGTAAATGGGAGTGTTTCCTTAACTTCTCTTTCAGATTTTTCATCATTCGTGTATAGGAATGCAAGAGATTTCTCTTCATTAATTTTGTATCTTGCAACTTTACCAAATTCATTGATTAGCTCTAGTAGTTTTCTGGTAGCATCTTTAGGATTCTCTATGTATAGTATCATGTCATTTGCAAACAGTGACAGCTTTACTTCTTCTTTTCCGATTTGGATTCCTTTTATTTCTTTTTCTTCTCTGATTGCTGTGGCTAAAACTTCCAAAACTATGTTAAATAATAATAGTGAGAGTGGATAACCTTGTCTTGTTCCTGATCTTAGAGGAAATGGTTTCAGTTTTTCACCATTGAGAACAATGTTGGGGAAAGTTCCCTCTATGCCTACTTTCAGCAGGGTTTTTATCATAAATGGGTGTTGAATTTTTTTCAAAGCTTTTTCTACATCTATTGAGATGATCATATGGTTTTTCTCCTTCAATTTGTTAATATGGTTTATCACATTGATTGATTCCTGTATATTGAAGAATGCTTGCATTCCTGGGATAAACCCCACTTGATCATGGTGTCTGATCCATTTAATGTGCTGTTGGATTCTGTTTGCTAGTATTCTGTTGATGATTTTTGCATCTATATTCATAAGTGATACAGGCCTGTAGTTTTCTTTGTTTGTGACATCTTTGTCTGGTTTTGGTATCAGGGTGATGGTGGCCTTGTAGAATGAATTTGGGAGTGTTCCTACCTCTGCTATACTTTGGAAGAGTTTGAGAAGGATAGGTGTTAGCTCTTCTCTAAATGTTTGATAGAATTCTCCTGTGAAGCCATCTGGTCCTGGACTTTTGTTTGTTGGAAGATTTTTAATCACAGTCTCAATTTCAGTGCTTGTGATTAGTCTGCTTATATTTTCTGTTTCTTCCTGGTTCAGTCTCGGAAGGTTGTGCTTTTCTAAGAATTTGTCCATTTCTTCCAGGTTGTCCATTTTATTGGCATAGAGTTGCTAGTAGTAATCCCTCATGATCCTTTGTATTTCTGCAGTGTCACTTGTTACTTCTCTTTCATTTCTGATTCTATTGATTTGAGTCTTCTCCCCTTTTTTTTTTTTTGATGAGTTTGGCTAACTATTTATCAACTCTGTTTACCTTCTCCAAGAACCAGTTTTAGTGTTTTTGATCTTTGCTATTGTTTCCTTCATTTCTTTTTCATTTATTTTTGATCTGATCTTTATGATTTCTTTCCTTCTGCAAACTTTGGGGGTTGTTTGTTCTTCCCTGTCTAATTGCTTTAGGTGTAAGGTTAGGTTGGTTATTTGACATTTTTCTTGTTTCTTGAGGTAGGATTTTATTGCTGTAAACTTCCCTCATAGAAGTGCTTTTGCTGATCCCATAGGTTTTGGGTTTTTGTGTTTTCATTGTCATTTGTTTCTAGATAGTTTTTGATTTCCTCTTTGAATTCTTCAGTGATCTCTTGGTTATTTAGTACTGTATTGTTTAGCCTCCATATGTTTGTATTTTTTACAAATTTTTTCCTGTAATTGATATCTAGTCTCATAGCATTGTGGTCAGAAAAGATACTTGTTATGATTTCAATTTTCTTAAATTTACCAAGGCTTGCTTTGTGACCCAAGATATGATCTATCCTGGAGAATGTTCCATGAGCACTTGAGAAGAAAGTGTATTCTGTTGTTTTTGGATGGAATGTCCTATAAATATCAATTAAGTCCATCTTGTTTAATATGTCATTTAAAGCTTGTGTTTTCTTACTTATTTTCATTTTGGTGATCTGTCCATTGGTGAAAGTGGGGTGTTGAAGTCCCCTACTATGATTGTGTTGCTGTTGATTTCCCCTTTTATAGCTGTTAGCATTTGCCTTATGTATTGAGGTGCTCCAATATTGGGTGCATAAACATTTACAATTGTTACAGCTTCTTCTTGGATTGATCCCTTGATCATTATGTAGTGTCCTTCTTTGTCTACTGTAATAGTCTTTATTTTAAAGTCTGTTTTGTCTGATATGAGAATTGCTACTCCAGCTTTCTTTTGATTTCCATTTGCCTGGAATATCTTTTTCCATCCCCTCACTTTCAGTCCATAGGTGTCTCTAGGTCTGAACTGGGTCTCTTGTAGACAGCATATATATGGGTCTTGTTGTTGTATCCATTCAGCCAGTCTATGTCTTTTGGTTGGAGTATGTAATCCATTTACATTTAAGGTAATTATCGATATGTATGCTCCGATTACCATTTTCTTAATTGTTTTAGGTTTGTTTTTATAGATCTTTTCCTTCTCTTGTATTTCCTGCCTAGAGAAGTTCCTTTAGCATTTGTTGTAAAGCTGGTTTAGTGGTGCTGAATTCTTTTAACTTTTGCTTGTCTGTAATCGTTTTAATTTCTCCATCGAATCTGAATTTCTCCATCAAATCTGAATTTCTGCATTGAATCTGAATGAGATCCTTGCTGGATAGAGTAATCTTGCTTCTAGGTTTTTCCCCTTCATCACTTTAAATATTTCCTGCCACCCCCTTCTGGCTTGCAGCGTTTCTGCTGAAAGATCAGCTGTTAACCTTAGGGGGATTCCCTTGTATATTATTTGTTGTTTTTCCCTTGCTGCTTTTAATATTTTTTCTTTGTATTTAATTTTTGTTAGTTTGATTAATATGTGTCTTGGCGTGTTTCTCCTTGGGTTTATCCTGTATGGGATTCTCTGCATTTCCTGGACTTGATTGACTATTTCCTTTCCCATATTAGGGAAGTTTTCAACTACAATCTCTTCAAATATTTTCTCAGTCCCTTTCTTTTTCTCTTCTTCTTCTGGAACCCCTATAATTCGAATGTTGGTGCATTCAATATTGTCCCAGAGGTCTCTAAGACTGTCCTCAATTCTTTTCATTCTTTTTTCTTTATTCTGCTCTGCAGTAGCAACTTCCACTATTTTATCTTCCAGGTCACTTATCTGTTCTTCTGCCTCAGTTATTCTGCTATTGATTCCTTCTAGATAATTTTTAATTTCATTTATTGTGTAGTTCATCATTGTTCGTTGGCTCTTTAGTTCTTCTAGGTCTTTGTTAAATGTTTCTTGTATTTTCTCCATTTTATTTCCAAGATTTTGGATCATCTTAACTATCATTTCTCTGAATTCTTTTCCAGGTAGACTGCCTATTTCCTCTTCATTTGTTTGGTCTGGTGGGTTTTTACCTTGCTCCTTCATCTACTGTGTATTCCTCTGTCTTCTCATTTTGCTTAACTTACTGTGTTTGGGGTCTCCTTTTCGCAGGCTGCAGGTTTGTAGTTCCTGTTGTTTCTGGTGTCTGCCCCCAGTGGCTAAAGTTGGTTCAGTGGGTTGTGTAGGCTTCCTTGTGGAGGGGACTAGTGCCTCTGTTCTGGTGGATGAAGCTGGATCTTGTCTTTCTGGGCAGGACCACGCCTGGTGGTGTTTTTGGGGTGTCTGTGACCTTATTATGATTTTAGGCAGCCTCTTTACTAATGGATTGGGTTGTGTTCCTTGCTAGTTGTTTGGCGTAAGGTGTCCAGCACTGTAGCTTGCTCATTGTTGAGTGGATCTGGGTCTTAGCGTTGAGATGGAGATTTCTGGGAGAGCTTTCACCATTTGATATAACATGGAGCCCAGAGGTTTCTGGTGGACCAATGTCCTGAACTCAGCTTTCTCACCTCAGAGGCCCAGAGCTGACACCCGGCCAAAGCCCCAAGAGTCTGTCAGCCACACTGCTCAGAAGAAAAGGTAGAAAAAAATGAAAGAAGGAAAGAAAAAATAAAATAGAATAAAATAAAAGTTATTAAAATAAAAAGTTAAAAAATTATTAAAAATAAAAAAAGTTAAAAAGTACTAAAAAAGAAATAAAGGAAGAAGTGAGCAACCAAACCAAAAAACAAATCCACCAATGATAACAAGAGCTAAAATCTATACTTTATAAAAAAAAAAAAAAAAGGACAGACAGAACCCTAGGACAAATGGTAAAAGCAAAGCTATACAGACAAAAGCACAGAAAGAAACGTATACATGCATACACACTCATAAAGACGTAAAAAGAAAAAAATGTATATATCTATATAAAAAGAAAAAGGAGGAAGAGAGCAACCAAATCAATAAATCTACCAATGATGATTATCTCTAAATACTAAACTAAGATAAGCATAAAACCAGAAACAAATTAGATGCAGAAAGCAAACCCCAAGTCTATAGTTGCTCCCAAAGTCCACTCTGTCAATTTTTGGATGCTTCATTGTCTATTCAGGTATTCCACAGATGCAGGCTACATCAGTTTGATTGTGGAGATGTAATCCACTGCTCCTGAGGCTGCTGGGAGAGATTTCCCTTTCTCTTCTTTGTTTGCACAGCTCCTGGAGTTCAGCTTTGGATTTGGCCCCACCTTTGTGTGTAGGCCACCTGAGGATGTCTGTTCTTTGCCCATACATGATGGGGTTAAAGGAGCAGCTGATTAGGGGGCTCTGGCTCACTCAGGCGGTGAGGAGGGAGGGGTACTCAATGTGGGGCGAGCCTGCGGCGGCAGAGACCAGCATGACATTGCAGCAGCCTGAGGCACGCTATGTGTTCTCCTGGGGAAGTTGTCCCTGGATCACGGGACCCTGGCAGTGGTGGGCTGCAGAGGCTCCCAGGAGGGGAGGTGTGGATAGTGACCTGTGCTTGCACACAGGCTTCTTGGTGGCTGCAGGAGCAGCCTTAACATTTCATGCCTGTCTCTGGGGTCCTTGCTGATAGCTGCAGCTCGCACCCATCTCTGGAGCTCATTTAGGTGGTGCTCTGAATCCCCTCTCCTTGTACACCCCGAAACAATGGTCTCTTGCCTCTTAGGCAATTCCAGACTTTTCCTGGACTCCCTCCCGGCTAGCTATGGTGCACTAGCCCCCTTCAGGCTGTTTTCACGTAGCCAAGCCCAGTCCTCTCCCTGGGATCTGACTTCCGAAGCCCGAGCCTCAGCTCCCAGACCCCGCCCTCCCTGGCGGGTGAGCAGACAAGCCTCTCGGGCTGGTGAGTGCTGGTCGGCACCGATCCTCTGTTCGGGAATCTCTCCACTGTGCTGTCTGCACCCCTGTTGCTGTGCTCTCCTCCGTGGCTCTGAAGCTTTCCCCCTCCGCCACCCGCAGTCTCCGCCCACGAAGGGGCTTCTAGTGTGTGGAAACCTTTCCTCCTTCTCAGCTCCCTCCCACAGGTGTAGGTCCCATCCCTATTCTTCTGTCTCTGTTTTTTCTTTTTTCTTTTGCTCTACCCAGGTACGTGAGGAGTTTCTTGCATTTTGGGAAGTCTGAGGTCTTCTGCCAGCATTCAGTAGGTGTTCTGTAGGAGTTGTTCCACATATAGATGTATTTCTGATGTGTTTGTGGGGAGGAAGGTGATCTCTGCGTCTTACTCCTCCACCATCTTGAAAGTGTCTCCAAAAGCTTTTGCAATTATGCAATTGTTCTGTCAAGGTTTCACTCATGTAGCTCTTCTTGAAAAATGTTTCTTGAATATTTCAAATTGCCCTTGAATTTTTCCAAATTTAGAACTTCATCCCACACAAAATCCAGGCCATAATTTAAATTCTATTGCTCTTGGTAACAAGAAAAAGCAGAAATCTTAGAGATAAAGATGTGTCATGTGTTTTACCATAGGCTTTTCCTATATTATCAAGTTCAGGGACATGGTATATGCAAATGTCATCTTCTCTGCTTTAAGCCCTCTGCCTGAAAGTGGGATTGTCTAATCATCAAATAGTCTTGACCCAAAGAATTGGCCTTGCTTACTTGAAAAAGTAGAGCAGAAGTTAGAGTTACGTCTGTGGGCTACAGTGGATTTTGGGAAAGCATATTGTGAAACTTATTTCCAAGGAAAGCTTTCAAGTGAGAATGAGTGTTGTTCTGACACTTTTTCTATTTTCCTTCAAGGTTAGTCATTCCATATCAATTCTCTCATACACAAAAGGCAAAAAGGGGTGGCTTTTTTCCTATTCTCTTATGGAACTGTGAAAAAACAGGCTAGTATGATTTTAACATAAAAAAGGATTATAAAAGGGTATTGACAGGCACTGCATAGTCTCACTTTCATTATAGAATACAGGCTTATATTATGGTAAAAGCCCAGAGAAACCTTTTGTGTCTTGCTTAAGACAAATAGACACTGATTTAATCTGTCTTTCTATTCTGCTTTCCATGAAAAGAGGGAAAAAATGATAATTTTAGTGATGTCAAGGAATCCTAAGTCTAGTTTAGGATTTTTTTTTTCTTGAGGGTCTTTATTAAGTATAAGGGATCACACAAAATGAAAAAGTAAAGAAAATGGTGTATTATAAAGAAAAGACAGTGAGGAGTGAAGTTTGTTAACCAAAGAAGTCTAAATTAAAAGATTGTTTTAAACAGGTTTATTGAGGTACCATCTACATACCATTAAAGTCCATTTAATTGTACAATTTAATAATTTAAGTAAATTTACAGAGTTGTGCAACCATCATCACAGACCAGGTTTAGAAAATTCCCTCACTCCAAAAGCTGCCTTGTGTTCATTTTCAATCATTCCCTATTTCCACACTCAACTCCAGGCAACCATTAATTTATTCTCTTATTCTGTATGCTTCACTTTTCTGGGGAAAAGTATCTATTCCAAAAATGAATACAATTATGTTTTAAAAAATATTTTAGGAAAGTGTCGAGTGAACTTCATATTCCTGATTCTGTTGCCCAGAATTCCAAATATCTGAACTTTCATGAGAAGCAGCCCTGCCTATATTCCCAGAAAAGAAAACGTTTACAAGCATGCTAAGTGTTGTAAGAGCCTGGCCTCATTTGTTGTTGCTTAGAATAGTCTTACTATCAGCACTAGGCTACAAAGAGATGAAATTTTATTTCTACAGTGTTCCATTGCTGCTTATCAGACATGGTTCCAGTGTCACAAAAACCTCTTCTAGGCATCTATTTTCCCTGCAGTTGTTAATTTTTCACTCAACCCTGGTTGGACTTTATTCTTATTCATTAATTCTGTCTTATCCACAATCCCAAGGCTTTACTATATGACAAATTCTAGGTGGAATCAATGTGAGGAACTAGGTTTCTCTTTTTAAATGGATATATATCCTAAATGTCACATGCTCACCTTCATGGATGAACAGCTGTAAGAGAATAGGTCCCTTTTTCTCATGGATAAATGTCCTAAATGTCAAATACTCACCTTCATCAGTGGACAACTATTTATGGCCCAGGGTAGTAAATGCACACAGTGGTTATAATCCTGACACCCCACCATCACTACCCTGATTTCTCTGGTAGGCATTGCAATGAATTATGTGTGAGAAATCTTCATCCCTGCAAAACCATTTTAATTGGTCAGTGTCTACATCTGTATTAATCCTTTCAGAACCTTCTGGGAACTAGTGGGCAGCTCTCGAACTAGGTTCCATATTTGTCTCCTGACCTGTCTTCCCCTCATTGCTATGCAGTTAAATTTGTATGTTTTAACTTACATCCAAGATATGCCAAGGAAGTTTATTTACACTTTCTTAAAATGATGACAGGCAGATATTCTGTATTCTAGCTTCAATGAACCTCACTTATTTTGAATTTCAACAAATCAGTTGGTAGAGGAGAAATTGGAGTCATTCAAAGACCACCTGCAAGAGACCTGGTGAGTCAGACAAGAAATCATGACATTTTGCACAGATGAGAAAGTGTACCCTAAAAAAATTGTCAGTATCTTTCTGTTTTGTCAGAAGACAGAGAAATATACAAGCTGCTATGCAAGAGAACTCAGCGTTACCTGGGAGTGCAGTGACAGATTATAAAGGGATCTATGTAGACCATTTTCAATTTTTTTCTCTTTAATTGTTTTTCTTTTTTTTTTTTTTTTTTTTTTTTAGTTAAGTTGCAAGTCATCAGATTCTGAACTCTAATGAAAGAAAATACTAACTGGTAAATCAAAATCACTGTCGAGAATGTCTGGTACTGGCATGACTAGTCATTTTGAGGCCACTGAGCGTTCAAACAAATTAAATTTGAAATATGTTTCTCTTTCATCCTAGACTTGAAAAAAAAAAGTTTAGGCTGAAAGTGATTGATAATAGTTGAATATTTTTCTATTCATGCTTTTAAAACTACCAGGCTATAATGATTTTCCTTAATTTCTGTAACATGTAATTCTTCCTTAAGAGAAAAGTCATAGTAGGAGAGATAATATGACTGAAGGAAAAACTGTGGCCTTTAGAATCAGATGTAAATATGATTTCCAGCTCTGTGCTCACTATGCATTTGAACTTTTACATAAAAACAAATACCTAATAGTTATTACCTAAATATTTATTTTATGCCATGAGTAGTATAATCATTGGTCTTAATCTTTAAAGCAATTTTATAATGTAGGTGGTCCACCCTCATTTCCCCACTTGAAATCGGAAAGCAACTTAAAGTAAAACTAGAGATATATTTGGACCTAAATCTACAAACCCCAGAATATATTTCACTTTCATTTTAGCATTTTTTTTGGTTTACTGAAATTTTAGTGTAGATTTTTATAAGAAAATTCACAAATCATAAATGTACAGTTCAATGAATTTTACAAACTGATCACATTGTATAACCAAAACTCAGAGGAAGAAACAAAATTACCAGTCAAAATTATCCTGAAAAGTTCGCCTTCCAGTCACTGCCTAACTTCAAAATCACAAACTTATTTTCTTTGTTTCTGAAATTTATATAAATGGAATCATATAGCAAAAAATTATATCTGTGTTCTTCAGTGCATCATTATGTTTCTGAGATCTCTCTCTTTTATTGCATGTAAGTGTAGTTTGTTCATTAGCATTACTGTATAATAATTCCATGTATGAACCTACCCAGTTTATACACACACACACACACACACACACACACACACACACACACACACATGCAGATTTTGCAGTTTAGTTTTGGATATCATGAGTAAGGCTATGGACATTTTTGCACATAAATTTTGGTGAATATTAGTACACATTTCTGTTGAACGTACACTTAGGAATAAAACTGTCAGTCAAGGAATATACAGATGTTCAACTTTGATAAAGCCAAAAACTGTATTTTTTTTTGCTGTGCATTTAGTTTTTTATGTTACCATATCCTGGATTCCCCACTTTATCCTTTGCCACGATATTTAACCTATCAAAATATTGTTTCACATCTGAAAAAACAAAGAATAACCTTGTGAACATGAGAATTAAATACTGTGGCACATTAAGAGTCATCTGTGTTTGTCCCATTGGAAGTATGTAGCCCTTTGAAAGTAGCTTACCTCTTTAGATTTTCTCCATATTTTTCATACAACATTAATTATTTTGATGATTCTGTCTGTTGCTATTAATTCTAATGCATCAAAAACTCATATACTTTATATGTTGAGTATTTGCATTCTAAGAAAAAAATATAAGTAAAATATGTATAGGAAATACCTTAGATTTGTCATATGTAGTAAACACACCATTTTGAGATCTAGGGAGCCAATTTCAAATAGCGTTACATTTTAGCTACTGGCTCAGAGTGGTAAACAAAACACAGTCCTTGCTTTCACGAAGTTTAGAGTCTGTCTTCATGTAATAAGTTTATAGATAATTACCAAGTTACATCTTTCTTCCCTTTTAATTTGCTGCAGAATAATGCCCAGTACTAGAACTATCATTGAGCTAACTGGAATTGGTGTGTACCACCTCTGATTTAAAATAAAGAGGCATATTTTTGGATAGGGAATAGAGATAAATATAATAAGTTTAGGAACTTGAGAACTATAGTTCAATAAATATTTATTGAGCAACTAACTCAGAACTCTGATTGATTATACAAAACTATACTAAAGCATGATCACTTCTATAAGAAATTCACAGAGTATCTCAGAATTAAAGAGCTGCACTGTGAGTATAAGTGTAATTCATATTCATGTTCAATTGAAGTTTTTGTTATTTGTTGTTTTTTTTTTATGATGGACAGTCTGATGGTTTTAAATTTGAATGACAAAGATACTGGTCTAATGATTTAATGGTATTTTAAACCTACTAAAGCAATAAAATAAATCATACATTTTTCAAAGTTTTCAGAAGGCACATTTTAATTTTAAATATACAAAACCATACTGCTCTGTCTTTTTCTATAAAATAAAAAAATAGTTATTGATAGAACAGCTTTTAAATTGTCTTAGTCAAACTCAACCAAAAGGATTTAAAAAATTAAACATGAACTAAAAAGAGTTTTACCAGAATATTGAACTCGCTTTGATATTCACAGAAATCAACACAATGTCCATTAGTGCAGAATAAAAGACATAGAACAATTCAGTGTAAGAAAAAAGCACATTGCATTAATGGAACATTAAAATTATGATTTAAACCCACAAAATTCAGGAAATTCAGAATTAGAACTCCCAAGGTAGTTCTTAACTGTGACCTCTGTGCATGTATGCTGTTTAGAAAATTGAGATTTTTTTGCCTTCCTGATTACATATCACTATGAAGAACAATTTTGAAGGGGAAAAAAAAAGGTACTTTTCCTTAGAACCGCTGTATATGTTTAAAATTTTATACCCACTTAGAAAATCAAATGATCAATCTTATACTACCATATGAGCTAATTATGGAATAAGAAGGAATTTTTAAAATATACTATAGAAAGCTGTATAAGCTACAACATAATGCACATCTACTTGAAACATGATTTGAACTTTCTTTTTGATATAGCCATAAGTGCCTACTATATAAAAACATATTCACATTGCAGAAAGACAGAGGGGAACACTATTAAAATTGAATAGCATGTAAAGAGGAAGGGTCAGGGAAATAATTGAGCAGAGAGTCAAAAGTAACATCCTTCTTATTTTTAAATCTACACTTTCCTGGGAAGATATTTTATCTCTTCAACTATGGCTTCTTCAATTTTAAAATGAGAGGACTGAGTTAAGTAACATCATAGTTTCTTCTAACTTCAAAACTGTATGATTCAGTGACTTCATGTAAATTAATATTCTAGAGGAGAATCTTAAATTTGATATTGTATTAAACCTTACATAATTTGTATCAGAGCTTAGTGAGATTTGCCAAGAAAGAAAATGATGTTGATAAAACCACTGGGCCTCTTTTAGATATGATCAGCCTATCTCATTGATCCTGCCCTATCTTTTGGATCTTTTAGTCAAAAAAAGGTTAACTCATCCATCCATCCAGATGTTAGTTCAGTATTTGTGCCCGGGGTTATTGGAAGATATCTTCTAGTAAATCAAAAAACATCATCAGGGCTTCCCTGGTGGCGCAGTGGTTGAGAGTCTGCCTGTCGATGCAGGGGACACGGGTTCGTGCCCCGGTCCGGATAGATCCCACATGCCGCGGAGCGGCTGGGCCCGTGCACCATGGCCGCTGAGCCTGCACGTCCGGAGCCTGTGCTCCACAACGGAAGAGGCCACAACAGTGAGGGGCCCGTGTACTGCAAAAAAACCCCAAAAACAAACAAAAAAAAAACATCATCAGGCCTCCTGAGATATGTTTCTCAATATTATGAATGTGAGATCAAGAAGGACTACAGAGAAAGGTAGTAAAAAAGGTAGTAAGCGTAAGAAGGCCATATTAATGTCACCACGGTATATAGCTCTTCAAGCAAAGTCACCACAGCCCATTTTTTTAAATAAGGAAATATATTTATTGAAAAGACAACTGAAAAAAAAGCGTATATACTTACAGTTATATAAACTGTGGCATAACAGATACTATCACAGCCCTTTTGCTCTCCCAGCAGCCAGCACTTGCATCTCTGTCAGCCAGCTGCCCCCAGTCTGCCAAAACCTGGTTTATCTACATGCACAGAGAATATGCATATCCCAGAAGTATCTTGGAATTTACAGACGCCATAGTGGCTTTTGACCAGTATCTGTAAATACCACTGCTCTCTTGTTTCCTATGCTGCAACCTCCACTGTCTTCACAGCTTCCCTGCAAGGCTGAGGCAATGTTATCTACCCTTCAAAGGATTTACTTGAAATCACATCTAGTCCTACTATGCTGCTGGGTTGACTTTGGGAATCCTGGAATAAAAAAAGGCCCAGTTTTTCACAATGTGTTTATTCCAGAATTCCTTTGGGAGAATATTGAGGACGGCAATCAAAAGGCTAAAAGAAGTAAACATGTGAGAAAAGTCCCATTATATACAAGGGGTGAAACTCTTACTGGGCAACCAACTGAAGTGTGAGTGGCATCCTGCTGACCCTATTCTACCATGAGCCCTGTAGTCCTGCACCTACTGGCCACCAGACTGGACCAGTCTGAAGGCACTCTGGACCTGACGTTGATGCATGCCCGCCTCCATGAGTTCACCCAGGACATGGGCTGCATGTTTCTCTCTCAATTCACTTTCATATATGTTAGCTTGATGCCCAGTTATAGGCCTATTAATTAAATAATAAATTTCTAAAAGCTAGCAACAACAAAAAAATTCATGACTTTTGTTCTATTTAGATCAAAGGAAGAATAGCACTTTGTTTTTAATTGCATGTGTTTGAATCCTTTGTTGAATGAAAATACAATTAGTTCCAAATATAGAATAACACAGAACAACATAAGGATTCTGTCTCAGGGCAACTCAAGTCTAATAACCATCTGTGAAGTTGAAACTTTGTGCCCAACAATTCTTTAACCCAAGAGCAGAATGCAATCTTCAAGAAAACCAAAATGTCTTTGGATTTTCTGTCATAGATAAAGAATCATTGAGATCACTTGTGGAATCCTAGGGAAAAAGAGATTTGTATGGCCCATTTACATGTAGAGAAAGGTGACTCTTTGATGAATATACTGTGGAGAAAATAATATTAAGGTGTTACCTTAATATCATTTAGAAAAAACTAGGAAACCTCTTGATTACTGGTGTTATAGATTAATTGCTGACAATTTTTGCCTAGCTTTCTTACATGCAGTTGGATAAATTGGGAGAATAGCAGCAACAGAGCTTAAGACAAAGTCTTTTATTGAAAAACAAAGTGAATTCTGAAGAAAATAAAATACACTGTAAATCAAAAATGTCTCAATTATTTTTATATTTGCATATTATCTTTTAAATATTGTCAATAGGGATATGCATATTTTATGGCTGAAATAGTAATGACCAAATCATTGTATAGTCTTCTTTTTAATGGAATTTTATATCATGTTTATATGTCACAAAATTTTTCACGATAATCTTAAAGACAATAATATGTTGCCAAGTTAGTGTACTATAATTTACTTAATTTCTTTATTGTAAGAGACTTTAGGTGTTAGAGAATAGACCTTGGGGAATAACCAGGTACATATTGCTTTTTTTTCTCTTCCTGACAAATTTCCAACATGAAATATTTATGACAATACACAAAGTGACATTGTAACTAGTTGAAGGTGAGGAAAGGAGTGTTTAAAAATTAGACTGCTGTCTTAACGGAAGTGACTGTCAATGATAAATTGTCTACTGAGGAACCAAGACAGAAATCCTGTCTCCTAATGGTATGTAGACATTTAAAAGTAAACTCCCATAGACACGCATTATCTATTCAGCACCCCAAACTAGTTGTTGATGAAAGAGTATCAGAGATGTTTTAGATTTCAACATCCATTCAATGTCACAAAATACTTTTTAGTGCCTATCAAACTGATTTTTATCACCGTAAGGTTCAGGTTAAAATATTAGATAACAAATACGGGTACATTCATACTGAAACAAAAATATGGATGCTGTATACATTTTAGCAGGGCAAGCATTCATATTTTTAGAATGAGCACTTTGCTTTGTGTATGTAATAGAATTTGGTGGATATTGTTCCATTATGCAAGACAATTGTTTTTGCTCTGGAATATCACTGCAATTGAGGCTAATATCATTTTAACAAACACCCTTTCACCAGCGTGAATGCCTTGTGGTGTTTTCCTTCTCTTTCCTAACACAGGTACATTTCTTTATGGAGGAACCAATCCTCTTATTAACTTTTTTCCTCACAATCACTCCTCAGCCTTTGTGGTCTGGTTGCTGGCCCTACCATTTGACTGAAACCTCTCTGACAATAGGCAGAAATAACCTGTGTGAGATGAAATCTAATGGGCACTTTTTAGTCTCTATTTTATTTGACTTCCCTGCCACATTTGATATTTTTGATCAGTTGCTCCAGGAGATTTTATTTTCTCCTTGTTGTTCTATAAATTTGTTATCTCAGCTTTTTTTTTTTTTCAATCCTTTTAGGTTGAGGCTCCCCGAAGTAATGTCCTACCCAATTCCCTTCTTATTTTATACTTCTGCGTGCTAAAACCTTATTCATTTCAGTACTTAAAAATTATCTCTTATATACTGATTCTATAATTTAGATTTCCTGTCCAAACTTATGTAGAGAGATCTATTGTAAAGTCAATTTTCTGTCTACATGAATAGCTTAAGCCTATTGAAAACTGGACCTATTGCCTTGAACAACTATTCTTATTTCAATACTTGTTCCAATGAAATAAACCATCATCTGCTTAATTAATCAGCCAGGATTGTGTCATCCTCATCATCACCACCACCATCACTCTTCTCTCATTCTATACCTCCAATTAGTTATTGTACACCATCAAATATCTCTGTAATCTATTTATTTCACTTCATGCTCTCTGCTATTTCTTGACAATCTCCTTTCCTAAACTATTAAAATATCTTCTTAACTCATATGCTGATAGTTGCCCTCTAATCCTGTCTCTGTCCAAATTTCCTTCCCAGGCTCACTAAAGACAATTTTCTAAAACACGCATTGGATGGAGTCACTTCCCTGTTTGATCCACTGTTCTTGAATCACCTGTAGAAAAGAATCCATACTCTCACAGCATTGTTTTGTATTTCCATTCAGCCACCCACCCATTCATACATCCATTCATTAGTCTGAGTTCCAACAATAAAGAGAATACAGAGCTCCTGGAGTTTATAGTCAAAGATGGAAGACTGAAGTTTAGCTCACAATGACATGTGGAATGAATGTGTGCCATAAAAATGGAAGCAAAGTTCCTATATAGGTCCATAAATTGAGGACCCAGCAATGCTTCAGTCAGGCAAAGGCTTTGTAATCAACCGTAATTTGAAACTTGCATATGAATTTTCCAATTGAGGGTGACAAGAAAAAAGGCAGTATTTCATGGAGAATGTTGAGTGAAATGATTGTCCCAAATAGAGGGAATAGCATTAACCAGACTCTGAGGCAAAAGAGAACATATAGTTTTAGAAGAACCTGATGGGGGGGCGGGGTGGAGCACAAGGATTTTACCTTCATTAAAAAGGATAAGAGGGCTTCCCTGGTGGCGCAGTGGCTGAGAGTCCGCCTGCCGATGCAGGGGACACGGGTTCGTGTCCCGGTCCGGGAGGATCCCGCATGCCACGGAGCGGCTGGGCCCGTGAGCCATGGCCACTGAGCCTGCGCTTCTGGAGCCTGTGCTCCGCAACGGGAGAGACCGCAGCGGTGAGAGGCCCGCGTACTGCAAAACAAACAAACAAACAAAAAGGATAAGAAAGAGTCGGTACAGATGAAATTTAGGAGGATTACTGGGACAAGAGCTTGGTGGACCCCACTGTCCCACTAAAGACATTTGCATTTTTAAGAAAAATAAGCAATCAACCAACCAACAAAGCATAAACTTGCTGGTTACAGAATATAACTGTAAGGATCTTCATGATCAAGCTCCTGCCTAAGCCCCTGCCTCATCTCCTTCCACTCATCCTCATGACTCTCCTCCTCCACCCCAAATATCCCCCATCAAAGTTAACATGGCTTTTTTCTAGTATCTACTCTTTCGTGCCTCTACATCTATGCAAATCCTTTTTCTGGTTCCTATAATTTGCTTTTCCTTTTCTCAAACCATCAAAATCTTCCTCATTCTATAGAGCCAGCTCTAGAATTTTCTCTTCTGTAAAGTCATCCTTGACTGTACTTTCACGCACATATACAGAACTCTATTTGAAGATATGCATACCCATTTTGTGATTTCCTGGTCCTACACGCAAATTATAGTACCTAGAATGACAACATATTTTTAACTCTTTATCCACTGCAGCTAGAACACTACCGGGAACTTGATGAAAAGAAAGAAAGAAGGGAGGGTAGGAGATGGGGAGGGAGGGAGAGAGACTGTGTGTGTTATTTGATGAATGTGTGGTATTTTCCTACTATTTCTATTACAAGGGTAAAATACTGAAGTGGTAAAAAAGACTTCCCATGAAAATAAGTAATCTCTACAGAATCCTTGACAGATGGTCATACAGACTTTGTTTGAACATTCGGTGACTTGTGGCTCATTCTTTTTCAACTAAACCATTGTTTAAAATGTTGAATTTTTAGAGCTGACATTTACCTTATAACTTATATCCATTATAACTAGTTCTTCTCCCTGAGGATATATGAAATAAGTGAAAGAATATGGCTCTAGGTACTTTATGTTATTCAGTACATTTCTCTGGACACTTGCTGTTTGATAATGCCCAACATAGAATATAGCACTGATTAAGCATAATATGAAAGCCATATTCAAAGCTAATGCTATCAGATTATTCCATTTACTACCTGATCATGTTGGAGTCATCTACATTTGCTCTTATTTCTTGAAGATTTTGACCCTTAGTTTGCTGACATTCTTTCCAATATTTCTGTCCTGAACCATGATGATTTTAATATTCCCATGGATGATCTTTCTAATATCCTGGAGTTGATATTCTCTACTCCAATGAATTATCACATAACTTTATCTTCCATCCACATTATGCATGGTCACAGCTGGACCTTTCTTACCAATAACTGATAATCCTCCACAAATTCAAAATTAAGAATTCCATTCCACAACTACCTGCTCCTTTTATTTCTCTCAGAACCCTGACCTTAGTAATTTTTGGACTCCAGAGGGATAAGCAATTCATTGCATTTTAGAGCCTTTGTAACAAGAGATACCAGAGAGCTTGCTTCCTATCTTTCTTCTGCCACAGGAGCACTCAACAAAAAATCTGCCATCTGCAAGCCAAGAAGAGAGATCTCACCAGAACCTGATCATACCGACACCTTGATCTTGGAATTCCAGCCTTCAGAACGATGAGGAAATAAATTTCTGTTGTTTAAGCCACACAGTGTATGGCATTTTGTTACGGCATCCAGAGCTGGCTAAGACAGTACTGTTCTGCACAGTGTATGAGATGATAAAAAAATTCTATTATGTTGTATAATAATGCATAATTTTTCTTTTTTCATTATGCCACTATTTTAATCAAACTTCTTAAAAAACTTGCTTTCGTAATTCCATACCTCTTTCTTTATTTATCTCTTTCTGTCCTGGCCTACTTCCCTAAAGATTTTCTCCATTTTTGTCTGGAAACTCTACTTCCTTTCTCAAAAACTGGAGCATATGGTTGTTTATTTTAAGAACTTACTATTTCTTATCTGTTCGTGTGATCATTCTGCCCTTATTGCTCACAACATTTTTGACAATATCAGACAGGAAAACAAAGATAGTGTTGATAGAAGGTCACTTTATTGCTTTCATCAGAATCTATACTGCCTGGATCTCAAGTTGAACAATATTTTTCTGGGTCCCTTCTGAAAACAGCACTCCAAATTAACTGTACTTCAAATCCATTTGTCAGGATTCATGTTGGAGAAGAAATCTTATAAGTACCTTTATGCACTGGTTTATTATCTGATCCATTCAACAAAAATTCTTTAGTACTTGTAGTTATCTATATCTAACTAACTGAAATTTTATTGTTCTCATTTTCTCTTATTAAAATGCAGTGTTTATCCACAAATAAGGATCAGTAATTCACCAATATTTCGTTTAGTTCTGTGTAATTAACCATCAGTATTCATGCTTTCTATAACTAAAAAATAAGATTCAGTAAAAAAAATATAGAAGATATTACACTATGAAAGCAGACAATTACTTCTTGCAATGCAGTTCACCAAGATGTTAATGTTAATTTTATTTTTAATTATTGTACTAAACAATTTCATTCAGTGCTTAAAAGTTAATGACTTCCCATTCTATCACATATTTTTTAAATGTGCTTGGGTGCTATTTATTAATAATTTGAAAATTATAATTATCTTAAAATATGCACCTTTAATTCATCCCATTTACCTTCTGAATGAGTTCAACAAGCTTTAAATAACATTATTTGATGATGCAATAGATTTTATTCACTGATAAGATTTTATTGACTAATAATCATACTAAGTATTGTTCTTCCCTTGTCCTCAAATGGGTTAGAATACAATGAGTAAAGAAATGTGAGTAAACAGGCATTTAAAACAGTGAAATAATATTATGTTAAAGTAATACAGGATAAATAAGTTTAATAAGAAAGAACAGAGCTTTAAGGATCACTGCCAATATTCAAGTATGCCTATTCCATACAATGTGAATTGGATAGGAAATAGAGAAATGATAAGAGAGGAAATTGGATATATTAAAAAAAAGAGATTTTTGGGCTTCCCTGGTGGCGCAGTGGTTGAGAGTCTGCCTGCCGATGCAGGGGACACAGGTTCGTGCCCCAGTCCAGGAAGATACCACATGCCACGGAGCGGCTAGGCCTGTGAGCCATGGCTGCTGAGCCTGCGCGTCCGGAGCCTGTGCTCCGCAACGGGAGAGGTCACAACAGTGAGAGGCCTGCATACCGCAAAAAAAAAAAAAAAAAAGAGAGAGATTTTAAAGAGGTATTATTTCATAATCATTTATAATGTTATGCTAGGTCATAGAATGTTATATTAGAAACAGTAGATAATTACTGAATGTTTTCTAATGGGGACATGGCATAATTATATACACATTTTAAAGAATCACTATGACTATAATGTGAAGAATACATTATTGACGAACTAGCGTGGTTAAAAAGTCAACTGTAGTGAAAATAAAATGGCAATCAAGAAAAAGTCATACCTAAATGTGGTGTGAAGTATGATGGTGTTAGTACAGATGGAGAGAAGTAGATAGATATAAGGAATATTAAAATGCAGCAAGTAATTTAGTAATATGTTTAGTTAATTTCTACTCTGTATAAAATATGACACATCTATTATAGTTATAGTTTAAATTAGAGAAATCTAGCAATAAAAAAAGACCCAGGAAATGTCTTTGGATAGCTCATAGCATTGTCAGATTTGAAGAGTGAAAATTTAAAAACAGAAAACAAAGATTTAATCTGAAGGATCAGTTACATTTATGATTGTAGCTTCCATTATTAGAAAAACATCAAATGCTAAAACTTTGGTATTAACCAAATTATCTAATGAGAATTCAAATTCAACTTCCAATGGTGATGGGATAACTGGTACCAGCCTTGCTAAAAATGAAAGGACACTATTTTTAGATATTGGACAAAAGGAGTGCTATCCTTGAGAGAAGAGAAACATTCAAGTTGAAGTCCATCTGTCCTCCATTTTTCTACTTGGGAGTGCTTTCTAGTATTGGGCACAGGGAAAAAGAGGGAAAGCAGAGCACAGTGCTCTTGCTGACGTGAAGAGGCAGAGATGGAAATGGTAGAAACTTTCAGGGCAGAATGCTGAAGAGGAAAGAGAGGAGAAAGATACACAGAGGTGAGCACCAACTGTCTATCTACATGGAGATATCTATGAATCTTTGCCTAAGGCTGATCTGTGGTTTTATGTGCCAAACCCTTATGAGGCTAACAGAGAGGGACTGCTACTGGAGCTGCAAGCTGAATGAAGATACTAAAGGTCATACAGTGCTAGGAGAAGTTGGAATCCTGGCTGAGGATAAATTAGTTTGCACCACAGTAATCCATGCCTTAGAAATAAAGTCCATGTGCTAGATAAAGGTCATATCCTAACAATAAGGTCAAATCAGAAATAGGATTTTCAAACAAATAATAAAATCAAGTGTGGAAGAATAAAATAATTTACCAGTTATTTAACTCATTGCCAGAACAGAACTTAAAACCTTTTATAGAGATACCACATTATTCAGATAACTTCCAACATGTCATAATAAATGTCCGGCATAAAGTTGAAAAAATAATTTTTCATGTGAAGAAGTAAGAAAAATTATAATCAATTCAAAAAACAAACTGTGTGATACTGGAATTAGCAGACAAGGACTTTAAAAAACTGTTGTGAACATGTTCAGTTATATGAAGAAAATGACTGACATAATGATTGAAGAGAAAGGCAATCTCAGCAGAGCAACTGAATCAATATGAGTGAACCAACTGAAAATTTCAAAATTGAAGATGACAATGTAGAATATGAAACATTTACTGAATGAGCATAATAGTAAATTGGAGACTACAGAAGAAAAAATAAATTTAGATTGATAGAAATTATCAAATCTGAAGCATAATCAAGAAATAAAATTTTTTGAAAGCAATGAACACTGTTTCATTCTGGACAATATTAAGCTTTGTAACAGAAGTGGAATCCCAGAAATAAAATTGTGCAGAAAATTTTTTTTTAAATATTAGCTGAAAAATTCACACATTTTTGGAAAAAACATAAACCTACATATCTAAAATCTTGACTAATTGCTAAGGATAATTTTTTTTAAAAAAATGATACTTAGATATATAATAATTAACATGTTGGAAGTCAACTTTAAAAAAAGAAAAGGCAAACAGTGAATAAGGCTTACTAAATATAGGGGAACAGCAATTTTAATGATAGCTTCATTTTAATCAGAAACAGGTTAGAAGACAATGGGATAACATCTTGAAAGTGGAAAAAGTGTCAATCTAGAATTCTGTATCACAAAAACTTTAAATTAATTATATTTCAGATGAAAGCTCAGAGAATTGTTTTCCCTACTGACATACAGAAGAAGAAATACAAAATAAAAAATCAAATTAAATTCAAATAAGTAGGAGAAAGGAAATAATAAAGATAAGACAAAAAGGAAGCAAGAGAAAATCAATGAAACAATAAGTTTATTTTTTGTATTAATAAAATTTATAAATCTGTAGATACATTCATCATGGGAAAAAAGAGAAAAATATAAATTAGTAATAGCAGGAGTGAAAAAGGAAACATCTTTAGGAATCCTGGAGATACAAAAAATAACATGGGAATATTATGAAAATGTTAATGCCAGTAAATTAGAAACAGAATAAATGGTTGCATTCCTTGACCACACAAATTATCAAAATTGACTCCAGATGAAACAGTAAATCTGAATAGTCCTGTATTTATTAAAAAATTAAACATAATAAAACACTTTCTTCCTACAGGAAGGAATGTGTAGTTTTCTACAGATGGCTTTGCTTATGAATTTGATCAAACATTTAAAGAAGAAATACTACAAGTCCTATGCAAATATTTTGAGAAAATGGAGGAGGAAGAAATCCAAATTAATTTTAGGAGGACAACATTACTCTGATATAAAAACCAAATGAAGAACATTAAAGGGGAAAAATTCAGATAAGTTTTGGAAAAACTTGCATTATTTATATTAGTATGGGTGGCTGTGACAGAAAAAGAATTGAATTGGGGAGATGGAATAATGTAGATGAAAACAATTTAATACAGGTAAGAGTCACTCTCCACAGATTTTGAGGATAGTGTTCTCTGGGAAGGAGAATGCATAACTCTGATTAGAAGTGCAAACAGGTTTAAATAAACAATAAAACTGAAGATGTCGCTGATGCAGTTTTGGAGGTTTAAGGGGAAAAGGAGAGGTGAATAGAAGTCTGAGCAACAAATGTCCTCATCTTACATAGTTTCAAGTCAAAAGAAATTATCTGGATAAGGACAAAATTTAAAAACAAATAGAATCATATTTTGAGGAGAGAAGAACTAGAAATAATATTCTATTTAATCACATATTGGATGAAAGAGTCAAATAGCCAGTAATGCCTAAAACTAATAATTCAAGAGTAATTGAAATAATATCTATAAGAATTAATAATAAACTGTTGAATGTTTTTGCCTCTGGGGAGTGTTGTATATTTGAAGAGAAAGAACTTTGAAATTACTTTTAAGCCATTCTAGGATAGTTGCCTTTTTTTCTGGAAAAAAAAAGTGCCTATATTATTTTAAAATTAAAGAAAACAGTGAAACAGGATTCCAGTAAAACTGAAAAAAAAAATGCTAGATGATACTAGAACTAGGAGATATGCCAGTCAACTAATCAATTATTAAAGTAGCAGCTGTCCTTTATTTTCAAGGGTCCATGTTAAAAGAAAAAGAGCATACCAAAATTCTGTGTTGTAGAATTTTTTATTGAAGAAGGTTTCAACCTAATCCAGCAGGACATATGCCTGCACACATACAAACACATACACACATATCCTCACAAACCACATACAAGTTGAATATACTCTCTGGCCTTTACAAGTATATTGCTTGAAGAGAATCAGATGTGTTGCACTAGATTTTGACTATGATCTTCTCAATGAAGAAAAGAGAACCCCAAAATCTTTCTGTGGAACAGCTGTATATTTTAGAATTACACATCTTAATATTAATTGACATTTAAAAGATTTGAATACGAACATTTAAATTACTACTCTAAGTGATAATTTCTAAATAACCGGAAAATATTAGCTTTTCAAGTTTCACAAATACTCAAATAAGATTTGATTATACTCCTCTTCCTAGCCAACTGTGCTAAAGTGTATCAATAAAAAGAGCTGCTTTTCTATTTTGTTAGGAACATTTGTCCATTTTGGTCAGGCCAATGTTCTCATGGTTTATTTTATTTTTTAAGGAAATATCAGTTAGAACGTCAGCAGATACCCTGCAAGTCTCAGGAAACCTCCCACACCCAACTGTTTTCCAAAGAGATTCTTGCAAATGTGAAAAAGCAGCTAAACCTTAAACAAAGGCTAATATGTTTTATGACAGCCAAGATATGAATCAAGTACAAAAATATATGAGAACATTTCCCTTCATTCCAAAAAGTGAGTGGCTCCATTATAACTATTAGACTATTTTTTAGACAGCTGTCCTTATTGCTATTGTTTTGGATTAAGTGGAAAGCATTTCATAAAAATGAGGGTTGTATGTTTTCCATGTGTGTTTATCAGGTAACAACAGATCAGTCCAACATCGCTTTTGTCCACAGAACCTCCTCCAGGTCAGTTCACATCATGAATCCGTTCCAGCCCCTCCTCCTTGCATTCAAGTTCATACTTTTAATATGACTGTATGTACTTCCTGATATCTTACCTGCTTTTCATTCTTTTTTGTTTCTAGTCTTACACATATGTTCTTTCTTCTGTCTACAGGTATTTCTGACTCCTGCCCACCCCTAAATCTAATAACTCTCTAGCTCCTCACATGAGCTGGATGAACCCTAAAATCTTTCCTAGACTGGAGATCGACACGAATGCTGGCTTAGGTTCAGCAAAATCACTTTCTGTGTGTATTAGCAATAACTAACCAGCTAGATGCCCAAATGATGAAGGAAACAAGGATGCAAAATAGGAGAATAGCACCCTCTTTCTTATTTGGTGGTTATGACGATTTAAGTAAACAGAGAAAAGAATACTGTAGGTTTTTTGGAAAAGCCCAGATGACTTTACGCAGTCCATTAAAACAATCATTTATTTACTTCTACAGAGAAAACTTTACTGAATCCCTAAACAGCTCCAACTAGGTATTTCCTACCATAACTAAATGATTAACTTCACTTTTCCTTATCAGAGTCCAAACTCAATGAGCCAGGGGTGAGGTTACCTATTTTGTTAACTAGCAGAGTAGCTAGCATTAGCAAGCACTCAGCAATTATTTGTTTATGTGCTCTGAATGTTTCTCATGTACCTGCTATGTATCAAGCTGTTACTGGAGAATGAACAGAGAAAAGAGAGGCAATAGCTTGGTAAAAATCCTATCGTTTACAAACTAAAAAAAGAAAAAAAAAAAAGAAAAGTCTTCCAGGCAATAACAACTGATTACACATGAGCAAAAATTAAAGAAATAAATGGAATTCTCATGTGCAACAGAAGGTGGAAGACAAAGGAAAAACATCTACAGCCTGTGGAGAAGTTCAGACTGTGATCCAATATCGTGTCCCCAACCAAAATACCAAACATGTCAGACAAAAGAAAGGCATCTAGAACAATAACAAAAATTAAAAGAATGCACCTTTTTTCTATCTGAAGAAAATCCTCAAAGAAATATATTCAAAATATATCTGAATTAAGAACATGGATTTCAACAGGGCAAATAAAAGGAGAAGGGAAGCAGTGGTGGAGATCAATGAGTCTTGAAATGTATTTAGTTAACTGTAAATGGATAAATGTGCAATATAAGTGCAAGGCGGGGTTCTTGAGGGGAAAAAAAAAAAAAACATACAGAAGAGAAAAACTAGTAATACCCTGGAGCTAAAATAAAATAAAATACTATCCTAGCACAAAATAAGAAATTAGAAAAAGGGCTCTAGGAGGTGGATGAGATTAGTAAAGTTAAATTTCTCTGAAGGTTTTATCTTATTTCATAGCATTTCCCCCAATAACGTTTGCTCCTCATTAGTCATGCATCTTCTTCATTGCTTAGTATGTGAGCAGAGTATTCTTGCCAGAGACAGTAAAACTAAATAGTAGGCACTATTATTCAGCACTAACTTCTGCTGCCGAAAGGTTGTCAGATAATGGTGGGAAAAACACAGTTTTAAATAGAGAACAGAAAAATATTCAGGAAGCTGTGAACTTTAGAAGTGACTTTATGCATCCAAAAGGGAGACCAAGAAGACAGATGTTTTCTGGAAAGGGATCAGTATAAAAGGGGGAGGAGTAGTAATTTGTTAATAGGATTGAGTTTATTGTTTTAGGTTAAGTCTTAGCTCTCTGCTGTTTCCTGGAAGCATGGCCATCAGAGAAGCAATACCAGCTGCCACCACAGACTCCTGAAGCAACTGCGGAATAGCAAATAGCTAGACTGTCCCTGAAAAAGTGCCAGTTTGCTTCTCCCTCCCCAACATCCCCTACACAAGCATACATACACACACACAGCAGATTTACTGCATTTTTTTAAATTGGAAGAATGTAAATATGCTTTTTTTTTTTTACTATATCAAAATCTAATGTGTATCTGCATAAGAAAAAAAAATAATCTTCTCTTTAGCCAGATAAACCGAACCCTTCCTTGCATCAGAGAAAGGATTTAGATCTCGATGCCCTGCTTCAAACACAGTCATTAGAATACAAGGATAATTAAGCAGTTTTCAGATCCAGTGGGAAAGAGTGGGATCAAATGTACCCCCAGCTGGCATAGGGAACTGGGAACCAGCATCTGTGGCTTATAATTCCAACCCTTATGTTGTAAGGAAAAATGCTCATACTCTATTAGGGTCTATTTTCAATTGATCATTGTCTCTCTTCAGTTGTTTCATTTAGAAGCCTTGTAATTAACCTTCACCTAGAAGTTTCATTTGCTGAAATGGATGGCGCATTTTTGGCTGTGTTGTTTGAGGATTAGAACAGATCAATATAATCAATAAGATTAAAATAGAATGCATTCAAATTGTTCATTGTAATTAGACATATTTGACATGTCTTAGCATATTAACGATGAGATTGAGGAAATAAGTTAATCTCAATTTATAATAATAATGAAAGAGCAAACTAAGTGAAAAACAAGATACCCAAGGGAAAAAAAATTCTGCAGGGCTTTCTTTTGCTTTACTAAATTGAGGTTACAACTGTGCTGGGATCTCTAGTCCACTTGTTATCACTACCATCACTATCACTGGGTCACCTTGTCATACATCACGTTAGTTACACACAGTTCTGTAGAAACTGCAATAATCAGTGTACATCCAGACAGGTTCCCCTGTCATCTCTCCAAAATGTTTACTGACAAAATGGAAGCAAATCAATATATTGGCCAAGATTAGAACCTTCAGAATTCAATCAGTAGAGAGAAAAAGAGATATACTCGATGCTTCTAAGCAAATTTAAACTTAAGAAATAGCAATAAAAGTGACTAATAATAACTAATATAATACAGCTAATAAACATTAAGCGTATTTTCTGTGCAATTTGTCCCCATAGGTAGTGGAGGTAAAGTTGGAAGAGGCAGGTCAATTATTTCACCTGTTAACCAAAAAGAAACCTACTGAATGTAGATGTATCTACTTACATCTGTAGATATTGCCTCCTTTGGACACATATTGGTAAGGTCAGATTCACCCACCTATTGCTCTTGTTTCCTCCTTTGTCTATTACTTGGGAAAAGGTAGAGTCAGAAATAGTGAATCCGTCAACAAATAAATTTCATGAACCAGTATTAGGCCAATTCATGAATTTTGCAAAATATTCTTCTCTCATTTATTGTTTGAATGGTAGTGTTAGAGATGATGCAATAGAGAGAGAAAATGAGGTAATATAAATGGGAAAAAAAACTATAGATAAAATAATTCTGGCTATAATTTGGAAATAACCCCCTTCAAATGAGGGAGAAATTTCCATAAAAATCATAGATGTCTTAAAAAATATATACCATTCCTTTTAATTTATAAAATAATGCTACAGATGCAAATAAGCACAAAAAAAAAATGAGAAAAAGAAAGACAGACTAAAACCTGGAATGTGCTCATATTTTTCCTGCTATTGGAATGAACTGGCTTTCTGTTATTAATAGACCCAAACAGCTTTTCCTAGTATTACTCCCATGTCACAATGTGTTGACACATTATGTATTTTCTAACACATTTGGAATGCTAGGTTTCCCTAGTGAATCTCAGTATCTCACAGGATGAAAACAAAGTCTGAACACTGTCAGAATCATCCAGATCTGCTCTAATTTAAAGACTCAGTGGATTGCCCAATTGTCTTGAGATGTTCATTATATGAGAAGAGATACACCTTTTCTTTTTAGTTTTAACTTCTTTAATTATTTTCCTTTTATTTTTGGCATACTGCTATTATGTTTGCCATTCCTCTCCTTTCCTAGGTCACATAAACAAAATAAATAACAGGAAGCAGGAAAGTTAAAAAAAGAAAAGAAATTACAAAGAAAAAATTAAATTACATGATAGAATATTTTGTAAATCACTGCTAATAGTTTTTATGAACTTTCCTCCATTACTGTTTCTTGGTGCATACATGTAGAGAGAAAACACATGTATATGTCCTTAAATATTCTTTGAACACCTGATTTTCAATAGCTACATATTAGCTAGTGTTTTGACTTAGTAATTCTCTATAGTTAGATATTTGAATTGCTTCTATCTTTTTGCAATCATGGTTGCCATACATTTATGAATATAAAATGCTATTTCCATTTCTTATTATTTCCCTAGTAGAGTTTCCTACAAATGAAGTAACATGGTCTAAATTACTGATTTTTAAAAATTATTTATAGTCTACTTCTTCTTTAGAGAAAAATTGAAAGACCATATACCACAATGGAAAGGGCATGAAACTACAAGAGTTTCGGATTTCACACCCAGTTGCGTTGTTTAGCACCTCTGTCAACTTTGGAAATTTATGTCAGCTATTTGAGCTTCAGTTCCCTTGTCTAGTCCAAGAAGAACATAAACTCTAGAGATTTCTTGACATGCTGTGTATAAGTGATTACCATAATGTCTTGCAAAATGTAGTGCTCATAACTGGTAAATATTGTTGAAACTTACAAGCACAACTTTGTGGTTGAGAACTTGTCCTCTGGAGCCAGACAGCTTAAAATTGAATATTTGTTCTTCCACTCCACAGATTATGAAAACTAAACAAGTTTTGAAGCTCTCTGTGCCTCTATTTAATGTTAATGATGATGCCTATTTCTAAGATGTTGGGAGGATTAATTGGTAATACATTATAACTAAAGTCCTAGAAAAATGTCCTACACATAATGCATGCTCAATTAATATGGGTTACTACATTTTTTTTTTTTTTTTTTTTAGCAGTACACGGGCCTCTCACTGTAGTGGCCTCTCCCATTGCGGAGCACAGGCTCTGGACGCGCAGGCTCAGCGGCCATGGCTCACGGGCCCAGCCGCTCAGCGGCATGTGGGATCTTCCCAGACCGGGGCACGAACCCGTGTCCCCTGCATCGGCAGGCAGACTCTCAACCACTGCGCCACCAGGGAAGCCCCACTACATTATTTTTAATACTGCCATGTTCACCTTTCACCAACTTAAAGCTATATCTTATTTTTAAAATATAAAATAAATTCTTTCCAAAGGCCGTAATTATAAAAAGGGTAGTTTTTTAATGTCTTACTTTAGTTAAAGTTTTGTTGAATATCTTTGATTCTTATTCTTGGAATTGACTAACTGTACATTTTCCCTAGGTGATGGTAATTTAAAATGTTCATATGCTATGAATTTTAACACTTTGCCTTTCATATTTTCTTGCAAATTTTTTCCTAGTTTTATATGTAATGCTGTTGTATTTCCTTTGTAGATTGTCAGATTCAACAATTATCCCTTGGTCTTGCTTCTCTTTTTTGCAGGCAAGTGGGAGTTTGTTGAAGTTCTGTTTAGAAGAGTTTACTTATTTTTAATGGAGGTCAGAACATTATATTTTATCATTTCATTGGCTACATTTAACTCTTTAGTGTTCATTTATAAACTTTATTTATTAACTTGATGTTGGGTGCTTTGGACTATTTGTGACCTCCTAAAATTTATATGTTGAATCCTAAATCCCCATTTAGAGGTGGGGCCTTTGGGAAGTAATTCATTCATGAGGTTGGAGCCTTCATGATGGGATTAGTGTTCTTATAAGAAAACAGCAGAAAAATGATTTCTCTCTCCAGCATGTGAGAATACAGCAAGAAGGTGTCTGTCTGCAAACTGGGAAGAGGTTTCTTACTAGAAACCACATTGACTGGCACCTTGATCTTGGGACTCCAGCCTCTATAATTGTGAGAAATAAATGTTTGCTGGTCAAGCCATCCAGTCCATGATATTTGTTATAGCAGCCTGAGCTAAGACACTGGGGAAGGCTTAATACAGAAATTATATTACTGTCGACTAAAAAACTATTCACAACTTAAAAGTTGAGAGTTATGTTTTATTCAGCGGGAATTTTTAGGACTTCAAGCCTGGGAGGCAGCATCTCAAGTAACCCTGAGAAAACTGCTCCGAGGAGGTGACGGCGGGGGGCGGGGAGCCAGAATATATAGAAGTTTTGCAACAAAGGGCAGGTAGTCTGAAGTCAAGAGATTATTGTGAACTAAAGAAAACCAGATATCTCAAGTTAAGGAATTTAGCTCTTCTCTATGTATGGGAAGATGCAAGAGTCTGGGCTAACTGAAATCATTCCTTTGAAATGTACCTCAGCTATCTGGGGCCAGTATCCTGTGTTTTCTCATCCTGAGTTTCCTCAGGCTCGCTGTGGGGAGTGGCTGTAGTCTGATGGTTGCTATATGGCAGGTACCCTTTTCCTTCCTGAGTCCCCTCAGCGCTCATCAGCTCACCATTGGCTGTAGCTGCAGTCACTGATGACTGTGACATCCTTTGTTTACTGATATGGCAGGCAATATTCCATTACTCATTACAAAAAGAGTCAATGTAACAAGAGCCACTTTTAAACAGTTGTCCCTCTCATTTATGTATGATGATTTTTAAATTATATCACTCTGTTTTATTCCACAGATTCCTCATAACTATTTTCAACAGTGCTACACTATTATGATTCTGTGTCTTCTATGGTTTTACACTAGAGAAGATAAGTCTCACAATTCTTCTGAAACATTTTAGCTGTTACACTCATTGTTTTATAAGAGTTTAGAAATATATTTGTAACATAGTAACAAAACATAGTAACACTTAATTGCAATGTCAAAATCTTTTTTGTCTTTTGATGTAATGATATTTGTCTTAATTCTAGTGATTTTGGTAAAATGACATTTAAATTCTTTATTGGTAAAATTGAAATATTTATTAAATTTCCACAAATCTTTGAAAAAATATAAAAGATGGCTAAAATATTGGATTACTTGTGATCTGATTAGTACATGACTCTGAACTTGAAGAGCATATTTATAGAAACTGGATGCTCAGAGAACAAAGCAGAGTGATTTGTGCCTGTCAGGTATTGTGAAAAACCCTATTGGATTATATTTGTAGTACAAAAGGGTTAAAGTGCTACATACCTGCTATTCAACTAGGAAGATTAATAACTCATTCAATTAGCCTAAGCTTAAATGATAAAAGTTGGGGAAAAATTCAAATTTAGTTAATCCTGGATAAAGAGGAGTGCACAAGTTTTTGGCAAAAATATATTTTATTTGAGTTCTCCTGATATAACTGGGTGCAAATATTTCAGTGGGCTCAAAAATCTCTAAATAATTATCACTTATCCACTTTAGGAAGAAATATATATGAAAGCACTACATCAAATATAAATGACTTTAAGTTTATTCTTGGATCTTCTCATCTACAATTTTTTAAAAAATATAATCAACAGATAAGATTTTTGCTTCAATTAGTGCTAATTTCTTGCTGAGAAAATATATAAAACAACTATCTGCATAATGTCATTAGTTTACTATATGATAATATTTAATGAGAAGAGTATAATTCACTCAACACTCATGAAAACACCTATTTTTTTAATATTAATGAATACATCTTTAAATACACTATATAGCAGTGGAAATATTCAATATCCTTATTTATATTATTTCAAAATACATATTATATACATATAAAATAAACAAAGATATGTGTTTATATATATCCAGTACTAGCATAATTAAAAACAGTGATTATACCATTGTCTATAGATGAAATAGGTTAAACTAGAGATGAGGTAATTTTCCTTCCAGAAATAAAATTTGCAGTTTGTTCTATTTAAAAAGTAATTTTTTAAAATTATAATTTCATCTTTTCATGGTTTAAAAAACTTAACCCTGTTTACCCCTGTACGTAAAAATTTATTTCAGGAAATCAATGATAGCTCAGCTGGAAAATTTAAATATGTGAGATGAACATACTTGAACATACTCCAAGGATTTCTTTTCATTGTCTTTTTCTTATCTGGATTACAAATCTGATTTTTAGAGACAAGTTTTAATTCCCTTTGGAATTAAATGGTTATTTGCCAAACAAAATGATCATTCTCTATGGGTCTTGATATCAGAGAACTTTACAACAATAACCCAAATCATAGCTTACTGAATTTCTAGGATTATTGTTTTCAAAGTCATTCTATGGGTAATGTTAATATGCTGCCCAAAATAAACAGAGAAAAACATAGTTTTCTATAAAAATACCACAGTATACAATGTTCTTAGATATGATTTCATCTTCCTGTATTCAGAACAAAGAAGTTCTGGATACATTCAACATCAGAATACAATTTGTCAAAGACCATTGCATCTGAATACAGTTATCATTAGATAGAGGGTGAGAGTATTAGTGGCTTTGCCAGTTGAAATTTATCCTGTTCAAGGAACAGGAAAATGTCTTTGGAAAAAAAAAAAGTTAAACATGAAAGAAGAGAAATGCTTATTGTAATTTTTTCAAGGCCACTTACTTCATGTAGCTAAATTACTCTTTTTTATACTTTAACAACTTAGACAAATTTCAAGGCTTCTATCACTATTTAGGACCACTGGAGGGATATATAAAGAGAGCAGTAACAAACTCAAGAGTAAATAATACTCATGTGGCAGAAGGAGTTAAAATAGCTTCCAAAGGAAATTAGTTTTACAGGAGACATACTTAAGGCTTTAAGAACTTCTGACTTTCCTCTCCATCCTGATGAGGGCCCCCAAATCCCATTAATGTCACCATTTATCTCATTTTACAGCTAGTTCAGATTATTTTATTTTGGGCAAAGTGAGAAATAAGCAGAAAACACAACAAAGAAATTACCAAGCCACTGTCTTAAAGCAATTTGTCTCAAATATTTAATGTGCATCTTATGTCTCCCTTTTCTTTGCAAGGATCTATCCCCTTTGAAGATACATGGTTTGGATACTGAAATTAAATTGAAGAAAAAATTTTAAATATAAATAATTGTAAGAGCATACATTAGACTTGTAATCAATTATATTTGTGTCAGCTGGTTAACTCAAAGGGAAAAAGAGGAGAATTTCTTGAGAAATCCAGAGCTATGTTCTTTCTGATACTTAACCTGCTGACAGGACCAAAAATATACCTGGGAACATCACTTCGTATATAGCTGGCAAAAGTCAAGGGAACAGATATTTAAGTGGTAAATAGTAAAAGGTCACATACACACACATATGCTGGAAACCAACGGGGTGTCAGGGGGAAGCATAAAGTTCAGTTGAGCTAATACAACAAAGAATCTATACACAAGCATAGCATTTAGCCTAGATTATCAACACAAAATTTTTACTGGTCCCTGTCTTTAATTGACCTGTGCTCACAGCAGTGAAATAGAATGTAAAAAAGTGGCATTTCCCTTGATATATTATTTGCAGTATACGAGGGTCACCTTACACTTAGGCTGTACGCTTTTAACTTATTCCCTCTCACAGAGGGATATTTTTCATATATGTAAGTATTTACATAATAGCTCTGCTGTTTTAAATCCATAAGCTTTTAGTCTTGTTCGTTAACCTGTGGAGAACACTGATTCTGTTTGTCCCTGTAAACTGATCAAATCCACAAATGAAAAGAGACAGAGAATAAGGAGCAGAAGGCGGCAGAGTGAGAGCTGAGAAAAGAGTAAATAGGTTACAGGGATGATTCCTGGTTGGGGACAGAGTATAAATGCCAAAGAAAAGACATTTGACAATCAGTGTTGTGCCAGTCAAGTGGTGTTTTTTTTTTTTTTTAAGTGGTGTTTTGATAGACACACCAAGAGCATGAGTTACTTGTTCTTTACAAAGAGTTACTTATTCTTATACAGCGTCTCATATACCCAAATCTCCTTTTAAATTTTGTATATAATATTCGACATCTGCTGAGTGTATTATTTATAATGCTTTGCAAAGCCATGAAACAAAATAGAATTCTTTTAAACTAGTGGGCATGCATGCCTCAGCTTACCCTGAAGCAGGACCATTATCATCTCCTGGGACCTACACTCTCCATTTATACTCCATCCCTGAGCAAAACCCCACTCCAGCTCATGTGAAATACATGAAAAGATCATTAAACCATTGGCAGTAGCTCCTGATCGATGCCTGGCCCCCTCTGAGCATGACACACAGGTTTCCATGACAGAGCTGACTCTCCTGGTCAATGCATTCCTTCAGTGCATGTATTCTTCATTGCTGCTTTGGATCATTTACTGGCTCAGCAGAGGAAGATCTGGGACAAGTCTCTACTGAGACTCTTGCTATTGTTAGTGCTCTACATGGAAACATACAAGCTCCATTGGCTATCTAGGAATATCCCAGCAGATATACTCAAAGTATACTTAATTGGGGGGTTAAATACATTATTAACTTTAGCACTTTTTTTTTTTGCACATGCAATGTACTGTTTATTATCTTTACATCATTTCAGTTAAAGCCTATTTTTCCCAACAACAAAGGAAAACCCCAAGAATAATTGCATCGCTATCACAGTATTTTTTTTTCTTTTTGACATCTTTATTGGGGTATAATTGCTTTACAATGGTGTGTTAGTTTCTGCTTTATAACAAAATGAATCAGTTATACATATACATATGTTCCCATATCTCTTCCTTCTTGCGTCTCCCTCCCTCCCACCCTCCCTCTCCCACCCCTCCAGGCGGTCACAAAGCACCGAGCCAATATCCCTGTGCCATGCGGCGGCTTCCCACTAGCTATACTTTAGCACTTTTGAGTATCAGTTGAGTTGACAAATGCTTAGTGAACACTTTTGTGCTACTTAGGTCCCATACTAGGCGTTTTGCTGAACTTTTTGTATTTTCTCACACTTCTTGAACTTGGATTGTGTTTACTCATTTTGTTGTTGTTGTTCTGTCTCCTTCCATATTTTCCCACCCAAACTCCACTCATTTTAAGCTGGTGATGAGCTTTCATAATAGATGAATTTGTGATAGTATGTCAGGGACCATAGATACATTAGTGGAAAACACTGGTCTTTGTTACTCTCTTTTCCTACAGATGATAGATGTGCATTTTAAGGGGAACCTCATCAGGCCTCTGCCTTTGCTGTGTTAACACACTATGATTATATTAATGGCAGAGATATTGATTCAGGTATTTGTAGTGGGAGGTGTTTCTGGATATAAGGCCTTGTACTACTCCTATCTCCTCCTCCCATCCCAGGCCAGATCATACTGTATTCATGGATTCATATTCTACTCCCACAAAAGATTACTGGTTTCAATTATTTGCCAACTAAAATGGTACAATTATACACACACTATTTC
This sequence comes from Globicephala melas, assembly GCF_963455315.2. Taxonomy (NCBI): domain Eukaryota; kingdom Metazoa; phylum Chordata; class Mammalia; order Artiodactyla; family Delphinidae; genus Globicephala; species Globicephala melas. The sequence continues at coordinate 20,310,116 of NC_083316.1, read as the reverse complement.
TAGAACAAAGTATACAGATATATAGTTGAATGTTTATTAGACATTATGATGTTATTAAACATTCAACTATATATCTGGATATATCCTTCAAATCTTACTCATTTGGTGGTCTCATTCATTCATTGATTCATTCATTCATTTAATTTAAAAATGCATCTGTTACCTACAAGGTGTTAAGTTTGTTTCCAAACACTAGGCATCATCTAGTGGACAAATTTCAGTCTCTTTCTTCTAGGGGCTTATAACCTATTGAGAATGGTTTGGGGGGTAGAGAATAAAGGGGCAGGGTCAAACAAATTCAAAGGAAATTGTACTAGTGTGGCCATTTCAGTGTTCCTAACTCAATTCAGATCTCATATTCACCTAGTTCAAAATCACCTTTTTAAAAAATTGAAGTATAGTTGACATACAATATTATATTAGTTTTAGGTGTACAATATAGTGATTCAACATTTATGTACATCATGAATTGATCACAATAAGTCTGGTAACCTCTTTCACCATACTAAGTTATTGAAGTATTATTGATTATATTTCTATCTGTATGTTACATCCCCATGACTTTTTTTATTTTATGTCTGGAAGTTTGTACCTATTAATCCATTTTAATTATTTTGCACAACTTCCCACCCCCAATCCCTCAGGCCAGCACTAGTTTGTTCTTTGTATCTATGAATATTTTCTCTTTTGTTTTGTTTATTTGTTTGTTTAGTTTCCACATATAAGGAAATTATATGGTATTTGTCTTTCTCTGTCTAGCTTATTTCACTTAACATAATACCCTCTAGATCCAACCATGCTGTTGCAACCATGTGGTATATATATATATATATATATATATATATATATATATATATATATATCACATCTTCTTTATCCAATTTATCTGTCAATGGATACTTAGGTTACTTCCATATTTTAGCTATTATAAATAATGCTATAATGAACATGGGGCACATATATCTTCTTACATTAGTATTTTCATTTTCTTTGGATAAATACCCAGAAGTGAAATTGCTGGATTGTACGGTAGTTCTATTTTGTAATTTTTCGAGGAAACTCCATGCTGTTTTCCATAGTGGCTCCACCAGTTTACATTCCCATCAACAACAGTGCATAACAGTTCCCTTTTCTCCATATTCTGGCCAACACTTGTTTTTGTTGTCTTTTTGATAATAGCCATTCTGACAGGTGTGAGGTTATATCTAATTATGGTTTTGATTTAAATCTTCCTGATGATTAATGATATTGGGCATCTTTTCATGTGCCATCTGTATATTTTCTTTTGGAAAATGTCTGTTCAGGTCTTCTGCCATTTTTCAATTGGATTTTTTTATATTGAATTATGTGAGTTCTTTATATATTCTGGATATTAACACCTTATCAGATACATTATATGCAAATACCTTCTCCCTTTCAGTAGGTTGCCTTTTTGTTTTGTTGATTTTGTTGATTTTCACTATGCAGAAGTGTTTAGTTTGATGTAGTCCCATTTGTTTATTTTTGCTTTTGTTGCCCTTGCCTGAAGAGATAGATACAAAAAAAAAAAAATATTTCCAATACCTATGTCAAAGCACATACTACCTATGTTTTCTTCTAGGAGTTTTATGGTTTCAGATCTTACATTTAAGTTTTTAGTCTCTTTTGAGTTTATTTTTGTATATAGTGTAAGAAAGTGGTTCAGTTTCATTCTTTTGCATGTAGCTGTCAAGTTTTTCCAACACCATTCATTAAAGAGGCTGTCTTTTCCCCACTGTTTATTGATGACTCCTTTGTCATAAATTAAATGACCATATAAGTATAGGTTTATTTCTGGAATTTCTATTCTGTTCCATTGGTCTATGTGTCTGTTTTTGAGTCAGTACAGTTTTGATTACTCTAGCTTTGTAGTGTAGTTTGAAATCAAGGAACATGATGCCTCCAACTTTGTTTTTTCTTAAAACTGCTTTGGCGGGCTTCCCTGGTGGCGCAGTGGCTGAGAGTCCGCCTGCCGATGCAGGGGACATGGGTTCGTGCCCCAGTCCAGGAAGATCCCACATGCCGCGGAGCGGCTGGACCCGTGAGCCATGGCCGCTGAGCCTGCGCGTCCGGAGCCTGTGCTCCGCAGCGGGAGAGGCCGCAATAGTGGGAGGCCCACGTACCGTAAAAAAAAAAAACAAAGCAAACAACAAAAAAAACTGCTTTGGCTATTTGGGGTCTTTGTGATTCCATATAAATTTTAGGATTATTTGTTCCAGTTCTGTCAAAGCTGTCAATGGTATTTTGATGGGGATTGCAATGAAAATCTGTAGATTGCTTTGGCTAGTAGGACATTTTAACAATATTAACTCTTCCATTCCATGAGCATGGACTATCTCATTTATTGGTATCGTCTTCAATTACTTTCATCCATGTCAAAATATCTTTCATCTCCAGAACCTTCGCAGGGGTTCAAGTGCCCTGAATCAGAGCACTAGTGCGCCAGCATAGACCCACTATGAACAATTCTCTGAATGAAGAAAGAAGTGACACCAACTACCCATATCTCCATTATTCAGCTGGGGGAGGAATTGTTCCTGAGGGAGGAGGTAACTAATGATACATTGGCACTGGCTCCTCTGCAACTACTGATTCAGCCATGTAAGTCCCCATTTAGTTTTTGTCCAAAGAGAATTAGAGCAATTCATTCAAGTCTTGCAATATTATATAAATTGTAGGAGCTCAAGTTTGGAAAAATCAGAGCAGAATAATCACCTCAGTGTTTGTATCTTGTAAAGGTTGTTATATCAGAAGCCAGAGTTCACATGAATTGGCTCATTTCCTTCTAAATCCCAATCATAGAAATTGGAATTGAATTATAGTGGCAAAGTTAGTAAATTATAGTGTTTTAATATTCAATATATACAGAACTATATTGTGTTATTCCTGATTTATTTTGTATTTTAAATTAAGCTCTTATCAATAACTAAGCTTAAGTTCCCTAAAACAAGGAGTCTGAGGGCAGGGGATTTTTTTTTTTTTTAATTTACTTGCTTTTATATCCTTAGCACCTAGAAAAATGTCAGGTACATAATGGTTGTTTAATAAATGTATGTTGAGTGAAAAAGTACACCTAAGTACTTTTCTCCCTCTTCCATTAGGAAGAGGGAGAAATTGTTGTTTGAACAGCATTCTGAAGAAAATTCTCTTGCACAGATTTCCACTTTGTTTCATTTCTTCCCAATTGCCTCAAAATGAGAAAATTAAAAAGAACACTTTAGGGCTTCCCTGGTGGCACAGTGGTTGGGAGTCCGCCTGCCGATGCAGGGGACACGGGTTCGTGCCCCGGTCTGGGAAGATCCCACATGCCGTAGAGCGGCTGGGCCCGTGAGCCATGGCCGCTGAGTCTGGGCGTCCGGAGCCTGTGCTCCGCAATGGGAGAGGCCACAGCAGTGAGAGGCCCGTGTAACGCAAAAAAAAAAAAAAAAAAGAACACTTTAGGAAACATGGGGTAAAATTACCACAACTATGGGTTTATAAAATCCAGAATGTTTAAGGAGTCTTCCAGCTGTCAGTAACAAAAAATCCAACTCAAAAGATTTAATAAGCAACTAAATTATTGTTTCACAAAGATGACAAAAACCCAATGATATATTTCTCAGACATGGTTGAATAGATGCTCCTATTATGTCCTCAGGGATCTGAGTCAATTATTTTTTTCCCTCTCAGTGATATTTTTCTTTTCATTGACTTTATTCTCAGGCAGACATCTGCATATGGATTCAAGATGCCAGTAACATCTCCAGACTTTCATGATATTATAGCTTGAGTTTTCAGAGAAAGAGAAATTATATTCCCAATACATCACGCTGATAAATGTCCAAAGAGAAATAAGATGATCTCAATATTTTTTATGTGCACATCCCTGAACCAACCCCTGGACTGCTAAGCCTGGGTCTCCTGCTGATCTCTGGGCTGGAGACAGAAAGTCAGGGTAAGATTAGCCCCACCCACAAGCTGGGTAGACAAAAAAATAAACAAACAAGCACTGTCAACCACTCATAGTCACAAGACACTGCAAAATCTCATTCCTACTTTCTTTGGTCACATCCCACCTCAACTCTTTCTATTTCCTCATGATCTGTGTTCCAAATAGAGTGACCTTATTTTTTTCCTAAATGCATCAAAGCTCATTCACTCCAAAACACTTTTACACATGCTACTCTATCTGGAATGTTCTTCCTTCTTCTATCCTCTTCATCCTTACTAGGATGAAGGATATTTATCCATCAGCCAGCAATTTAGTGATTACTTTCTCATGGAAGCCATGGATGGTTTTCTAGCTTAGGCAAAATCCTGTGACACATGCTCCCTGCTAAAAAATGTATTTATCCAGAATTTGTCATTATTGTAATTACTTATATTCTAAATATTTGTTAACTTTTGGTCCTTTTACCTGCAGGAGGACAGTATTCTAGACTGTCTCCTTCCTCATGTTTCCCCCAGCATATGACATACTATCGGTCTGGCCCATGGTAGGCACTAAAAATATTTATTAATGAGTCCAAGAAAATAAGTCAAAGCAATGACTGGATTAATTAAATATTGAATAATTGACTAGTCCATAGGGAGAACAATTTTCTCAGTAAAGGGCTAGGAAATAAATATTTTAGGTTTTGCAGCCACGTTTTCTGCTGTATATTCTTCTTTGGATTTTGCTTGTTTGTCTCTCTGTTTGCTTTTTTACAGTCATTTAAAAATGTAACAAACATTCCTATTTCCTAAGCCATACTAAATAGGTCACTAGCCAGATTTGGCCTGTGGGTCATAGTTGGCCCACCTCTGCATTAGTATGCCAGTAGTTACAATTATTTCTGTAATTGCATAATTATAATGAGATTCTATCTCCAGCTCTTTTATCTTTTGCTTTGCTTTTGTTACACTTGATTTTCTACCCTACATAAAATACATAAATATTACTTCTGTATTACTTCTGTTCTCAGACCCCAATCCAAGATCATATTGATGTGTTCTCTTTTCCAACCTATTTGTTACCAACTTTTTCTCCCTATAAAATGCCTGTGTATTTCTTCTAATATCCTGCTGTCTGTGCCACACTGTGTCTTTCGCATTCTTCAGCCAAGCGCACCTGCTGCCCTGGCTTCTTATTGCTGTTTTAAATTTTTATGCTGCATCATCATCCCTTCTGCTTTCTGCAGTATATAGTATAATACTTCAATAGAAGGAGAAATGTTTATTTAAAATAAACTCATTAAAACAGACATTCCTAGATTCTGACACCGGGGAAATAGCATGCCATCTGCCCTCCATAGGATCTCTTTGCCTGAGGGACATAACCATATCACCCAGGTAAGCTCTTACTAATGTGTAGATTGTACTGCAACCTACAAATTGTGGTTGTCATTCTAGACCTTCTGTCCTTTTGCTGCCCTTATTTCTATAGTACATTTTTTTCTATTGTATATACTTTGACATTTCTTTCCCCAGAATGCAACAAGCACTATTCTTGTGAATAGGGAACTTAGAACATCTCACCCATTATTTTCTTGTGCCTTCAGTTTCTCAGTGTGAATTGCAAGAATTTTTTTTAGGAAAAACATGGCACATTTCAGGTACTGCTATTGCATAAATAGAGGGTAATAATTCAAAACCCAAAATGTATACATATATAGGTATTTTAAATGCCATCCCTTGTGAATTCATGGTTTATAAAAGTAAGTGAGCATGCCATGTCTTACAAACTTCAAACAAAAAAGGAATCTGTTATCAACTTATAAAATAATCAAATAAAGTGTGGCAAAAATAAATTGTTTCTCAATATTAACCATAGTTATCTATAAACAACACATAGTCTAGTAGCTCTTCATCCAATATGACAAATGGTATATTAAGATAAATTTTACATACAATAAACTGCTTGTTCCTGAACTTCATATAAGTTGAATAGTAGAGTATGTATTATTTTGTTCCCAATTTTTGTTCACCATGATGTTTTGAGATTCAGCCATGTTTTACATGTTCCAAAGGTCCATTCCTTTCATTGCAGAGGATTATTCCATTGTGTCATGAATATACCCCAATTATTCATTCATTACCATGTTGAAGGAATTTTGAGCTGTCAGTTTTTGTCCATTATTAATAAATCTGCTATAAATACACATGAATAAGTCATTTTGGTGGACCTAGGTGTTTATTTCACTTGGTTAAATACCTTGAAGGGTTTTTGCTGCATTATGAGGTAGGTGTACTTTTAACTTTATAAGATATTGCTGAACATTTCCAAAGCTGTTGCAACATTTTACATTCTCATCAGCAATGTTTGTGAGATTTAGTTGCTCCAAGCCTCATAAAAATTTGGCGCATACAGTATTTTAAATTTTACCCTTTTTATTGGGTGTGAGATAGTGTAATATGCATTTCTCTGATGACTAATGATGTTGAGTACTTTTTCAGTTGCTTATTGGTCTTTCATATAATCTTCTGGCCTTTCATATAATTTCCTTTATGTTTTTTGGGCAACTTTATTGTTTTCTATTATTATTATTAGTTTATAGGAAGTCTTTATATATCCTGACTATAAATATCTGGCATATATATTTTTGGTGTGCTTATTCGTTTACTTAAAGGAGTTTTGAAAAGCAGTGAATACTTTTTAAAATAAGCTTTTTATTTGAGAATAACTTTAGATATACAGAAAAACTGCAAAGATAGTACAAGAATTCCCGTACATTCCACATCCAGTTTCACCTGTTAATAACATCTTATATTTGTATGGTCCATTTGTGAAAATTAATGAAACAATATCAATACACTATTATTTCCTTAGTTTTTTTTCCTAATATCTTTTTTTCTGTTCCAAAATACCATGCAGTACCTGTAGCAGCTATGTCTCCTTAAGCTCCTCTTGGTTGTAATAGTTTCTCAAGTGTTTTTGATGTCCATGACTATTTTGAGATGCACTGGTCAAGGATTTTGTAGAATGTTCCTCAAGTGGGATTTCTCTAGTATTTTTCTCATAAATAGACTGAAGTTATGAATATGTGAGAGGAAGACCATGAAGATAAAGTGCCATTTTTATCACATCATAAGATACATAGTATCAACCTGACTTGTTATTGTTGATGGTGACCTTGATGACCTGGCTGAGGTAATATTCGTCAGGTTTCCCCCCTGTCAAGTTAACCACTTCCCCCTATTCGGTCCTTACTGTATTTTTTGGAAGACTCTCACTATACACGGCCCAAACTTAAGGGGTGAAAAGTTATGCAACACCCTGAAGGTAGAGTATCTACATCAATTATTTGGCATTCTTTGGCACTGGGGATTTGTGTCTTCTCCCTTATTATTTATTGATTCAATAATTTGTTTTTATTAGTATGGACTCATGGCATATATTTAATACTTTTGATTGTAATACAACAATACTTTATGTATTTAGTTGCTCAAAATGTTGACATTGGCTATCGGAAACTCTTTCAGTTGACTTCTGTCTCCCTTTGACATGCTCCGTTATTTGTGTGTGTGTGTGTGTGTTTATGGTCTATTATTTATTTATTTAAAATTAATAGAGTTTATTTTTAGAGCAGTTTTAGGGTTACAGAAAAATTGTGCAGAAAGCATAAAGAGTTCTTGTATTTCTCTTTTCCTCCCTTACCTCGTCTCCTCTATTATTAATATTTTGCATATTGAGGTATATTGTTATAACTGATGAGTGTATCGATACATTATTAACTAAATTTAATCTAGTTTACAATAGAGTTCATTTTTTGTGTTGTATATTCCATGTGTTTTGACAAATGCATAATGTCATGTATTCATCATTACAGTTTCATAGTTTTACTACCCTAAATATCCACTGTGCTCCAACTATTTATTTGTCGCCTTCTCTGACCTGAACCCCTGGCAGATTGTTTCCCTGTCTCTACAGTTTTTCCCTTTCTAGAGTATCATATAGTTGGAATCATACAGTATGTACCCTTTCTAGACGTTCTTCTCTCACTTACCAATACGCATTTAAGATTCCTTCGTGTCTTTTCTGACTTGATAGCTCTTTTCTTTTTATCACTGAATAGCATTCCATTGTATGGGTGTACAACTGTTTGTTTATTCATTCACTTATTGAAGAACATCTTGGTTGCTTCTAACTTTTGGCAGTTATGAAGAAACCTGTTGTAAGTTTTTTAATGCAGGTTTTTGTGTGGACATACTTTTCAATTCATTTGGATAAATACCTGAAAGAATGACGCCCGTATCATATGTTAAGCCTATCTATTTAGCTTTATGAGAAACAGCAAACTGCTTCTAAAGTGGCTGTAACATTTTTCATTCTGACCAGCAATGAATAAGAGTTCCTATTGCTCTATATCCTTTCTAGCATTTGATTTTATAAGTGTTTTGGATTTTAGTTATTCTAAGAAGTATGTAGTAGTATTTCACTGTTGCTTTAATTTGTAATTCCCAAATGACATTCGATGCTGAACATTTTTTGTATGTTTATGTATGCATTTTTTGAGCACTGCCTTACTTTCTGGCGCTACAGAATGTCTCAGGGTTATCTTATATATTTTCTGTCTATGTCCTAGAATCAGCCATTTCTCCAAGGAACCCTGGTTCTGTTTAATGGAGAATGGTATTAGAAACCAAACTCTGGGTGTACGACATGCTTGTTACTACTGGTGTCACTGTTTCTAAGCCATCACAGCTGACAAAACAAGAATATTTATATGTCTATACTAACCTGTATAGATTCACATCCATATTTATTGCTATATGTAATCTTCTGTATCTATATTAAGCTAAACATGAGTTCATAGATTATTGTATCCTCCTACCCTTGTTTAACTCTAACTTCCCACTTCATCAGTAGGAAACCTGGCTCCCACAATCTGCAATAGTATACTTATTTGTTCAATTACAGTATACTGTATAGGGGGTATCAGAATTATTAACCATTACTCCCATGTGAAACAACTTTATCAGCTAGAGGGAAATGCTAATGCACAGTTGTTTTTGCCTTTAGTCTTACAGAATTCACTCATTTCCAGAATTACTTCTTAGTAGATTTTTTACCTGACTCCCTTCAGTGAGGTTGTTTCATCTATTTGTAATACAAGTAGATTGTTTGGTCACATCCTGGTTTCCATTCTCATATACTCAGACCTTCTAAAAAATATTGTAAAATTTGCATATATAAACATTTTCCTCTTTGTGCTGTAAAGTTCTGTGATTTTGAAAAATGTACCCTGTCATGTACCCCCCATTACAGTATCACAGAGAATAGTTTCATTTCTCTAAAAAGTCCTCTGTGCTTCAGTAATTCAACCTCACGTCCACTCCAAACTCCTAGAAACTGTTGTTCTTTTTACTATCTCGATATTATTGCCTTTTCCAGAATGTCATAGAATTGGAATAATACAGGCTCCAATGCAGTCTTTTCAGACTGACTTCTTTTACTTACCAATAGGCAAGCTTTTTGTGGTTTGATAGCTTATACTTATCGTTAATAACAGTCCATTGTATGGATGTACAGTTTGTTAGAAGAATGTGTATTCTAATGTTGGTGGATGAAATATTCTATAAGTGTCAATTACATCTAGTTGATTGATGGTGCTGTTAAGTCAACAATATCTTTATTGATGTTCTGCCTACTTTATATATCAATTACTGGCAGAAGACTGTTGAAGTCTCCGATTATAATAGTAGATTTCTTTATGCCTCCCTCAGTTCTATCAGTTTTTGCCTCATGCTATTGGTGTCCTACTTTTAGTTGCATAGATGTTTAAGACTGTTATGCCTGGGCTTCCCTGGTGGCGCAGTGGTTGAGAGTCTGCCTGCCGATGAAGGGAACACGGGTTTGTGCCCTGGTCCGGGAAGATCCCGCATGCCACGGAGCGGCTAGGCCCGTGAGCCATGGTCGCTGGGCCTGCGCGTCTGGAGCCTGTGCTCGGCAACGGGAGAGGCCACAACAGTGAGAGGCCCGCGTACCACAAAAAAAAAAAAAAAAAAAAAGACTGTTATGCCATATTGGAGAATGATCCCTTTATCATAATATAATGTCCTGTGTTTTTTTATTGTTTTTTTGATAATTTTCTTCTGAGGTCTGCTTTGTCTGAAATTAATATAGCTATTCTTCTATTCCAGCTTTCTTATTAGAGTTAACATGGTATATCTTTATCCCATTACTTTAACTTATTTATGAGTTACAGACAACAAATCATTGGCTCTTATTATTTTTATGCATTTTGATAATTTGTCTTTTATTGGTGTATTCAGAAAATTCACATTTAAAATAATTATTGACATAGTCGGACTAATATCTACCATGTTGTAACTGCTTTCTATTCATTAATCTTGTTCATTTTTCCCTTTATTTTCTGCCTTATCTGGATTTAATTGAGCTTTTTATATTGTTCCATTTAATTTTAGTAGTTGCACTAAAGTTTCCAATATACATTTTTAACTAATATAAGTATACCTTCAACTGGCACTATTCCACTTCATATAAAGTACAAGTACCTTATAACAGAGTAAAACAGGAATTCTTAATTCCTTCCTCCAATCCCTTATGACATTACTGCCATTCATTTCACTTATATATGCTGTAATCACCCAATACATTGTTAATATATATTATTCTCTTAAACAAATATCTTTTAGATTAAGAATAAAAGATTTTATCTTCATTTATCCCTTCCCTGACATTCTACCTTTCTTTATGAAAATTTGAGTTTCTGACTTACTTTGTTTTCTCTCCCCCTTAAAGAAATTTTTAAAACACTTCTTTCATGGCAAGTCTGCTCTCCATGAAATCTCTGAGTTTTTGTTTATCTGAGAAAGTCTATTTCTCCTTCACTTTTTTTTTTTTTTTTTTTTTTGCTGTACACGGGCCTCTCACTGTTGTGGCCTCTCCCTTTGCAGAGCACAGCCTCCAGACACGCAGGCCCAGCGGCCATGGCTCACGGGCCCAGCCGCTCCGCGGCATGTAGGATCCTCCTGGACCGGGGCACGAACCCGCGTCCCCTGCATCGGCAGGCGGACTCTCAACCACTGCGCCACCAGGGAAGCCCTCTCCTTCACTTTTGAACAGAAAAAAATTTTGGCAGAATTCTTCGTTGGCAGTTTATTGTTTTTGTTTTGTCATCCAACAGTTTAAATATATATACATACATATATATATATTTTTTAAAGAAGATGTTGGGGGTAGGAGTTTATTAATTAATTTATTTATTTTTGCTGTGTGGGTCTTCCTTTCTGTGCGAGGGCTTTCTCTAGTTGTGGCAAGCGGGAGCCACTCTTCATCGCGGTGTGCAGGCCTCTCACTGTCGTGGCCTCTCTTGTTGCGGAGCACAGGCTCCAAATGCACAGGCTCAGTAGTTGTGGCTCACGGGCCTAGTTGCTCTGCGGCATGTGGGATTCTCCCAGACCAGGGCTCGAACCTGTGTCCCCTGCATTAGCAGGCAGATTCTCAACCACTGCACCACCAGGGAAGCCCAGTTTAAATATATTAATTCATTCTATTCTTGCTTGCATAGTTGCTTAGTTTTTGATAAGAGGTCATAGTAATGTTCCTTTTCAGGTAAGGTTTTTTTTTCCCTGGGATTTAAGGTTTTCTCTATGTCATTAGTTTTCTGCAGTTTGAATATACTTACCTAGGTTCATTATTTGGTTTGAATTTACTTTGCTTGATGTTTCCTGAGCTTCCTAAAACTGTGATTTGGTGTCTGCTTTAATTTTAGAAAGTTCTTGGCCATCATTAACTCAAATATTTTTTCTGCTCCAATCTCTTGTTTCTCTTTCTAGTATTTCAATTACATGTTCCACCATGTAAAATTAGACCACATATCTTTGATGTTCTCTTCTGTTCTTTTTCTTCTTTTTTGTCATTTTTTATCTTTCATTGCAGTTTAAAAAGTTTCTATTGAACTGTCTTCAAACTCACTGATTCTTTCGTTAGCTAAGTCAGTTCACTAATGAGAACCTCCAAAGCATTCTTCAACCTGTTACAGTGCTTGTAGTTTCTAGAATGTCCTTCTGATTCTCTCTCAGTTTCCATCTCTCTGCTTATATTACCCATCTATTACATGATTTTATATTTTTTCCATTAGAGCCTTTAACATATTATTCATAGTTACTTTAAATTTCCTGTCTGATAATTTCAACATTTGTGTCATATCCAAGTCTGGTTCCGATACTTGTTCTGTGTCTTCAGATTTTATGTTTTCTTGCCTTTTGGCAGGTTGTCTAATATTCATTGAAAGCCATACATGTTTAATGGGTTCTAGGAACTGAGGTAATAGGCCTTGAATATGAGGATTTGTGTATTCTGGCTAGGAGTTACTGTGTTTAATGTTTGCTAGAGCTGTAGGTGCCAGAAGATTCCAACACCTCTAGTGTTTTTGTTGCTATCTTAACATTGGGCTTCCCTCAATATTCCTCCTCATAGGCAGTCTGCTTTTTGCCCCTCTTTCAGCAGCAATACGCTATTATTATTCTGGAGCCCTGTTGTATGGTGGTCAAGTGTGGGGAAAGGGAAGCATTCTAAAATCTTATGATTAAATCTTAGCATTTTAGTGGGCTTCTGTGTCTGGGTAATGACTTTAACAAGTGGTTTTTTAGGTGGTATAGCATTTTTCTTCCCTTATCTGAGACAGGAAGTCTATGCGAGATGGACTTGGAGGAAAGACAAGCTCTTCTCTCAGTGGAATAAGGCTCTGATAAAACATTTTTACCCTGGAGAATTTTTTTGTAATGGAGAATGCTCTAGGCATATTTCACAATGACTAGTCTTTCCCCACTGTCAGAGTTATGAGGGAATCTTTGAGAACCTAGTGTTCACAAACTTGTGGAAACCCCCCGAGACCATAGCCCCAGGTGTTTCTCACTCTCAAGGTAGTCCACATTTAAACTCCAAAAATTCATCAAAATTACCTTTAAATGGCCTTCAAGATTATGGCTACAGTGACTGTTCTCCAAGTAAGCAGATCTCAGCTGTGAATCTCTCAATTTGCCTCCTTTTCCACATTTCAGAGTGGATGGTTTGTACTACAACCTTAGTTCTCTGATGGGTCCAAGAAAAGTTATTTATTTTCAGTTTGTTAATTTAATTCTTGATATAAACACAGATATGATGGCTTTCAAACTCTTTACATATTGGAACTGAAATCCAAAATATGAATACTTTAATTTTTATAAAACCAAATTTATATACTTTTTCTTTTTAGTCTAAGAAATTTTTGTCTATCCAAAGGTCATGAAAATTCTTTCCTACATTTTCTTTCAGACGTTTTATAGTTTTAACATTTACATTGCAGTTTGCCACCTATGTCAAACTAATTGCTCTGTGTGGAATTAGGCAAGGATTTAGGATCATCATTTTTTCAACAGTTGATGAAGCATCATTTGTTGAAAAGACATTCTTTTATACTGAACTTCTTGCACTTTTGTTGAAAATCAATCGTCTATATAAATGTGGGCTATTTCTAGACTGTCTTCTGCTTCATTGATGAAGTTTACAAATCTTAGGTCAATACTGCAGTGTCATTAGAGAATCTTTAATGTTTTAATGTTTTCATTAACAGTCATTTATTTTTTAAAGTAATTTAAAAGAAACAAAAGTAGTGTCTATTTTACATTTGGTAGTGTATATATGTCCATGCCACTCTCTCACTTCTTCCCAGCTTCCCCTTCCCCTTCCCGTGTCCTCAAGTCCTGATTCACTTTGTTACAAAGAAGAAAGTAACACACCATTTTAAAGCAATTATACTCCAATAAAGATGCTAAAAAAAAAAAGTTGTGTCTTTTATATTTACCCATATATTTACTTTTCTGGGTGTTCTTCATTTTAATTCTATAAATCCAAGTTTCTATCTTGTGCAATTTCCCTTTTATTCTGAAATTTTTTCTTTAGCATTTTTTTGTAGTGCAGGCATTTCCTCAACCTTTGTTTTTCCTAAATTGTCTTTATATTGTGTTCATTTTTGAAGAATGTCTTTATTGGATCTTGAGTTACTTTTTTGTTTTGTTCTATTATGTACTAGTTTATTCCTGATTTTAAAAGTCTACTGTCTTTCCTATCATTGCTTCTCATATATTATGTGCTTTTTCTAAAAAATCAGTTTCAAAATTTTTCTAGCTTTTGTTTTCTGTAGCTTGTTTATATGGTCCTTTCTTCATCCTATATGAGTTTAACTGAGCTTCTTAGATTTCTAATATAATGTTTTCATAAAATTTGCAGGACTTTCAGTAATTATTTTTTCAAATAATTTTTTTCTTTCCCATTCTTTTACTCTACTTATGCTGTTACTCTAATTAGATTTATGTTAGTCCAGTTGATAGTTCTCACAACTCATTGAGGTTCTGTTCCTTTCTATTTTTTACTTTTTGTTTTGAGTTTCTCTTTTTATTTCATAGTGGATCTTCATTCAAGTTCATATTCCTTACTTTTGCCATCTCCAATCTACTGTTGAGTCCATGCATTTTTTTAAACTTTTAGTTATTATAGTTTTCATTTCTATAATTTTCATTTGATTCTTTGGTATAATTTCTACTTCTTTTATGAAATGGTCTGTTTGTTTATTATTACTACATTTTCATTTAAGTCTATGACTTAAGAATTTATAATACCTACCTTGTATTATTTTTCTATTGCTCCATAACAAATTACTACAAATTTAGCTGCTTCAACCAACACCTATTCATTATCTCACAGTTTTGTAGGTCATCAACCTGGGTGTACTCTATTAGTTTCTACTAAATGCATAGGGTCTTACAAGGTTGAAATCAAGGTGTCTGCTGAGCTGGGCTCTTACCCAAGGACTTTAGGAAATAATTCACTTCCAAGTTCATTCCCATTTTTGACAGAATAAATTTATTTGTGGTTGTAGGACAGAAGTACCCATTTTTTTCTAGCTCCTGGCCTAGGGCTACTTTCAGCTTTTAGAGGCCCTTCTCACATTCTGGAAGCTGGTCTAGTCCTTACATATGGCCTCTCCATCTTAAAAGCCAGCAATAATGTGACAGATCCTTCTTGTGCTCCAAATCAAGCAAGGAGACAACTGCTTGCTTTTAAAGGGTGAATTTGCTTAGAATAGGTCCAAGCAATAGGATATATAGATGTAAACACACAAACATGAAGATATTCATTATAAGAAACTGTCTCACATGATTATGGGGGTTAGCAAGTCCAATTCTGCAGTGGGCCTGCAGTAGAGTTGATGATGCTATATCAGTATGAATGCCAGAAGCCTAGGAACCAAGAAGAGTCAGTGGTATGGATAAAGTCCAAAGACAGTCTGCTAGATAATTCTCCTTTGTCCTGGAGGTCTGTCTTTTCATTCTAGTCAGGCTTTCAACTGATTGGACAAGGCCCACCCATATTATGGAGGATAATCTGCTTTACTCAAAATTCACTGATTGAAATGTTAATCTCATCCAAACACCCCCTCTAAGTTGACACATAATATTAATTACAAGTAGTAACCTTAACTTTATCTGTTTAATCTCTTTTGCCATGTTACATGATATAATCATTGCTGTGATATCTTATCATATCATACCATATATACACTCTCAGGAATTAGAACAGAAAATCTTGGTGGGCCATTTTAGGATTCTACCTACTATATGATTTAAAGTTCTTGTCTGTTCATTATAACTAACCCACGTTATCTCAATTCTATTTATATTGACTGCTTTTTCTATTGATCTTTGATCACATTTCCTGTTATTTCATGTATAGTTACTTTTCACTATAACCTGGATAGTATGTATGATAAGGTGTAGAGACTCTGAATTCTATTATCTTCTCTGAACATATGTTTTGTTTTGTTTTGCTTCTAGTATGAAATTATATTACTGACTGTCACCTTGAATTTATGGAAGTTCAGTATTAAGCTTTTTTTTTAGGACTGCTCCTTTAGTCCTGCAGTATAGTCTTACTTTAAAGGTGTGGGAACTCTGAGTCTTAAATAATAAATCTGAAATGCTAACCATGTCCCTTCTAATGTTTTGGGGCTCACACTCTATATTTTGTCTCTCCTACAGCTTAGAGTTTTAGCCTTCCAGTGATTACCTTCTTTTTTTCTTTTCTTAATATTTATTTATTTATTTGGCTGCATTGGGTCTTAGTTGAGGCATGCAGGATCTTTGTTGTGGCATGCGGGATCTTTCATTGCAGAACGCAGGCTTCTCTCTAGTTACGGCGTGCAGGCTCAGTAGTTTTAGTACATGGGCTCTCTAGTTGTAGTGCACAGGCTCCAGAGCATGCATGCTCAGTAGTTGTGGCACACGGGCTCTCTAGTTGTGGCACGCAGGCTCTAGAGCACGCGGGCTTAGTTGCCCTGTAGCATGTGGGATCTTAGTTCCCTGACCAGGGATCGAACCCACGTCCCCTGCATTGGAAGGTGGATTCTTAACCACTGGACCACCAGGGAAGTCCCCCAGTGGTTACCTTCTGATGGGCTTCTTGAAGTCTGTCTTTTACATGTGTAAGTCAGGATTCATTTAAGGATTTAAAGAGACTTGTATGGAAATTGTGGAATTGCTCCTTTTTGGGTGGCTTCTTTCTTTACAGGATTTCCTTTCTCAATTTCCAGTCAATCTGGCAGCTGAGAACTCTATCTTCTAACATCTTAAATTACTAAGACTGCAACTTTCTGCTTGATTTCTAGTCAATTTGTGTCCCAGGGACTGAGAATTTCACTCAAATTTAAAGCATTTTAAGAATTTCACTTTGTACATTTCCCTTTTTTTCCCAAAGGGTTGCATTTACTCAAATATCTATCTAATTTTCTTTCTCTTCCAGTGCTTTCCTTTTAGTGATTTTCTATTTCCTTCCTTCAAATAGTTAAATTTTATCTGTTTACTCATTTAATATATTTTGTCCAGAGGTTATAATTTCTCTCTGTGAGAAGATATGTCTGATAGCAGGTGATACTGAGCTGTGTTGTTATTAGTGATAGCAACCTCCTACTGACATTTTATTTAAAATGCTAACAAATATTTAGATGATTATGATAATAATAGAAATAATCATAACTCTTGAATTGTGGTTTATCCCTAAATTTGGAAATTCATTTAATTTTGTTGAATTTTGTACACAAACTATACACACACATAAACTTGCATATGTATTCATATATACATATGCATACATACACACACACCTCTTTAGTAGAAATGGAATGTCATACAACTGTACTTGGAGGAAGTACTGAAATTATTATATGCCATTCAATTACCTCTATTCAAAATAAGTACAGTTGGTCCTTGCCTAATCATGCGTTTTAAACTATTCAAATTGGTTGTTCCTTTATGATCTAATTCAATTTCTATCTGCTAAATAAAGAATAATTCAACAACTGTTAACACTCCTGATATTTAAAACATGATTTAGCACTACTTTTCATACTGGCTTAGCTTTCTCACTCTTTGAGTCATATATTACTCATGCTACCTCAACTTGAGAGCATACCTCTTCATGATAAGTACAAAGTTAAAGGCTATTTTTTTAAACGGTTCATAAAGGAATTAAAAGAGGTTAAGATTTATTCTCAAACAGATATAAGTTGCAGTTCTGGCTTAACGCTTGGCTTTGTAACTTTGACACATTTTCTAACTTTTCTGGTCTCAGTTTCCCCTTCTGAAAAACATACTTGAGAGTGTTCTGCAGATTGTAAGTTGGTCTATCTATGTTATTATTTTTCTAGGATCATGTATTAATGTTGCAAACATACTTTTCTTTCAATAATCTTTGCTGATTGAGTGATAATTCTATTCTCAGTGTGTTGTGAGTGCCAAAAGCTAAAAAGATTTGTGTGCTTCTATTTATTACAACACTTTCGAACAACAAAGATTCCCACTTTTTGAATAATATTCCTAAATGATATACCCCTGATATCAACAATAAAGATTGCATAGCTATTTTAAGACCTGCACAGGAAACCAAACTGGATATATCTCTGTGGCTGAAAAATTTCAATGTGAAATGAGTAGGATGGTGAGAAACAGAATTTCTAAAACTTTAAATTTGATCTGAAATTATACCAGCCTTTATCAGTTTTTTACTTTACCTCATATATATGGAAATGTTTGCCTTTTAGTAAGCAGTTTGAGCACTAGAAAATTTAGAAATTTTCCCTTAGGAAAATTTTGCCTGGAAGTGGGGAAGAGAAAAGCAGTCTTCTTTTTTTTTTCCAAAACAACAATTATTATGCAAATTGTTTAAATTGTAAAATCTCTAACTATAATAATTAAAGTCAGAGAAAATTGAATGGTGCTTTATTTATATTGCCATGGTAAATAAGCTTATATATGATATACTTTATCCCTAGACTCTGGCTTACCCAGCAACTGAAAAGTGAAATAATTTGCACAAATGCCATATTACATTTAGCTTATGATTTAGATGAGAAGTTTCAAACATTCAATTGATTTAGTTATGTTGTCATAATATCCTCCTATATTTTACCATAGCTCTCTGTTAATTGCAGCCTTCTTATTGATCTTTTTTAGGTGAAAACAAATCTGGAAAAATGTGTAGGCCATATCTTGACAATTATGGAAAGATAAAACAGATTTTTCATAATCATGTTTGTGCTTACTGAAATGGTATAATGAAATTATATTTTTTGGATTAGTGCATCTGTAATTCTGTGAAATTCTAATCAAACACAGAGATTTGCAAGCATTCAGAATATAACTAAATGAAAACTTCAGGGAGATATACTAGGTTTCGATCAATGCATTCATAACTATTAAAAAACATGTAGGGGAAAATTGATAACGTTAGAACACATTTTAATTTGAAATCATTAAATATAGAAACTTTCCCTCTATTTTCCTTTTAAAGAAAAAAGGTATATTTTGTTACTGAACATAAAAAATTGACTGAATATTTTTCTTGTCTTCTTTTTTCTTTGTTCACATTTTTTCTTTTCTCTAAGCTCAGAAAGAGCTTAGTGGATTTTTCTAAGGAAGATAATGATGACAGTGATGATGATGGCGATAAATACGATTTTTATCAGTTAGTTTATTTGAAGAGTGCTACATTATACTATGGTATAAGTGGGAAACAATGTAAAGGACTGTTTTTCTTTTGTCGTTATTCTTTGGACAATAGATTACTAATGTTGCATTTGAAAACACATAAGCTGAGTTTTAATCTTTGGTTCTATATACAGGCAATTTTCTTTCACATTTTGTGTGTGGTGAAAATGGATTTACATACTTCCTTTTTATTTCCACTAATTACCTAATTCTGAGTATAATTTAACTCTTAATTTTTACGGTACGTGGGCCTCTCACTGTTGTGGCCTCTCTCGTTGCGGAGCACAGGCTCCGGACGCGCAGGCTCAGAGGCCATGGCTCACGGGCCCAGCCGTTCCGCGGCATGTGGGATCCTCCCGGACCGGGACACGAACCCATGTCCCCTACATCAGCAGGCGGACTCTCAACCACTGCACCACCAGGGAAGCCCCTGACTCATAATTTTTAAAACAAGGCTATGAAGTAGGGACTATTATATTCTCCCATTTTATGGATGGGAAAAATGAGTTGCCGAAAAGATAAATAACTTTCTTAGCATCTTATAGCTGGTTGATACAAAGCAAATATTTGGACTCTGGAATTTTGGCTGCTGGATCCATGTCTTTAACCATTTAATTATGCTTCCTAAGAGTAAGTGGTCCTTTCATGGACAGGAGCTACAAAAGTGCAGGTTGCTAAGCATGAACAGACAGGAAGCTGAAATGTTGAAATGGCCATGATGTGTGGGATTGAAGAATCTCTTGATTTCCTTTTTCATTAGGCTCTGGGAGACTTTAGGCTGCTAAAGTGATTGAAAGAAAATAATGTTATTTGATCCTTTCTATGTGTTTATGTGTGCCTAAAACTCCTAACCACCAGGATAGACAGATACATGGCTAATTTTTTTTAACCTGGTATGTCCCTAGTTAAAGTGAAAATATATATGCAGTTTACATAATGAAGAAGGAAAAAGAAAGGGAAAATGCATTAACAATACATTCAACTGAAGAATAAGAAAGACATTTTTGGATAGGGTGGATTAAGAGGGTAATTGAGGTCATATAGGAATAGCTACGGAGTATTAGGGTAGTTCATGGAAGAGAGAGAAAATAGTAGTTTAAGAAACATTTCTGTGAACTATAGGTTTAGTTTAGTTTTAATACATATATTTAAAAGCATAGAATTGTTGATAAATTATTTTGTATCTTAGAAATACACTCTGATTTTGAACTGCATGAGGAAAGCACACATACACACACATGTGCACACACACACTGAGAGCCAGGTATGGCTATCCTCTCTCGAAAAACCCCTATTTCTGCTTTAAGCCAACACTGGAGTGTACATCTTTAGCATTTTCCTAAATGAAACCCATTGTACATGTCATTATTGAAAAATGTTGATTTGAGTGAATGTGTTGCTGGGTATCTGGGAATGGAGTGCTACTACACAAGAGAGCATTTCCTATCTAAAATCTCATTAGACATCCACTTCATACCAGCTCTGCCTAGGGAGTCTTCCTCCAAAGAGATTTAAATGGGAGTTCTTGCCTTTTTTTTTTTTTTTTTTTTTTGCCGTACGCGGGCCTCTCACTGTTGTGGCCTCTCCCGTTGCGGAGCACAGGCTCCGGACGCGCAGGCTCAGTGGCCATGGCTCACGGGCCTAGCCGCTCCGCGGCATGTGGGATCTTACCAGACCGGGGCATGAATCCGTGTCCCCTGCATCGGCAGGCGGACTCTCAACCACTGCACCACCAGGGAAGCCCATTGCCTATTTTTTTTCTATACAATTTAGCTCATGCTCAGCTTCTTCAGACCTAGTTCCCAGTTGAACCACCATATTAGAAGCCTCTCTGAACTAGTTTACAATGATAATCATCCAACAAAATTCGCTCCCTCCCTGGAAGGAAGTGCATTACTAACCATTAAAAATATTAAATTTGGCAATATTGATACGTAAACATAAATTGAATATATAGTAAATATATAAAATTATTTTTCAAGGAAATATATATGAATACAGTATTCTTAAATCTAAATAATTTAATCATGGATATTTAAGGGTTTTTCCTCCAAGAATTCTAAGAAGCAAACTGTTATGGTTATATTCTTTTAATTAAATCTTTAATTTTATTTAAATGAAATAATGATTGCAGATAGGTCTACCTATCCTTCATAAAATGAAGCAAATCTAAAATCCTTTTAACATACTAATGGTAACTCATTTTCATTGATTAAAGTTACATTTGATTTACTGATAGCTAATATTCATGTCATCATTTTTGAAATCAGAAATAAAATTATGTGTGTACGAATAATATACTAGGTTTTATTTTCAGAGATTTTTGAAATGAACTTGAAGATATTTTAAAGTAAGCCAAAATATTAGAAAGGTTTTGCTGTATTCCACTGAAGCAGTTGATTTTCAGGAAGACTGATTGAGATTAGCAAGCATATTCTGAAAGCAGCACTGTTTTGCACTGATGAGGAAGATTGCCGGGCTCATTCCCATAAAACTTTTAATGATTCAAATATGTTGTCAGGCTGTTGTAATTTTTTAAGTTGTATTTTACTGTGGTAAGAACACTTAACATAAGATCTACACTCAACAAATTTTTAAGTGTGTAATACACTATTGTTGACTATAGGTACAATGTAGTACGGCAGATCTCTAGAGCTTATTCATTTTGCAAAACTGGAACTTTATTCCTGTTGAATAGAAACCCCCCATTTCTCCCTCCTCTTGCCTCTGGCAACCACCATTCTACATGTACTTCTATGTATTTGGCTATTCTAGATACCTCAGATAAGTACTTATCTTTCTGTGACAGGCTTATTTCACTTAGCATAGCGTCCTCCAGGTTCATCTATGGTGGCACACTTTGCAGAATTTTTTTCTTTTTAAAGTTATAATAATATTCCATTGTACCTTTATACCATTTTTATTGGTATCCATTCATCTGTTGATGGACATTTAGGTTGTTTCTACTTCTTAGCTATGGTGCATAGTGATGGAATGTGGGGATGCTGATATCTTTTTGATATCCTGATTTCAATTCTTTTGAATATATACCCGGAAGTGGGATTGTTGGCTCATATGGTACTCTTTTAATTTTATGAGGAACCTCCATACTATTTTCCATAGCAGCTGTTGTATTTTTAAAGCATTAAAATTGCAGAAATAATACAGATTGAGATAGGGACATTTTTTTCCCTTCATTTTATAGATGAGGAAACAGAGGTAGAGGAAGTTTAAGTCACTTGCACAATGTCAAACACCCACTGAGTGACAGAGCCCTAAAGCTAAGAACTACTGCACACATCCTCTAATGTAAGGTAGTATGGTGAAACATTTCACCTGTTTTCGCATCGATAAGATAAACTCTAATCACCACCATTGTATTGCTATCATTGATCCCAAGATGACAGAAAAAAGAGACATGGAAAAATAACATACAGGATTCTGCATAACGTAGTTAGCTTTCCAGATATACTGAGATTGATATCGTATCTCCCAAACAAACATATCTCAGCTCAGACATTATCAATTAAGCACCAAAGACACATATAAATGCTTCAATCAAAATAGGCCTTTCTAAATGAAACCATGCTTAGTCCACCAGACAGACCCAATCAGTGTCTACATTAAATCAAAATTTGTGTAACTCAGGACTAAAATCCTGTGGAGTTTTTTCAAAAGCTGTTAAAAATGTTATTTAACATTTTGAAAAAAAAAATTTGACTGCTTTTTTAAAAATTTCAAGTAGTTGTTGTGTTCTTTCGTTGATACAGCCCCACATATAAAAGCTGGTATATTTTAAAGCAGCAAAACATAGCTTTATATAGCATTACATTTTCTACATATTGTGTTATTTTATATAATCTCTTCAGTCCCTTAAAAGTGTTATTGAGTGAGTAAGTGGTTGTTTGGCAGTTTTACATTTATAATTGACCAGTAATGAAAATTTAAATAAGAGAAAAAATATAAAATGTTGTCAGATGGTGATCAATTTATAGTGGAATTTTTCCATGTAAAGTTCTATAAATGAAACAATATTTGGAAGAGTTATCTTAGAAGAAATTTTTCCTGAGTGCATGCATATGGAGCGTTTTCCAAATTGCCTTTGTTAAAACTTTACTCAGAACAAATATTTAAAAATTTTATTGGTATTAACCTTTCAGAAAATGAGTAGGACTTTTATTATGACAATAATATTGAGTACACAAACACCTAGAAATAACTCTATGCTTGAATATGGGTCTGCTATAAGAATATGGTACTGAATAATAATTTCATGTAAGTCTCTTTAATTCCTAACTTTGTGTGGGTTTTAAAAACTGAAACATAGGGAAAACAAACAAACAAACAAAAACAAACATTCCCAAGCTTGAACTAATAATCTCCCACAGGTCTTTTTTTTTTTTTTTTTTTTGCGGCACGCGGGCCCTCACTGTTGTGGCCTCTCTCATTGCGGAGCACAGGCTCCGGACGCACAGGCCCAGCGGCCATGGCTCACGGGCCCAGCCACTCCGCGGCAGGTGGGATCCTCCCGGACCGGGGCACGAACCGGCGTCCCCTGCACCAGCAGGCGGACTCCCAACCACTGCGCCACCAGGGAAGCCCCTCCCACAGGTCTTAATTATAGTTCCTACCTTCATTCACTCCAACACATTAGAAACTTTCAGAACCTAGATTTAGATGAGGTTTCTTAGGAAAGCAGTGCAAGTAAAGAAACTAGAATCAAACACCCTTGGCCACTTTCCAGTTTATACATGCAAAATAGAGGCCACTGGCCTCTTAAACACTTTGTTTTTGTTGTTTGTGAGTTTGCTTTTTTTGGAAAAAAAAAAAAAAAGATATATTACCTTAAGATAAAACTCTGTACTTTTTTTGTTTCTTTATGGACTTATTATTCTGTGCCATACTGTACTTTTTGTAGATAAAAATATAAAAACTTCTTTAGGGAATTGAAACATACCCTGCACCAAAAATAATATTTCAAAACTCTATTTCAGGGAAAAATTATCATGATGAAAGCTTCTTTCTAATCTACATTGACCCATGTGCCGTAACCTTTGTCAGGTAAGTTACAGCCTACAGAGCCACAATAATTCTACAGAGTACATAAAAACTGGTTTTCCAATTGGTGAGGTCACATTAAATCAAAACACAAACGCCGAGGTCATTGGTTTGATTTCTACTGTCCTATTAATTCCATCCATCAGCCATAGTTTGGTACCCTAACCTTGGAAAGTGAGCTTGAAAACATGAATATTTATTTTCTTAGATTTTGGGAATGAGGTAAACGTTAAGTGTGCAAATAGATCACCAGTCTTTTATGTAAAAAAACGATAGAGATAAAACTGCAAAGTCTACAAAGGGGGTTGATGAGGAGTATCGCTCAAAGGACTCTACATAAGAGTGCATTATTGTCACACACACGTGCTCTTGAAGATTTAATCCTCTGCTTCAAACATGCAACTCCTAGCTGGCAAGTGCCTTAGACCCAAAGGCCATGTGATTTAGTGTGCTTCTAATTCTGTGGTAGCATGCACAAGAATAAATGAGTGCTTAAGTATCCAGTCGTTTGACAGGTCTTGACTTTGCTAAAAATCAGCATTTTAGTCTCATGCAAGAATTAATATTTTTCTGACACCTCTTACTCAACTCTCAAACAATGATTTTGGAGAGGCTCACTCCCAAGTTTGCCACTCGACCTACGGTTTTATGAATTAGTGAGTTAGTTAACAATTAATATGTTACAAAAGAGGTCATATAATGTAGTCAAAGAATAAAAGTTAAAAGAAAAAGTCATCATGCAGGAAATCAGAGAATATTTAAATAGCACAATTAGTCCATTCTCAAAAGACATCAGAAAAATTTTGTTGAGTTAAAGTGATAGACAAATACTAAGATAAAAACTGGTGATTTGACTTATAATTAAAAGACCTTATAACAAATGTATGGAATAAATTAAAATTAGTAACTTTGTGATTTAATTTGGTGAAAAAAAAAGGCCTATACAGAACAATCATTAATTAAACATTTGGAAAGCAAACCTGGACATTTTAATTTTGACATCACTAAATTTTATTTGCAGGAAAAGGAAAAAAAAATTCTGTTGACTAACAATTATCTTAAGGTGGATGACATTGTGGTCTGCCTTGCATGGCTGTTGATCACATCTCACATTAATTTTTAAAAAACAATCAGATTAATGAAAGCTATTCTGGGTTGGTATATTTTTAGATTATTTCAATAAATTAGCAGAATAGTAACTTAATTCTACTATTTTTAAAATTCTGAATTTTGTAGAATATCTATGTTTTATCCTGAAACAGAAAGAGGTATTATTTTTGGTATAAATTATATTTTTATATTTAGACAAAAATTAGTGAACATATTTTATTATTATGTTATTAATTCAGTACCTAGGTCATGACTCAGCCGGTACTAATATTTATTATAAACTATTTGTTATTTAATAGAATATTCTTTTTTTCCATCTATGTGTTGCTCTTCACACTATATACTTATAAGAATTTACCCACATGTGTATGCTTACATGACATCATCAAAGTTCAGTGAATACAGGAACACATATAAGCCTGAAGAAGGCTCACATGCCCAGGTAGGGAAGAATATATATATATATTTTTTCTTTAAGAATATCTAAACTCTTGGTAATACTTCAGATACTTGATGATAATCTACAAAATATATAATCAAAATAATTTCATTACCTGTCATTAAAATTATTTTCTCAACTGATGATTTAATGGGTGGTTATGTTGATCAGTAAATGTTTAAAAATACTACTTTGCTAAAATATAGTGAGAGATACGCACATTTCAGTTACATTAAAGTAAATCTTATTTTGTGTACAATTTTTAATTTCATATCTACATGTTTAGGTACTTCATATGGGTCTGGAGAGAGTTTATTATTGAGATCTACTTTTCAACAATTGGCAATTCTTGTAGATGTTTTAATTAAATACAAATTACTTTCAACTTTATTCTTCTTAATTCACTGTTTAATATTAAGTATACAAATCTATGCCTACCATTCCTAGTACAATGTTTTTGTAATATATGATGCTGACATTTTTGAATTCATGAAAATGATAGTAGTTATTTTTAATTTTTGAAACCTATCACCTAATAGAACAAAAGTGCTCATTCCCACATCCTAGCACCTGGGAACCAATTGCAATGGCTAAGAAAATCAAGAGTAGAACTTTGTAATTGTGAAATTTCATCTCAATGAATTTGCATATACCTTCAAAATATCATTTTTATTTCGATTTTCAAATTAGGTTTTATCTAGAAAATACTCAAATGAAAAATGTATAATTTTCAGGATGGTTAGGAAGATAGGTAAGCAAAAAACGCTGAAGCTATGAATTTTCAGGTGAGCAACACAGAAGTGGTGCATCCAGCATGAATATATTAATGGTCTCTTCTAAAGTATTATTTATTCTGAAAATTTTAAATTAATGAAAACTGAGCAATAATAGTCATGTGTGATATTGAAGGCAGAGAAAAAGACAGGTAACTACAACATATGTGAGGTGTGGAGAAGAAATGTTTAAAAATCACAAAACAGACAACCAAACCAATACTTTGGTTGGTTCCAAATCTACTTTTCCCTCAGTTCTCATCTCAGGATGGCGATTCTATTTGGCAGCCAGAGTCATCCCTCTCTTATTTTTCCTAACACTAATATGTAATTCATCATCAAGTCCTATCATATTTATCTTTATAGTATATACAAAATATAACTGTTCCTCCATGATATCATCATCTTCTACTTGAACATCATCGAAGTCTCTTTTTTGGTCTCTCAGCTTGACCAGTCCTACTCTTCCCCTTCCTTCAGTCTGTTCTCCATGGTGTGATCAAAATGACCCATTTTAAAATCTAAATCAGATGATGCTTTTCCTCTGCCCCAAACCTGCAAAAGCTCCCTATCTCAGTTAGAATAAAATGCCTGGATGTAACCAGCCCCACAAGGCTGACTCCTTGATGCCAGCACTCATCTCATTACAGAATTATTTACTTTCAATTTACTGCTTTTCAGTCCTGATGGTCTCTATGATATTCTTCAAATAACTGAGCAAGTTTCTGCCTCTGGGCATTTGCATTTGCTGTTCCCTCTGCCTAGTCAGTTCTTCCCACATGTAGGCAGATGGCTGGTTTCGCTTCATTCACTTCTGCTCAAGCATCACATCATCAAAGACTCCTTTTCTAACAGTGTTGTGCGAAAAGGCATATACTTACCAATCTCTCTTGATCTCCTGTATTAGGTTTCTATTTCTCCTAGAACTAAGTACCTCAAATTTGGTGACTTAAATGATGTAAATTTATTATCTTACAGTTCTGTAGGTTAGCATTCCCACACGAGTGTCACTAGACTAAAATCAAGATGTCAACAAGCTTTGTGTTCCTTTCTCTCTAGGATAGACTCTGTTCTCCTGTGTTTTCTAGCTTCCAGAGACTGACCACATTCCTTGGCTCCTCCGTCCTCTCATACCACCGT
The DNA here is from genome assembly GCF_963455315.2 of Globicephala melas. Taxonomy (NCBI): domain Eukaryota; kingdom Metazoa; phylum Chordata; class Mammalia; order Artiodactyla; family Delphinidae; genus Globicephala; species Globicephala melas. The sequence goes on along the minus strand of NC_083316.1, from coordinate 20,282,573 downwards.
CTCACTGATTCCCTTCTATTTTCACATCACTTTTTGAGATGAGAAATGTTCTCTGCTTTTAAAGGTTCGTGAAATTATATTGAGCCTGCCAGAATCATACAGGATAAACATTTCATTTCAAGATCTTTAACTTAAACATATCTGCAAAGTCCCTTTTACTATGTAAGGTAATATATTCACAAATTTCAAATATTGGATTGTGGACATCTTTGGGTGCCATTCTTTTGTCTACCGTCTCTCTTTACCCGCTTTATTTTTACCTATAGCACTTATCACCATCTTTGGCATTAGTATATGCTTGTTTATTTGCTTACTTTCTTTCTCCCCTTACTTGAGTGCAAGTTTCTTGAGACGAACCTTTCTATATTTTCTTTACTGCTCTATCCCTAAGTCCTAGAATAGTCCCTGGGATACTAGAGGCATTACAGAAATATTTGTTCAATGAATAAATAAGTCAGGTGCATTTAATAACTAAAATAGATACTTATGAGCAAGAATAGTAGATTTGATTTTGAAATTAAGAAATATTACTAAACAAATCTGTGATTTCATTTGAATATAAGAACAGAATTTGCAGGTATAGTGAAATAATATGTCTTACGTTTTCATCATAGCCGTCTGTCAGCAAAGGACCACTTCTTCCATGACCATCCAAGGAGTGGTAGGTTAAGTATATAAAAATGAACAAATCTCATATTGAAAGTTTGTTACCAGATGACACTTTAATTCTGTAAAAAAAACAAAACACACAATAGCATATTAACTGCTAAGCTAGATGGTACCCCAAAGATTCCAAAGTGGGTAGGTGGTAGGGTCACTGGAGAAAACAATGAAGTCTAAACATTTCGTATGAAGAGTACTGCACATCAATGTCTTTTCTTTGAAAAGTGTTAACACATATTAAAATAATTATCATCTGAAGTTATTCCCTTTGGCTACGGTCATAAATCTATCTCAAATTTTATCATTTAACTTTTGATTACATTTTATTTTTTAAGGAATTGCATATAAAATGTTATATTTTTGAGGGATTGCATGTAAACAAAAACTACATATTTATTTCTATGGGCTTCAAAAACGGGGGCTTGTAATCTTATTTGCACTGTACATGGTAAGCTAATAAGAACACAGAGGATAAAAGGTAATAATATCGTAAGAAAGATTTTCAAAGCTCTAATAATTGATATCTGGAATGTATTTCTCTTTATGATATCAAATAGCCATTTATATGTGACTGTATATTGTGCTAAATTTGAATACATCCACATTATGTATGGTTCAACTAGCTGTTTCAATACTGCTAATATAATAAAGATTTAAACTTTTTACCTGCATGTGGTTATCAATTTCATAAATATTTTAGTGGCTTCTATTTATGTATAATTTTCTCCCTTAACAACAAAAGAAAAGGAGAATTAATTAAAGGACAATATATTGATCAGAGAGACAAAGACAGAGATACTTAAGAATGTACGTAGAATTTTAATATTAAAAGCTAGGATTAAACCGTTATTTTAGCTTGGTCCACTTTATCCTACATCCTGGTTTAATGAGGGGGAACAGCCCACTGTTGTGGTGACAACCACCTGTTCCAAGCTAGGACCAGAAACCTCCAGTGATGAAGCCAAGCTTGGAGGCCTCCCTATCCTAGGGCTTTGATTCAAACTCAGTTCTTTCCCACTTCTGGGTCCCTGCATATGCTCCTCAGTTCAGGTCTTCTCTCCTTGCTGCTGTCCTCTCCCAACCCCAGTGTAAGATATAGGAGCTGAAAACATCTAGATTGATTAATATTGGACTGACCAGGAACTTATTCAAGAAAATGTCAATAGGTCTGGACGACTTACGAAGGGGGATGTTTGCGAGAGAGAGGAAAAGGCAGCTCAGGATTAAGATACAGGAAGGAATTCTTTTTGATAAATAAAAAAAAGTAATAATGTTTAAACATACTTTGTTGATTATGATACTATAAGTCTCATGTCTGTACAAACACTTTAAAACTTTTTGGGTTATTATGATGCTATTAGATATGAGTTAATGTTGAAAGTCACGGATAGTTCTGCATCATAAATCTTCCCCCCGTTTTGGAATTCTATGTTTAGCACTACTTATTTTGTTAAATGATGTTGTTCTCTTGTTTTTCTTAAATACTGATTATTTCATTTGTACTTTTCAGAAAAGCCCTTTTACTATACTAGAATGATGACAAATAACAAAAATAAAGTTGATATAGAACACACTTAAAAAATTTCCACTCTTGGAGCAGTATTAACAGAAACCAACTAAGGAATTTCACAAGTGCTCATTCTTTTGCTTTGATTTATTTTGTTTCTTAAATTTATTTATTTTTGTCTGCATTGGGTCTTCACTGCTGCGTGCGGGCTTTCTCTAGTTGCGGTGAGTGGGGGCTACTTGTCTCTGTGGTGCTTCGGCTTCTCCTTACGGTGGCTTCTCTTGTTGTGGAGCACGGGCTCTAGGTGCGCAGGCTTCAGTAGCTGTGGCACGTGGGCTCAGTAGTTGTAGTGCACAGGCTTAGGTGCTCCATGGCATGTGGGATCTTCCTGGACCGGGCTCGAACCCATGTCCCCTGCATTGACAGGCAGATTCTTAACCACTGCACCACCAGGGAAATCCCTATTTCTTAATTTAATATTTAAACTAGGCAGTAATTGAATTGCTAATAATTTTAACAAATCACCTAGAAATTGCTTTTGATTTTGTATTTTTTGCAAAGAATTTGAATCATTTGCATTAATTAAGTTAGGATAAAAAATGCAAAATGTTAAGCAACTGTACTTAGCTTGAGATCTTGTATCTAGCTGAATAGCTGCAGTATCAGTTAAATGAAGAAATTTATGAAATATAAACCTTTATCTAAAAATAAAACTCTTCTCTTGAGGGTGCATTTATTTTGGCCCTTGGTCTAACTGTCGGCTGTATCAGATTGTGTTTAAAGAAATCTAAATACTTGATAAATCTTGGTGACTTTTCAGCCAAAGGATATCTTGATGCAGGGACCATGATATCAAAATTAAATAAATCTTTACATAAAATTAAACAATGGTGTAGTCACTATATAAATGACTTGCACCAACACAGATTTTTTTTCTCCATGATTTTCTTAAAATACATGCGGTTCAATAGGTGTTGTTTTGCTTTTGTTTTTGTGTTGTTTTGCTTTTGTTTTTGATTTGTTTTGCTTGTGCTGAAAAGTGGTTGAAAAGTTGGCAAAGGTTAAAGTACTTTTGCACGGGCTACATTGTAGGAGTTGAAGTGTGTTTTGCTCTATTTCAATGACCTATATAGCATGAGCAAGATGTTCTTAGGGCAACAAAAAGGATATATATATGCATAATATGTCTGGTAAATTAGGAATCCATTGTTGTAGTGGTTACATATATCTGCAGTAAGGAAACTACTTTGGCCAATTAGGTTCTAGGAGGGCATGATTTAAGTGTTACCAGGCAACACACACAATGATTTCTTCTAACAGTCACTGGAGTAAAGGGCATTTCATCATGTTTCTAATTTCACCTCAAGCCTCAACCTCATCTAGGAAACTTCTTTGACCCTCTTCCTAGCCCCTCCCCAGTTAGGTCAAGACCCTTATGAGATGCAATAGAATGGTGTCTTCTTTCACAGTACTTATCATGGTGAATAATAATATAATCATTTATGAAATTAAATAATTATTCTTTTCTCCTACTAGAGAGTGAGCTCTGTGCAGTTGAGAGCTAAGTGAGCTATTGATTACATCACATCCCCAGTGATGAGCAAAATGTATGACGCATTGTAGCAGCTAAATAAGTAGCTGGAAAATGAATAACTGAATACAAGGATGAATGAAACTTTACCTACTGATATCATTGAGGCCTGATGCCAGTGACTTGACACTAGAGATCAGATGTTATAGAGTCAAGCCCAGCTTAACAGGAGTCAAATACACTTTATTGTCCTTGTTTACTATTGACAAATAGATTTATCGATGTGTTTGTTAATTGTCAACACTGATTACTGTTCAAAGACTCACCTATCATGGGAACTTTTCAGTCTGTGAATGACATCATAATGCATTAGTATTATAAGTAGTTCAGCTACAAAATCATGGGTTCCAGAGCAAAATGAAAATGTGGAACCCCTTGTTCAAAAATTACTAAGAAACTCAAGACTGCACCAGCAGTACATTAAACCAGGAGTGGGCTCCTTCTGAGCATGGGGCCCTGTGTGACTACACAGGATGCAGGCCCACAAAGCCAGCCCTATCTATAAGGAAGAAGATATTTTCAGTTTCCTTTAGTTTTGGAATCTATGAAACTCCTCCTCCTTCCCCTGTTTCCTCTCCTCGTTTCATTACCTCTAGCTCTTCCACATTATCACATGAAGGATTACACAGGACTGAGCGTAATCCCAAGAGGGTATTGGGTAAGAACAGACATTTGCATGCCAAGCAAGCTACCATCATCACTGGAGGTTGTAAGAAAGGAGTTCAGAACCCCTCCTTCTTCTGTTTGTTCTCCTGGTAATTCTGGTGGGACTCTGTTTAATCAACATGCTGCTGGGATAGAGTATCATCACCAGGCATTTTCACTGCTGTCCTCCCTCTAACATGTTGACTGCTGAAATTAAAACTAAAACTGACATTTATAGGAGTTGTAACACTATATTTTGGAAGCCCGAGAGTAACTACTTCCACATTCATCACACACTTGGCAAATTCCCCCTTCTTTCCCTTCATTTACTTTCGTGTATCACTTGTCTTCATTTCTGTCTCTCTCATTAGACGGTTACGTCCTCATTTAGCCGGGATCATGATTATAGCTCTCCCCTACAATCTCATAAATAGCACAATGTTTTGCAGTGCTTCTGCATGTAATATATATGTGTTAAAAATAATGAGTGACTGCATAAACAGTTCTCTCAATTGTAAATCGTGAGTTTTAAGTTGGGGTTTCTTCCTTTCCTAGATTGCTTTACAGCAACTGTAGGCCAGTGATTCTCAGATTTCAGCTCTCAGGATCAATTTGAGACATCTGAAAACACAGAGTGCTGACCACTCCCTTAGTTTCTGAGTCAGTAGGTCTGAGAAGATAAGAATCTGCATTTATAACAAGGTTTCAGATGATGCTAATGTTGTTGGTCCATAGACTGCATTTGTGAACATTGTTCCACACATTTAAAGAAAACATTACTACTTTTCCTGCAGTTCTATTGAGATATAATTGACATACAGCACTGTCTAAGTTTAAGGTGTAGGGCATAATGATGTGATTTACATACATCATGAAATGATTAGCATATTAAGTCTGATGAACCTCCATCATCTCATGTAGATGCAAAATTAAAGAAAGAGAAAAAAGTATTTTTTCTTGTGATGAGAACACAGGATTTACTCTCTCAACTTTCATATATAACACAGAGCAGTGTTAATTATATTTATCATGTTATATATTACACATCCCTAATACTTATTTATCTTATAAATGAAAGTTTTTACAGAAAAAAAATATTCAGTGATACTTGCTAAAGCATGGTAAGGAAGTCTTTATTCAAAGGGGTCATCGAGATGGGTATAGGGACCACTGCAGTGGGGTCTGCGGTGGAGTAGAAAGGTTGGGCTTAACTCTGAATACAGCATGGGTAAGCGGGAATTATAGCCAAGGAGCAGGATGGGGCCAGTGGATGGAAAATTACTGATAGGAAACATCAGCGGTAAGGGGGGATTCTGGTTAAATTGACCTAATCAGACTCTTGCTAAAGGCAAAACAGAGTAATCAGACATCACCTAGGGGATGATAGAGCATGAGGAACTTGATCAAAAAGTGAAGGTGATCAGATATTGAGGGTGGGGATTTTAATTAAATTGACTCAGCAGGATTCTTGCTAAAATTGAACAATGCAGAGTTGAACATGGAAGTCCAAATGTCAGGCCTAGTTGTAAAAGAGTTCAGGGGAGCCTGAGTAAAGTTTGATCAATGAGGGACTCTTTGTCACAGGCCACATATTTGGTTCTATAGGTTGAATGCCCAGTTATGTGCAGAATTTTCCTAAAGACTAGGGTGACCACATGCTGCAAATAGGTGAGTTTCCAGCTGACATTTCTCATTGGAACAACAAATAATCTGGGGAGACAATTTTCCATGTGTCACTCTCAGATTTTTGTACTAAACTCCCTTTTCTTTGAGCTATCTCTTTAAAGACATGTGTATAGAAACACCCTTGAATGATGAGTTATTGTTTCCACCAGCGTGGAGGGATTTGCATGTTTTTCAATAACGTAAACATAATATCTCCCTTTGGAGTTCAGGCAGTTTTGTTCACAATCCATTATATAAAAAGCAGTGCTGGGCTTCCCTGGTGGCGCAGTGGTTGAGAGTCCGCCTGCCGATGCAGGGGACATGGGTTCGTGCCTCGGTCTGGGAACATCACACATGCCGCGGAGCGGCTGGGCCCGTGAGCCATGGCCGCTGAGCCTGCGCGTCCGGAGCCTGTGCTCCGCAACGGGAGAGGCCACAACAGTGAGAGGCCCGCGTACCGCCAAAAAAAAAAAAAGCAGTGCTCCCTAACCTTGGTGTCCCTCAGTTACAATGCAAACCCACTGCCTGTGCAACATCCACCTGCCCATCTCAGGCATTGCCCAAATGAGATGTGGAGACCAAGAACATGGACACAGATATGATAGCCATGCTGCTTCCGTTGCCTTTAGTCTCTGACTTAGGAGTCTCATGTCTTCTGCCAACATCCATCAAGCTCACAGCTAATTTGATAGCTTACGTGTAGGGTAAAATGTCACAAAATTAACATTTATTGACAAATAATAAGTGAAGGAAAGGAAGAGGAGGAATGAAATATTTTAAGAGAGAAGAAATAAAAAATAGTTGTGACGTTTCTAGTCTTAGATATTTAACTTATTTAAAAATATTGCCTTTTCTTAAAAAGATTCTAAGAATTCTTAGAATTCTTTTCAGAGTGATAATATTAATTAAAATGTTTTTACCACTCAGACCTAGTCTCTGTATTAACTGTACAACTTAAAATCTAACATGAGATTATATTTTTGTCCATTAAATGCAATTGCAAACACATTAGAATTATGATGTATTGTTTTCCACTTTTTTTATTTGAAAGATTTTCCTTTTATTCACTTTCTCAGGTATAAATTTAAGTCATAACCAAACAGTGGAAAATTCAGTCCTGATTACTTTCACTTCACCAGTGTTTCAAAATTTAAAATAAGCCACTATCCTTATTCAGGTAGAGATAGAAGCAGTCAGATTGAGTAAGAATTTACTTTTCAATCAACATGAGAATTATTCAATCTATTTTTTCTGTCTCGCTAAGACAATAAGATTCAAGTTACTTGTAAATCTTTTCATGTGTCACCAAAAATTTTTACATTAAAAATAGTAGGAAAGAAGTCAAACAACGTGATTTAGGTTTGATCTAAGGAAGAAAATGAGCCCTGACCTTTATACCTAAAGTACACAGAACATGGTGGCTTATAAAGAGAAGGGGGCAGGAGGGTCAAAATAAATTTAAGATCACATGTTCTTTTATTAACTCTTGATTGTTTTTCTTAATAATTATATTTTTGGAAACATAACTGGCTATTTGACACTTTAATTTTTCCTGGCTCAAGCCTCCCTCGTCCCACTCCCAAACTGCATGATCAAAGAAATGTTGACATATGGTTAAATAGTATTAGTAACAGAGGTTATCATTACAAACAGGTTGTAGTAAGAGTTCAGTTGCAGATAACAGAAACTACTCCAGCTACTTCAGGCAAAATAAATAAGTAAAATAATAATAATTATTATTATTTCATTTTGAGTGATAGATGGTAGTTTACAACATGAATAGAAAGAGAGGATTAGGTGACTATCATCAAGAGCACTTCTAGCCCCCAAAATCACACATCCATTGCTGTGATCCAAACAGCTGCCTCAGGTAAGGGTGACTGCAAAACCATGCTTCTTCAGCTATTATCCATGGGGCCAAAATAATGCCTCTCACCTTGCCTTTCTCTTTATTTAATTCAATTTCTAATTCTAATATGATGAGGACATCTAAAAAATGGAATATGAATCACCCTACCCCCTCCCAGACCACTCACTGCCAGGAGAATGTACTTTAAAATTTTCCAGCCTCTAGAGTCTAGTAAGGCAGGCTGGTAGGAGATTAGAAAAAATGTGTCAAACAAACTATGCCAAATTATTTCTCTGCCATTGTATTTGTGGAGAGTGAAGCGGTGTAGACATTCTCTATTCTCATTTCATAACCATAGAGAACTAGGTTTGATTAACTTCCTGTTATAGTGGAATTGATATAATCTCTAGTACCATTAAAAGAAAGCCTGGATTTTTATTTTTCCTTAAAAAAATAAAAATAGAATTACCATATGACCCAGCAATCCCACTACTGGGCATATACCCAGAGAAAACCATAATTCAAAAAGACACATGCAGCACCCATGTTCATTGCAGCACTATTTACAATAGCCAGGTTATGGAAGCAACCTAAATGTCCATTGACAGATGAATGGATAAAGAAGATGTGGTACATATATACAATGGAATATTACTCAGCCAAGAACAAGGAATGAAATTGGGTCATGTGTAGAGACATGGGTGGACATAGAGACTGTCATAGAGTGAAGTAAGTCAGAAAGAGAAAAATGAATAGCATATAAAACAAAAACAAATGTATGGACACGAAGGTAGGAAAGTGGCGGGGATGGTGGTGGTGGTGGTGGGATGAATTGGGAGATTGGGATTGACATATATATGCTAATATGTATAAAATAGATAACTAATGAGAACCTGCTGTCTAAAATAATAAAATAAAATTCAGAAAAAAAAAGAAAAGAAAAGAAAAAAATGCATGTGAAATTAACTTGCTTCTAAAAAAAAAAAAAAAAAAAAGAAAAAGAAACCCTGGAAAGGTAGCTGAGAAGCTGTTGTTTTAAAACAAGTATGTAGCTGTTTAGCAGGGGACACCTTAAGGATTGATGCTTATTGTTTAGCAACAGTGAGACAACTTTTTGGCATATAATTCCACATGGAATGGAAGGTTGTTTTAGTTAACTGATTTTAACCAAATTGGGTCTTTTACATTTGCAATGAAGAGGGTCAGCCTTCAGAGAGTCCCTTATTATAATGACAGCATGCTCTTCAATTTCTTGAGTGTTTTATTACTATAGTAAAGCATTTTCTGTGCAATTTCACATGTAGTTTTTACATTATGGAAATATATTTTTTAAAGTTTTCATCAGCTTTTATTTGCTTATAATGGTCATGTGGCCTTTCCTTACATCGAGGGACACTTTTGTGAGGCGCTGACCCATTTGTCCCATTTATACAGAGTTTACTGTTCCTTTTTCTGACTTTCCAAGGGGTAACATTTCCTAACATTCGTGACCATAGGGAAGCTTTACCTAATGCGCAGGACTAGTTTACGTAAGATTTCCAGAGAAAACAAAAGAAATAGAGAAATTTGCAGAATCCCAAGTTAAACCATGTATAGAGTGAAACAGACAAGGAACTGAAAAATGATATTGCTTAATAAAAAAAAATTATCAGAAGCTTTAATTTTTAGCCAACAGTTCATTTATACTTTAATTTTTATTACTAAAGCTTTTATTCAATAGGATACCATATGAGTCTCTCTTGCACAAGGAGGGCATTAAGAAAAATGGGATACATTTTAATGCACTCGTTCAAATTCTCTGTCTCTCTCTCTCTCATATCTGTATCTACACATTCTGAATTTTAGGATACATGGATGTTTTGTTTATTATTTACTTAATACATAACTGATCATAAAACAGAAAATGCAATGACTGGTGATACCACTGTTTCATACTTCAAAGTTTTTAAATGCTAGTAAAATTTATATTGCATGGATACCATTCTGTAACATTATGACAAAATTTTAATTTTAAACAGAACAAAATTTTGTTTTTTCTCTTAAAACTAATAAAATATGCTGCTATATGATACATAGATATGGTGACACTACTGCTATTTTTATCCAATTCTGTCATCTTCTCTAATAGTATGAGTGGTTTTAGCTGGGCAAATAGCTTTCCAGAGTAAATACTACATTTCCAGGCTTCCCTTGAAACAATTTGTGGCCAAGTGTCTCATTTCCAGCTAAGGAAACCATAGAAGGTTCTAATGAAAGAGGGCATCCTTTCCTTCTTTATTTTATTCCTCTTTCTAGAAAGTGGATGTGGGGGTGATTGCTATTATATCATATATGTGAGTTCAGCTCCTCAGGACTAGGAGAAAAGGAACCATCAAGAGAAAAGGAACCCAAGTTTCTGATGACTACACAGAGCACAGAAATCGTATCAATTCAGAAATTTATGCAAGAGAAGAGTAAACTTCTATCTCGTTAAAGAAAACTATTATCAGTATTTGGGGAATACATCATTGCAACATGTATTTTCATTAATAAAACAGCATTTTACATATCAGATCAGCCTTTGGTTATTTTCTCAACTGGACCAATGAAAATGTAATATAAGCAACTCCTCATACTATGCAGCCATTTATTCTGAAACTAACAACAAACGTACAAAAATAATTAATCTAGCAAAATGCCATCATACATGTATGCACCTGACCTGTTGCATTTAATTAAACACTATACAATTTATATATAGACTATGACATTCTATAATTTCTCTTGACAACCAACTTTAATATGTCAATGGCAGTATTATATTGAACACATACATACATCATATTAACACAAATATATTACAGAAAAAAATGGAATATTTATTTTTATCCGATTCTAAAGTTAAGGTCCTCTGTTCAAAAGCAAAAACAAAAAAACTATGGGTAAGTGAACTAGAGACAAGTGTAAGAATTCTTGCTCTATTATCACACAACTTTAGTAGGGTCATCACAATTGTCCAGATGCCCTCATCTGTAAAATTGTTTCAAAAGGCTCTTTTGAGAGTTTCCCTGGTGGCGCAGTGGTTGGGAGTCCGCCTGCCGATGCAGGGGACACGGATGCGTGCCCCGGTCCAGGAAGATACCACATGCCACGGAGCGGCTAGGCCTGTGAGCCATGGCCGCTGAGCCTGCGCGTCCGGAGCCTGTGCTCCGCAACGGGAGAGGCCACAACAGTGAGGGGCCCGCGTACCGCAAAAAAAAAAAAAAAAAAGTCCCTTTTGGCTCTAAATATCATTTTGTTGAACCGAAATATTTGATATTTTAAAATATTAAACTAGCTGGTAACATTGGTCATATAATAACCTTGCGTATACTAAAACTTATTTGAAATCTAATTTAGGATCCCCACACCCTTTTTCTCCCCCAGATTGAGTTGTCCCATTATGCTGATTATATACGGGGTCTGCTGGGGTTAGAATAATAAAATAGTCTACCAGGAGGTAGTATGACATCTCAGAAACGGTACTAACTGGAATTATGAATATACATAAGTATATATGTTATATATTTAATAAACATGTTTATATAAATATAAATGTCATTCTAGTTTTAACTCTAGTTAGCTCTGTGACCTTAATTAAATCATTTAACATTTCTGAGCAGAATCATGTATTCTAAAAAAGTTACTATCTTCATAATTCCTCCTCCAGCTTTACGATTATATTTATAGTATATTATTATTTTATGGCATGTTTATGTAATTTATTTATTTAAAAAGGAATCTACATGTAGCCAGAAAAATATAAGGACGGTCATTATTTTGTGGCGCTATACTGACATCCTTTGGTAAGATTTTGGTTCATTCCAACTTAATGTAGAGATAAATAGGGAGATGAACAGTTAGATGGTTAAGTAAACAGAACCACCCAAATGTATTTATTACCTCCCCCCTCCCTCCCGCCCCCCACACGTTTGGGCATGACAGTTAAGTTTCCGAGAAAAAAAGTTAAAAGAAAAAAAAAAAGAAAGATGCCGTTACGCCCCAAATCTAAATATTTTAATAGGGTTAATTGAATATTTACATTATGAATAAAATATTTTATCTATAAAATATAAAAAGGCAAAGCAGGTAAGATTAAGCAGACAAGACTGGCTCACGGACATCCCCAAACGATGAGCAAGGTATGTTCTAGTATGAAAATAAGCAACAAAAATAAGGTGTTTGGAGAATCAAGGAAAGAAAGTTCCCTGAAAGCAAAAATAAATCATTTAAACCGCACCAAAAATCACTCTGGTAACGTGTCAGATCTCGTTGCAGTGTGACTTGGCACTCGGTTCATGTATTTCGGTAGTCTGGCATAAGGATGGTGCCCGAATAGATATATCAGATGAAGAAGTATCTATTAAAAGGAATTGCAAGAAGCAGTCCTGTTCTGAGATTGTATTACGGACACAGCCGGATTAGATTGGGTTGATTACCTTAGCCTTGAAACAGAGAGTCTTTCTGCCCTGCGGGGGAGGGGAAGCCTTTCATCCAAAGCTCTCCTCTGCGCTGCGCCCTCCCCTCGCATTCACTTGCAAATCGCTGTGTGCTTGCAAAAGCCAGCACTTCTAACCTTCCCATGGCGAGTGCTGCAGCTCTATCAGCAGAACCTTTCTCTCCGAGTGAGGAAGGGTTTTTCCCCCCCTCCTTCCTTTTCTTTTCTTTTCTTTTCTTTCTTTTTTCTCCCTTAATCAGAAGCACTGAATGAAAGCCAATCAGAGAGAGCTCGCCCCCGTTTTTTTCGGTTCCCTGCCGTCCAGAGTTAAAAGTGATGCTGAGAGAAAGCTTGAGTTAGATTGAAGTAGAATCAGTGATAGAAAATAACAGCCGAAAACAAACAAAAAGGGGACATAGTGACAATTTCTCCAGGGTTATTTTGGCTGGAACCAACTTCCATTATCCAGAAGCTGATAAAAAAAGGTAGGAAGACTTCATCTCGCTCTCTCTCTCTCTCTCTCTCTGTCAATCTCTCTCTCTTTTTTCCCCCTAACTCCCTTAAGGTCTCTTATTTTCTTTCCCTGGGGGAAAATGTTTGTTTTTAAGTTGTATTCAGCAGTTATTTTCAAATAATTATCTTTAATACATAGAAAATTACTAAGCATAAAACTATATATTGGATTCTAGAAACAACTGCTTTGAATATCTGAAGAGGTAATCTAAAACTGGATAAATTACATATTATGCTCAACAGTGGGTCATTATGTTAGAGTTTATGAATTCATTCACTGTGAACAAATGCTAAAAATATATTATGGAGTGTAATTTGTCACGCTCATACTTGTTCATCTTAATTTTAAAAAATCCGTTGAAAAGAACATTGTTGCTATGAACTCTATCACCGAACATTACTTTGCATTCCATATGAATGGGTCCACTCTGCACTTATTTATAGTCGTAGTTCATTGTAAGTTCAATATAAGGAGAAATGACAGGCAGAAGACAGATGCCTTGAACCTGTCAATGGTCACTAAGCATCTACATAAATAAGATAGATTGGCATTTATCAGAAATAGAATAGGCATAATTCCTAGATTCGCATTTTGTATCTGAGTCAGAAGTATGAGAGGGGAAAGATGAAGAGGGGAGATTAAATGCATGTAGTCAGCAGTTGCAGTATTTATTGTCTCTGCTGCAATAAAATCCATATTTTATGTGGTGTAAAATTAATGCAGCACATTGCAAGACTAAATGCATGTCCCCAACAAGTAACTATTGATAGCCCTGTAAGTGTGGGAAAAAGCGGTAGTCTGAAAGTGTTTTTATGCCACTGCAATAAAAACCTACCATCTTATCATTAAAAAGGGGGGTCTACAGGTGCAGTCACAGGCAAACGTCATTTTAGAATTGACCTCTTGTCTTTTGCTTCCAAAAAGCAGATCTGTTTCCTATAATTGTTGTTCTTCATTCCAGTAAGAGCTTCTATTATCCAAAAGGGCACATGCATTACTCTCAGCTGTTTGGAGATGCATGCTTTTTTCTTGCTGTGTTTTTCTTGAAGGATCTATATTAAAAATAATCTGTCCCTCTGATGCTGACAACTGGTATACTTCAATATATATGTTAGTAGAGTTTCTCCCTCCACAGCATCCCCCTGTCTATCCTGCTTTAAAATGTGGCTACAAGAGCTTCTCTGTGGTGAATAACACTTGGCAAGAGTGTGCTCATTTTTTAGGTCTGGTATGGTGAGGATTTTTAATTAGTAGAACTTTCAGGAAAACATTATGTCATGGACAAGAGCTCTAGGTTAATTTTTAGTTAAAGCATGAAGAAAATAGGAAGAGGTCTGTGTCATAGGGAAATAGGTAAATGGTAAATTGCATAGATAATCTTCTTGCCCCCCTTCCCTGTAGCATAGTAAAGGTGGCACATACGTATTCAATGTGTAATGCATAAGGAAATAGTGGTTTATTGGTGGGCGGGTGTGGAGCAAAGGTGTTAGAAAGTGCACAAATCTAAGCAGAGTGTGTTTGTGGCTTAGGAACACATCAAATACAAATCCATTCTGATGATGAAAACAAAGAAATGCTTCTTTCATTTGCTTTCACTTTTTTTTTTTGGATGTGTTTTTAAAGTGTGAGTCAACGTCTGCTTTCATTAAATCAGATACTTCTTTGGTTTCAAATACTTGCTGCTAACATATTGACTTCCCTTGTGAATGTGTATGCCTTCCCTGACTCCAATCAAAGCATAGAATTCCATACACTTAGACGCCTGAAAAAGAAAAAAAAAGAGAGAGAAAAAAAACCCCAGGGACATAGGAGAGGCGCACATAACCTGTATGACATCCGTATGCACATGTATATGTGTGGTTAGATTGCTTGCTACCTGATTAATGCTTCAGGTGATATTCCTAGATGTTTATAGAACCTAGCTGTTTGTTGATAAGAACAGTACTATACAGGTATTGAATTTAATATTGTTCTGTTAGATTTTCACCTACACTAAGATTTTCTTAAAGAAAAAAGAAAAAAGGGATAGAAAATTGTTCTTCTGTTTAGCGAGATATGCATTTCTGGCACAATATTAAGAAAGTTAGTGTAGCTGAAAGAGGTATGCTTTTTTTCTTTTTTCTTTTCCCGTGTTGAAAAAGAGAATATTTGAAACTGAAAGGTTAATTCCAACATGTGTGAACCCTGTTCAGAGTCTAGGATGCGTTTTTTGGTCTTCATTTAATTTCACATATAAACAAATGACTGAGACAGAGTATATATGATCTGGGAGTTTCTGGGCATATGACTTATTTCATATGTTTCTTAACCTACTTTGCAGCAAGTGATAGAACCAGTGCTCCTGGAATATGTTATTTTTATACCAAATCATTCCGCTAGGCTGCAGCACGGGAACAGCATTCGCTCTGACGATGCTGATTCAGCAGCAAAGTGAACAATATTTCTGTTAAATGTTATTATCAGAAATAGCATTGCAGAGTAAACAATTAGTACAAAGCGGGGCTGTAAAACCAACTACCTCTAGTCTAGCCCTTGGGTTTCAAAAGCATTGACCATAATATATTCTTATTTCTACCATGCAAATTACATTCTAATATTGTTGCCACACAGAAGTTCTCATAAAATACTGAAACAACAAAGTATTAAGTAGAGAAATAAAACTTATTTATGCCAGTCATAAGTAATTTTATACAGCTATTTGGTCTCCAGATTCCAGGTCTGTTTTTGAAAACTCTACTTCTGATTAAACTAAAGTATTATCTGGAATAGGGTTTCAGAAAAGTCACTTCACTAACCATATTATATTTAACAGTCATGCCTGAAATAGGCTGAAGTTAAAACCCAAGTAGCAAGAAAGGTGCCCTCATTCTTGTTAGGCTTATACTGAAAAATGGTGGCATAGATTAAGCCTTGTACTAGGTGTGTATAGTCCCTCTTATGAATATTTTGAAAAAATAATCAGAGTCCAAAGAATAGCATTATGAATTCATAGTTGAGAAATGAAAGTTAACATAAAAAAATCTTTTTCCTTTTCTTCACACTTAATTCGGACCAGTGAGTTTATGGAGAAAATTTTATTTTTTCATAATTGCAATAACCTAAAATATGCAGATAGAAAAAAAGTTCTGAATTTAAGCATTTTTAAATCTGCCCTTTTTTTCTAATTAAAGCATTTGAATTATGTCTACAGAGCAGTGATATAACAATCCCTGCTTTTACCTCCAATAAGTTCCACACTCAGAATTACAGATTTTTTTTTTATCACGCATCTGAATGAGAAAATTTCAAACAAGTCTACAAGGAATGCCTGTTTTCTAAGATAACAAAATCAGCTCAGGGTCACCTCTCTCCTCTTCCTTTCTTGTCCTAGAGCAGCTTCAGCTCACTTGATATTTTAGTATGAGACCGCAAGCCCTTTTATAATCCAGTTATGCTGTCTTTCTTAAGGGTATCTAACATGTGATGCCATTTTTGCCTTTGCCATACCTTCTTCGTCCAACTAACTCAAGAGGCAAACATTATAAGAAAATCATATCTATGACAATGAAAGTTGTAGATTTCTGGGAATGCATTATTGTAATGTAATATTGGCATTGATCGGTTAAAATAGTCTGAGTTTAAAAGAATGTTTCAGTATAACTTTTGATTAACTCTTTATTCTCAATGCAACTTCTCACGAAAAAGTAACTTGATTTTTTTTAAAGAATAAAGGTACTTTGTTTTCACCAGTCTTTTTACTTTTTCTCTCTTGCAATGTATGTGAATTTCTCTATATCACTAAGAGACATTTGTTAAATATTACCTATTGGTGGTAATATTTAAAGAAAGGGATTTAAAGAAAGGGAAAACTGAAAATTGAGTAAGAACGAATAAAATAGAATTCCATTGTACTGCATTTTACGAAATAAAGTGTAGCGTTCCTTGAAAATAATGACTGTCTGTGGAAGGCTGAAGTACCTTCATATAGCCGTCCCTTATAGCAGAGGACATTATGTCTTTAGAGAGTTTGTCAGTAACATTATAAAGCACTTAACCAAACCATGTGATCTCAATTTGAAATCCACGACCGCCCCCCACCCCCACCCGCCGCCCCTGCTTTGTTCTTTTTAGAAAGAAGCCTTGATACTACATACTCTATATGATGCAGAAATACAAAGTTAAATAACATTTCCACTTTCAGGGCAGGATTAAGCAATAGGCTATAAGGTATCATACAACAACATTGCTTCATAACAGGAAATTCAGTATTAATGACATGTCTAAACATTTCAGAGGCCTGCTGACCTTCCTCCCTTCCTCCACCACCCCCCACCTCCTTCTCCCTCTCTCATTCCTTCTCCCTTCCTTTCTTCTCCTCTTCTTCATTTATGACAATTACAGACGTCTTTGAATGAGTTTTCTCTTGTGCTTTTTTTATATTATCCTATATGAAATAATATTTCTGTAAATCTTGTGATGTTTATGGCCAGTATTCTATCATCTGCCACATTGTACATTGGATTGATTACATTATCCTTTGCATTACACCATAAAGTATATGAGAGTTCAGTTGACTAGAGCGTGTCCTTTCAAATGAAAGCAATTTTTATAAACATTATAACACCAAGGCTTTTAAGGAATTGAAATTGGCACCAAAGTAGTTTACTGCACTAGCAAGCAAAGTATGGGAATTCAGCATTTATTAGTGAAATGACTTCTCCTAAGTATCAGAAATGTGGATGCATAGGCATAAGTTATTATACTCAGTACATCAGTTATTGATTGGGAATCTTTGTTGGTTTACTGGAACAGAGAATATTGAAATAGTTTGACAGAGCCCTGATTTTAAACATACATTAAACATAAATTGTGTGTTTTCAGAAAGCAGTCTTTCATTAGACTTGTTGACTCTTCTTCGTTGCAAAATACAGATATTACCAGTGTGTAATCTAAAAATGTAAACTGATTTAAAATGAGCAAACGTCTATTCTAGATATTGTAGAGTAAAGAATTACATTGCTCCTACCTTGCTTCCAGTTGAAAATTTGGGAAACAAAAACCGTAACAATAATCAAGTCAAGCAGAACATGTGGGGAATTTAAATAACCAATAAACTGAATAAAGTCAATGTTTTAACTTGGGTTATTCTGGTAATTCTCTACAATGTTCGTATGGTAGTTATAAATACAAGAATTGAAGTTGAAATTTGGAAGAGTTAGATGAATAGATCAAGGGCAATCAACATATTTGCCTAGGTTATTGAGTGCATTTTTTGCATAATGCTAGTATCATAAGTTTCAAAAATGTGACTGATTCTCCTTTTTTATGTAACTCTACTCCTAATAAAATCAAGTTCAATCAATCCCATGTGAAAACCATGGTAACTTCTGGGATTTTTAAAAGTAAAGAATGTTTCCATAATTCTTGGATCAGACTTCAAATTTAGATGAAGTACCATAATGTTTCTGGATAACTTGACTTCTAAGTACCAGCTTTAAACTAATAGCCTCACATATAGGTTGACTTGAAAGCATTTGAACTATCTGAGGGACTTTAATAGTTTTGTGTTTACCATGTAAATCTAAATTTAATTATTTTATTTAAAATATTTGCTTTAAATAGACCAAAAATTTTAAATTTTATTCCTTCAAACTCATTGGTTTCAATCTATTGCTAATAAAATAAAGACTGTGAATTACTAATCTTTTCATACCAACAGTGTGATATTTATTTGCTTTTGCAATGGCATAAAAAGAAAAGGAACCATTAGAATAAAACCAAGTGTATATCAACTTATTTAATCAAATAAGCAGCAATTGAGTACACAATGACTAACCATAGCCTAGCAAAATATAATATTTTGTTTTACTTCTTTCTGAAGCCTTCTAAGTTGGGGGTTGTTCCTGCTCTGTAGTCTTGAACTGTATTTTGTCACCAGGGTGACTTTTTAATGTGTAGTGCACATTTATTCTGTCTGCATCTAGCTTCCTAAATTTGAATAAAATCCTTTCCCAGTGAGTAAGTACCTATGGAAAGTCTTGATTTCTTTATCCACTCCCTTCAACAAGGCTTCAGTGAGTCTTTTGGAGATTTGTTCAACATTGAATGCCAACCACAGGCAAATACTTAGAAACCCCTTCCCTTTCTCCTCTTCTTTTCCTTCTTCTTTTTTCCCCTGATTGAGTGAAGAACGGAGATTTTTTATAGAATTTCTACATTTTAATCTACTGACCTAAAATTTCAACATTTTAACATACTGACCAAGGTTTTGGATGGATGCATCTGAAAGAGAACTACATTTTTCGAAGATTCTCTTCTGGCTACTGTGCCCTTTAAAATATGCCCTGATTTTTCAATATTTAACTAGATACTTCTACATAATCTTATCTTATTATCAATTTGTAAAATGTCACTATCTTGGGAAGAGACACTAGTAAGTATTTTCAATACTAAAAAAAAAAGAAAAAAGACAAATACTGGGGAAATGAAATATCCCTAAAATCTAAGTTAAGAAAAATGGTTTCTTAGCTAGACTTTTTTTCTTTGAGTTGGATTATCCTCCATAATTGAGTATGAAATCTGAACAAAATAGGTGAAAAACATGTTTTCTATTTTAGGGCAAAGATATGTCAGTGTTAGGCATACAACCTCTGCTGGGCATCTAGACCCATGGAGATATGAAGTTAGAGAAATGGTGACCACAGACTTGTCTTTGACTTCAGAGCAAAGACATTAATTCACCGCTTTTTAGGTAGGGGTTGGATCAAACCAGTTTCTAGGTATGTCCAAGATGAACAAAGTATGAATGAGAAGAGCCTCGTCTTTTCTAGAAGCAAACTGAAACATTGAATATAAACCACTTCTCCCCCAAAATCCTTATGGAAATGTTCGGCTTTTAATGGTGCTAATAAATTAAGATATGATAATGCAAAATTCACAATCATTGTGTTTTGATTTTAAGCTATCATGTATACCTACATATTTATTATTTTGCATGTGTTATATTTTTCGTTTGCCTT
This sequence comes from Globicephala melas, assembly GCF_963455315.2. Taxonomy (NCBI): domain Eukaryota; kingdom Metazoa; phylum Chordata; class Mammalia; order Artiodactyla; family Delphinidae; genus Globicephala; species Globicephala melas. The sequence goes on along the minus strand of NC_083316.1, from coordinate 20,262,685 downwards.
TTACTCAATAAATTTAAATGATCTCCTGGTATCTAAACAATCACTTGCTCAATTTTTTCTTAGCTTCTAATTAATTTTATTCATTTAGGGGGAGGTTCCTACGAGCCATTCCCTTAGTGCTACACCCAGAGATATAAGGATGTATCTAATATAAATTTTGTGCTTGAGAAGTGGTTTTAATGTGAGATATTCACAATTAAATATCGTATGATTTATAATAGAAATATTAGTAGTTATGTTCTAAATATTTCAGTTATCATGGAAAAGTATTAAATTAGCAGAATGTCATTGGACAGTTACCTATTCCTCTGCCTAACACAGATTCTTCGGTTTTGATTTTCTATTATGTAAACTACCTAAGAAACTTCTCACTATCTTGTTTAATTAATTCTTTCATTTTTCTATTCACTGTTCTTTAAATGCCTGCCATGAGCCAGACACTGTGCAAACAGCCAGATACGAGAATGAAGGGGGAGAAAGACAAAACAAAACAAAAACCTTTTCTGCAGTGAGGCATTAAATAATTAATCACATTACTTTTTATTATATTCTAGTTTTGATTAATACAAGAACGATGAGTATCAGGTACTTTTAAAATGAGTAACATGAGGTTCTAATTTCACCTATTTTCATAAGCTGTATTATTGTATTCAAGGCCACATGACATCTTTCAAGAACCTATCAAAATGAGTTAGCAGATTAGTTTAAGATGCATATTTATTCAGTCAGTGTTCAGTCAGTGGGGGCCCGAGGGTGGATTCTGAATTGGTGCTTCAGTTAGGAGCAGCCAAGGTGGTTGGTGATCCATGTTTGCACTTCACATGTGCAGTAACCGATTGTCATCCTGCAGGAAGGACTCAAATTTGAGACTAATATTCCAATCCCAAACGAGAAGCCTAAATGAAAAGCCTACATATCTGAAGACCAGGCAAATTCTATTGCTAAAAATTCTTAGGAACAGAAGCTTCCACACCCCAACAAGCAAAATATTCACTGCATAGAAGCCACTGAGTTTCAAACTTGGTCACTCCGTCAAAAAGTTTCTTCTATATAATATTATTTCGTGAGGATACCTGATAAAGGTCATGTTTAACAGGGAGATGACACAGTGATAAGGCTACATGCCAGAAGCACTGAGATTGCCTTTCTTAATAAATGTAGCGACTCTTACCTAAGTTTACTCACAAGGATGAAAGCGTGGAAGGTGGCACCAAACTGGGTTCAAATGCTGTGTCACTTACCAAATATTTAATATTCCTGGTAGTTTTTTCATCTGTAAAATGGGGTTAAATAATTGTACTTATATGATAGTGCAGTTGTCATGACTGAAAGAAACCATAACTGTAAAGTACTAACAATTCTTGACGCACAGTAGGTGTTCTAGTGCTACGTATTATTGTTATTGTCACCTTGGGGTTTTTTTTTGGTATTATTATTTGTAAATTAATGTGACCTATGCTTTTTCATTAATATTGAGCGTGTTTTATTTTAACCATAGCATATGATGCAACTTGGGCTACCAAATTCAATTTGTATCATGTAATAATAATTTTGTGTTGAGATGACAACTACATGGTGTTTGAAGTCTGATTTTGTCACTAATTCTACTGCCAACATCATAAATTTCTCATTCCAAATTTTTTGTTTGTTTGTGAAAATGGGAGTTTGAACCAAATAATTTCCAAGGACACAGTTAGTTTATCTATTGTTCCAATTGGAAAGGGCTAATACAACCTATTATTGTAACTGGAAAGGACTCAATATATTACTGTTAAAATATAATCATTCCCTAACCATTGTGAAAATGTCAGTTGCGTAAAGCGAGAATGTAACCTGAAAACTTAAACTACATTCTCAGAATCACATATAGTTAATCACATGAACTAGGGAATTAATGGATTCAAATTTTGAAAATGATGTGAAAGACCTAAAAAGGGGACAGAGGAGGGAGAAAGCATTAGAAAGATGGACACTAAGTGTTGTGAGTTCTGTAAGCCACATAAACTCACTTAGGTGAAACATGAACCATTTCTGAATATACTGCAGTAATGGTTCCTTTCACAGATTCTCCTTCTTGAGGTCAGAGTAATGAAAATTGGAACAAGGATGATGAACAGAGTCAGTGCATTAACAGAAATAATCCCATCAAAGTTTTGATACCTATAAATCTCAAGAATAGTTCTGCCATCTGTATTACAAGCTGAAAGGTCAGTGGGTCAGAAAGTCTCTATTACAAGCTGAAAGACTAGGTCCAAGAAACTGTCTGATGGAGACAGAATCTGCTGCAAAATGTGAAAATTTTAACAGGTTTTACTTAGATAGTTCATTTTTTCATTCTTCACATTTAAGGTAATATGAAAATCAATGAAAAATCACTGTTTCTGTTTTTTTCTGCCTTTTTGTGGCTCTATTTATATGGTATATTAAAAAACATCTGGAATGAATTCTATGGAATTATGTAAAGTCTATAAATTCCTTTCTTTTTAAAACTTCATTTTAAAAATCCAGAATTATATCACATTTTTTTATTTTCTAGTTTTATTTATAATTCCGGACTCATTAATATATTTGTTTTAGAAATTTAAACATATTAAACATATTTAAAGAATAAACTTAGCCGTTTATCTTACCCACCCACATGTAGAGGTGAGGTGAGTCATAATAGAGACTACTAATCCTAGCCAACAAATATAATTTTGTGAACATAGTGAAGATAATTCTCATTTTTGGTCATAGCTATATATTTACATTTATTATCTATTTAATTATTTACTATTTAATCAAAGTCACAGTCTTCTTCATAACGTGTTTATTAATGCTATGATCATTTGATAATACTTTTTTTGTCATGGCTTCACTATAGTTTTGGCTAAGCGATTTAACTTTATGGCTGATTGATTAGAATGGCTAATTTAAAATATTCTAATAATAATATATACTTCATTTTACTTGACTTTCTAAAGGCATGTACTTTTAGAATTAGACCTCCCGAGGGCTAAAAATTAGTCATGCTTTCTCTTTAGTTTTAAAATTCTTTAATTATGCTAGAGAAAAAGTTCATTCACTCGCATATATATTTACTTTCATTTAACTGGGAATCAAGTGAGAATAAAATTGTGTGAAACTACAGGAGAAATTAATTTTGAAACCTAAGTAAATGAAACGTTGAATAAGTATGCAGATTAAATCACTTCCTTTCAAAATCCATCAAATTCTTCAAGGTTTTCAACCATTTAATGTGTTGTTTTGAAAGTCTGCATTTTAAAATAATATAAATTCGACTCCAAAACTTAATCAGAAGGTTGAAATGAGTTTATGTTTCTGAGGTATTGACCCATTTATAGGGTAAATTGCTGCTAATATTTCTGGTAAAGTTCTATTCGACAAGAGGTAAAACATACTTAGGTGTTTGGCGCCCCCTTGTGGCCATCATATAGTATATTAGGGAAAACTCCAGTTTCTTTTCCAACTGAACGCGGCACTTGGGAGCATTGAAACCAATGTGAACTTATATTAAGGGTTATACAATGGCATTACAGATGGTTCATGTTTAATATTTACATGTCTATATGAATTATAAAAATATTGTTTTTCAAAAATCTAAACAAAATATTTTAAACAGCACTTTTCAGGCAAGATATAATTTCTAAACCAAAATATACTTTTACTGTGCAGCTGCAAGTCAACACTAATGACTCCTTAAACATTTAATGTTCTCAAAGCAAAATTCCTTCCAGTATCCTCTAGTGTGCAGCACAAAGAAACCCGGGGCTGCGTTATTGTGATTTTTGCATTTTGTAAAACTTAAATGTAAATATGCAGCCTGCATGAAAAGCATGAAACGACTGCCAGTAACCCCTGGTCATTGAATGTGTTTTTCAGGGGGCTCACTGGAAATTCAGAGAGACAAATTGTTTGCTTTCATTTTTTTCGTAAATATTCGAGTAATTTATAATTTGCATAGTGTAATATACATATTCACCAAATGTCTCTTTTACTAAGTTTTTTGTAACCTAACAACACACTTTCATGAGAGTAGGTCCCATTGTTTACTTCTCTTACAATTTTACCAGGAAGTACCTGCATTTAAAAATAAAACAATACTATTATTTTCTTGAAACCAAAAATAAGACTTCTAGATTTTTAAATCCGGAACCCTCACTGATTTCTTATATGTTTTTCTTCCTCATTATCTAGTTCATTATCTGAGGGTAAAAATAAAGAAATTTGATCAGAATGAATTTTCTTTGTACATCACCCATAGCAATAGATGAGCAAAAGAAGTTCTCTAATTTATTGCTCTATCTATAGCTCTTTCTCTCTATCTCTACCTACCTACCTATTAGGATGGCACACTTATGTTACCATCCTAAAATATTACCATTCATCATCATTATCATTAAAACCTGAGTAAGACTTCAGTTCCAAGACTGGACATGAAAATGCCTAGTCATACTTACAGGCTTCAGTGTCAACAGTTCCTGAACTGCCTGTCTTTGGGGCACTGGGATGATTAATTTTAAAAGAATGGAACTTAATGGGAACTGAAGACAAATTTATAAAATAACAAAAAGTCTTGTGAAGATTATCTGTATGTTCTGTGTTAAAGCCCTGAGTTTCCCATCTTTATAAAGCAAATCATTTTCTCTCTGTTCTGAACTTGCCAGGCTGGCTCTTGAGGTAAAACAGGTGGTCAGAGCACGTCATTTCTCATGCACAGCCCAACAGTCTCACTGAAAACGAAGATTACTTTGCTTCCCATTAAACCATGTTCCCTCTGTCAACAAAAGTGCTTCTATTCTAAGAGATATTACTATTGATTTGCCTTTATTCTCAAAAGACTGATAGGGTTTTCATTCTATGCAGTGGTGCACACTGTGTAATTTAAACAAATATGTAAAGTATATATTTCAACTCCAAAAGGGAGACAGAAATTGAAATGGTGTATTTAAGAGGTTAGAAATGTTTAAAATTTAGAAGAAGCCTTGTAATGATGTCATATTCACATTTAGTGCTATTGCTTAAGGCAAAGTCTCTTTTTTTGCAGAATGAATGGTAAACAGATAATCATAGATATTGAAAGAAACATATAGAAATCTCTCCTCTGGTGAGTAAAACCAAGAAATAACTCAAGACACTCTTACCTAGAAATTTCTATTTCCTTCTCAATTTTAGTCTAAAACGTAGCATACCTATTTGCCCAAGATAATTTAGCTTCAAGTGATAAGGGAGATTTCCATAATTAACCATCATCCTAAGACCATTATTAAACTTCTTAAAAATTTCTTCACTGTCCTAGAGCTAAAAATGCATTGTCTCTAATCTTAACTCTCCACCCCCAAATATGCTTATTTGATAAATCCTTTTAATTCTAACTGTATAACAAATATAAAATTGGTCTTTTTAAAATTTCAACTCAATACTACAGAAGAGATTAAAATTACATCTTTCCTTCACAGTTCAATCATGTTTTAGAGTTCTTAATATATATTATAGAATTTGCTAGGAACTTGAGATACAGTTGTAGATAATATGGTCCCTTCCTCAATGAAATGAAAATATAGTAGGAAAGAGCAACATTTAAAGGTAAATACATTGGAAATTAGTGTTTTGCTTGTAGGATGAATGAAATTTTAGGGGAATGTAGGTGGGAGAACATGGCAATTTAATCCTGGGGGAGCTGAAGGGGGGCTTGAAAGGTGAGTGTTATTTCATTGGTTATTAAGAGATGAAATTAATGAAATAAGAAACAGCTTTCTGCACATCCAAAATCCTCCTAGCTGATCTTCTCTCTTTCCCCTCTAACCCTTCCTAAAATATATTTTTCTTAATTTATTTTTTCATATAATTATTCATTCAGTAATACTTACCGATTTTCCATTATGGAGAAGGCAGTATGTTAGGGACCATGATGTGATGGAAAATAAGTCATATTCAAACTTTTAAACCTCGAATGCCTTCTGGTGTTTTACAGGAGACAATCAAAACAGAAGTTAAAATATAGTCTGATAATTGCAAGGAACAGTGTCAGCACAGGGTACTATGACGTTAAAGATGTGGGCATATGCCAATGTTTTAGTCCAAGAACGGACTCCTTCAGGGATGAAATTAAAGCTAAACCCTTAAAGCTGTGACACTTTGTGTCACTCATACACTCAAAGATTTTTCTGCACAAGTCCATTTTGAGAGATATTGCTACATAGTGGTAAATTGTTCTCCAGAGTTGGGCAGATCTACATAGAGTATTACTTCTGTCACCAAGGAGTTTGGGAATCTTGGCCAAGATGTTTAATCTAGCTAAGCCTCAGTGTCTTGTCTGGAAGATGAGATAATATGGCTACTTCTTAAACCTGCTGAAAGGATTAAATGAAACTATACTTATAAAGCACTTAGTAGAATTGTTTTTGTTTTGTAATTAATAGATTCCTAATAAATGTTCCCAGCATTATTACTCCTTGTGGGTAAAATCCAAATTCTTTAACCTAATATGATCTAATTCTTCCTTCTTCTTTTAAATCATTGTAAATCCCTCTGCCCAAACCCCTGTAATTTGCCTCTTAGTAAAGACAAGTTCACCAGCTCTCAGTTTCAGGTGAATTGTCCTTACTTTGTGTATTATTTTATTATTATTATTTTTTTATCTCTCTAGCTTTGTTTATATTGGTCACTTTGCCCCTAGACTCTGCCTGGTAAAACTCATACTACTCAGGTAGGCTTCAAAAGTTATTTTTTCCTTAAGTTGTTCCTTGCATTCTCCTGCTAAAAGGGTTCTTTAGCTTTGGAAAACTCACAACGTTTTATTCATACCTCTCTTTACCATGAGTAATCATCTGCCTTGAATTTTTTTGTGTGTTTGTCTTATTTCTTTTTTTAATATATAATTACTTTCTTAAAACCAGGATCATGTTGATTTTTATCTACAACTCCAGCACTTAGCTCAGTAACTCCCACATAGTAGCAGATGTGTGATAAGGAAATTCATGCGTCAGATAAGTACAACATATATTATGGTTTACATTTTATAGACATATTACCATAGAATAATTGAAAGATTAAACAACTGTTAAAAACACAAAAGGCATCTTCCTTTTCACTAGATAATATTCTGGATCTGTCCTTTACCCTAAAGCAATTTTCTTTTTTACAAATACAAACTCTAAAGCAGCTTTTTTCTCATCCTGATTGATTGATTGACTGATTATTATCTTATTCGTTTAGCATTCACAATTGGCCCACCCCAGACCTACTTTATCAGAATTTTTGGAGTTATGGTATGGCCATACATATTTTATTTTATTTATTTATTTTTTATGGAAGTATAGTTAATTTACAATGTGTTAGTTTCAGGTGTACAGCAAAGTGATTCAGTTATATGGCATATATATATACACACACACATATTGATATATATGTGTGTGTGTGTATATATATATTCTTTTCAGATTCTTTTCCCTTGTAAGTTATTACAAAATATTAAATATAGTTCCCTGTGCTATACAGTAGATCCTTGTTGGTTATCTATTTTATATATAGTAATGTGTATCTGTTAATCCCAAACTCCTAATTTATCCTCCCTCTTTTCCCCTTTGGTAACCGTAAGTTTGTTTTCTATGTCTATGGGTCTATTATTGTTTTGCATGTAATTTCATTTGTGTCTTTTTTTTTTAATATTCCACATATAAGCCATATCATATGATATTTGCCTTTGTCTGGCTTATTTGACTTAGTATGATAATCTCTAGGTCCATCCATGTTGCTGCAAATGGCATTATTTCATTCTTTTTTTATGGCTAATATTCCATTATACATATATACCACATCTTCCTTACCCATTCATCTGTTGATGGACATTTAGGTTGCTTCCATGTCTTGGCTATTGTAAATGGTGCTGCAGTGAACATTGGAGTGCATATATCTTTTTGAATTATGGTTTTCTCTTTATACGTGCCCAGGAGTGGGATTGCAGGATCTTATGGTAGCTCTATTTTTGGTTTTATAAGGAACCTCCATACTGTTATCCATAGTGGCTGTACCAATTTACATTCCTACCAACAGTGTAGGAAGGTTCCTTTTTCTCCACACCCTCTCCAGCATTAACTATTTGTAGACTTTTTGATGAAGGCCATTCTGACCAGTGTGAGGTGATACCTCATTGTAGTTTTGATTTGCATTTCTTTAATAATTAACAATGTTGAGCTATACCACAAAGCTACAGTAATCAAAATAGTATGGTACTGGCACAGAAACAAATACGGATCAATGGAACAGGATAGAAAGCCCGGAAATAAACACACATACCTAGGTCAATTAATTTACAACAAAGGTGGCAAGAATATACTATGGTGAGAAGACAGTCTCTTCCATAAGTGGTGCTAGGAAAACTGAACAGCTACATGTAAAAGAATGAAATTAGAACATTCTCTAATACCATACACAAAAATAAACTCAAAATAGATTAAAGACCTAAATGTAAGACCAGATAGTATAAAACTCTTAGAGGAAAACGTAGGCAGAACACTCTTTGACATAAATCACAACAATATCTTTTTAGATCTGTGTCCTAGAGTAATGGAAATAAAAATAAACAAATGGGACCTAATTAAACTTAAAAGCTTTTGCATGGCGAAGGAAACCATAAACAAAAAGAAATGACAACCTATAGAATGAGAGAAAATATTTGCAAATGATGCGACCGACAAGGGATTGATCTCTAAAATATACCAAGAGTTCATACAGCTCAATATGAAGAAAACAAACAACCCAATCAAAAAATGGGCAGACGATCTAAATAGACATTTCTCCAAAGAAGACATACAGATGGCCGAGAGGCACATGAAAATATGCTCAACATCACTAATTATTAAAGGAATGGCTGTATATATTTAAAATTTTTTCCTGGGTTATTTGAATGTGCACATCAGATAAATAACTGTAACTAGAAATTACTATGCTGTTTTCAATGTCTGAACCCACAAATGAATTCTAAAATCAATTTTAAAAGGAAAGTTTCATAAATACATTTAAAATTTATTTTTTTGAAGGCAGGTACATTAAAGGGAACATTACTCATTTTGAAATATGCATATTTTTAGGTTATTCTTTTTTTGAGTCTTGCTTTATAGCCATTTATTGGTTTAAGCACATATGTACAGAGCTTCATGTTGTACACTAAGATGAGTATAATAGAACAAGTAAGAAACATTATGTTATTGAGAAGCAAAATAGCACAGGCTGTGGTATGTAGTTAAGCATTAAAATGACTCTAAACCAGTAAGTATTAGGATTCATTAGTATACGTCAGAAAGCTGAAGTCATGAGGGAGATGAAATTGTTACTTGACCTTGGCTTGGAGGATACACAGAGTGTATGCAAGGGGCAGGTATTCCAGAACTTATATCACTGTGAGCAGAGACAGGAATGAACATGGGTATTTGGTTGGTCACTAAGGAACCAAGCTGGGTTTATGCTGAGAAAGCTATGTTTATGAAGAAACTTGAATACTAAGGGTTTTAGACATGATTAAAAAGTTCATAAAAAGGTACTATTTTAAAAGTCCATTTAAAAATTCTTATTTTACCCCGAACTCATTGGGATGAATAAGGTTAAAAAAAAGAATCAACCATTATTCTTAGCATTTTATATGCCTCCAATGGTGGGGTTAATGTAAATCCAAATGCTTCAAAGTCAACCCCAAACTCTTGTCTCCCCGAGGTACCAACCTGAGAGTGCCAATGGAATTATCCTAATAAATACCATGTCTGATTCTGCCCATTCTCCATCCCTAGCAATTTTCTTATATGTGCTTTCAAATACATATATGCTGTGAGTTACCATTTGATATCTGCCATTTTCCTCCACTTCATATATAGTTCCTCAAGGTTGATTTCTGTCTAGCATTTTCTCCCATCAATGAAAGTATAATTTTCTCTGGTCTGTGCATGGTCATAGTGTTCTGGTGTCCAAAGCTATTAAAACTACTGATGGTCACACTAATGAATTAGCATCTTTGATGTATCAGATCGTTTTGTTTAAATTCTCCTTTAGTATAAGCTCATTTGTGTGACTGGGGGTTATTTATTTCAAATTCTGTTTTGTTTTTTTCCTGATAAGACAACTTGCTCTTAATCTCATAGCTAGTTATTGGCAAAATACGAAGTAGAACTTATGTCCTAAAACTCCCTTTCCTGTGTTATTATTACAATGTTATAGGAATAATCAAAGCTTTCCTTACTGTAAAATGAAAACTCAGACAATATTAACGTCATGACTTCTTTTTTATAATTAACTGAGATAATACATGAAATATGCTAGTGCTGTGTGGTGTACAGTACATACTCTTAATATGATAATTAAAGCTATCATTTTGCTTTCACTAATAGTGATTATTTGTAAGAGATGTTAGTTATGTTATTACAAAGTTTTAAGCAAATGATTATTGATAATACACATAATAAAGGTAACTATCATTTATTGAGAGCTTGTTAAGTGCTAGACGTTATACAGAATGATTTGTCCAGTATTTCTTTTAATCATCATGTTAAAGGAAATGGGTAATATTATTGTCTCCATTTTATAAATGAGAGAACTGAGGCACAGAGAGGTTAGATAACTTTCACAAATCACAAAGCTAGTGAGAGACCCAGAATGCATACTCTGATAATATTGTCCCTGCCCTTCTGTTCCTAACCTTTACCCCATATTTATGTAAGTCATATGTGCATTCCTGAGAGGAGATGTAGCATCTATTTATTTCTACTCCTGTTTTCCTTTTTATAAAATTTCTACTTATTAATGACTTATTTTTATTATTTCTTTATCAATGAGATAACATTGGCCTAAAAATAAGTAGGATTTTAGGATGTAAAAGTACAACAAATGTGCCATATTTTAAGCCCTATTCTAGTAACATGCACAATTGAGTTGTCAAAATTTGTGAATGATGAAGAAAGACTTGCCTTGTAGGTAGGAAAAGGTTCACTAAAACAACTTAAAAACTTAAAGTAACCATAACTTACAAAGTAGCCATAAATTCCTCAGTGGACTTCGTATCATTCTCTTAGTGTTATGTAGTAGTTTTTTTTTTTCTTAATGCTCCCTGTTGGAGAAATAAATATATAATGCTATTTTTGAAGTACATAAGATATTTTTCAAGTATACATAGGAAAATAGTCACAATGATTGCTTCTGGGAACAGAAGTAAGGGATTCATGTGTCGACAGAGAACCATTTTCATTGTATACGCATAATTTCGTTAGAAAGTATTATCATAAATATGGATTAATTTTTGAAAAAAAATTTAATTTTAAAAAAGCTTGTCACTCATCATGACTCCTATTGAGCATATGAAAAATGAAAGATTCCAAACTCTTAAACTTGTCTTCATAGCATAAGATGACCCACTCATTGTCCCTTTATATAAAGGAAAAAACAACAACAACTAACAAGTCCTTGTATATGCAGACACACTACTCACTGAGTTTTAGTAAACTGAGTAATTATTATGAGAAAAACACTCAATAACATTTCTTTCCCACGTGGCTCTAATCATAAGAAGGATTCTATATTTTTTAAAAAGTTCATGTTGAGGTTGTGACAATGCCCAGTTTTTCTCAAACCTGATTCAGGTTGTATGAATTTGAAAGCTGTGCGCTTTCATATGATAATGTGAATATACTTCACATAGTCATATATTTAAGGTGAATAGCTATCTTGTAACAAGTAACTCTCATGTTATTTCAGGATCCACTTTTCTATTGTGATCATTGTTGCTTTCATACCACCTTTAGGTTTCTGCAAAAAGAACAGAGGTGGCAATATTTTATATCTTATAGGTTTTTGCCAAATGAGCTTCAAATGATGTTGCAATGAATTATGTGAACTATTTGAAAATTTTGCCACCTAGAGAAAAGTGAACCAAGAGTTTACTTTGCTCTATGTGTATTAATCTCTAAAGAATTTTCATTTTAATTCTTGGTGCCATATTCACACTTATCAAGCACTTAGTTTTGGTGAACCAAAAGAATCTGTTACATAAAATTAACATTAATTTGAATGCTATTAGTTTTGAGATTTTTGCTTGCAGATATTACTTTTTATGTTGTATTATAGGCACAAATATTTATCATTTTACAATATATATATATAAGCTCTTATGCTTAGTTTATACATGTTCCAATAACATTATTCTGCAAGTCATTCACATCAATGAAGCAGCAGCTATCATAAGAGAACACAATTCAACATAAACGCCCATGATAAATTTGAGGTGATCTTTCAGTACTTAGTAAAAATGTTGCAGTTAAAACATTACTGAGGGAGAGTAATACATAATGATGGTATTTTATTCTAAAGCTAAGATTAACGTTTTAAAATGCGATGGACATCATGATGTGAGAGAAGATAGATCCCTAAAACCAAAAGACTAAGATGCTTCGAAACAAACCTCTCTGTGTACCAAAATCTAGAATGCCTCTCTGGCTGAGATAGCCTTTGGTACGTTTTCATGTTTGTGAATTTGTGAATATATATAACCCCATTTTCATAATGCTCATTTGGAAGTTTTACCCTGACTGCAGGAAATTAATTTATTCAACAGCCATTGGGTCCTTGTTATGTGTAGAGCATGGCACCTCATCAACTCTTGCTACTTAGCCCATGTTACCAAGACACCTGGTTCTTTAATTTCAGTCTGAAAATATTCAAACTCAATCCCTTCAGATATAACTACAGAACAAGGAGAGCCCTGTACTTTGGCAAAGATAAAAGCAGTATTAATGGTATATTGGGCCACTTCACTTGAATAGTCTAGCATTGATTTATTGTATTTTTTTTTTTTTTTTTTTTTTGCGGTACGCGGGCCTCTCCCTGTTGCGGCCTCTCCCGTTGTGGAGCACAGGCTCCCGACGCGCAGGCTCAGCGGCCATGGCTCACGGGCGCAGCCGCTCCGCGGCATGTGGAATCTTCCCGGACCGGGGCACGAACCCGTGTCCCCTGCATCGGTAGGTGGACTCCCAACCACTGCGCCGCCAGGGAAGCCCTACTGTATGTTTTTTATCTAAAGCTTTTATGAACCTATTGTATTCTCAGCCTGTGTTACTGCCATGAGCGGTCCACCTAATAAATAAAGTACTATGGCACTTCGCATTATTTGTCCTAAATTTATCTCTTTTAAACTTCAAAGAGTGCCCTCAGACCCGGTATAATTGAAGTGTGTGGAGAACTTGGCTCTCACACTATCCACCTTCTTCATGATTTAATAGATGTCAGAGTTTCCAGACTGAAAATTGTGTGGTGATTAATATGGAAATACCAATGCAATTTCGTGTACTGACATAGGAACCTCATACCTCTGTGACCACCTCATCATAGCTGACGTTAAATGTCTCAGAGAATTTATGTTTTCCTCCCCCTTTGTTTATGTTGTTTACTCACAATTTGATTAAACAATTTTCAGCAATATTTGATATTTTTTATTGATCCATTTAAATATTATTGAAGCAGTGGGAAAAAATCCATATGTAAGATAGACTAAAATCTATTACCTTATGGAGTTTACATTCTAGAGAGGGGATCAGACAATAAAAATCTAAATAACAGAAATATTTAATATGGCTAGCTGTAATAAGTGCTATGGAGGAAACAATGCAGAGAAGGTGGTGTTATTGGTCCAAAAGTGATTTATTTCTCAAAACAGGACGCTGCTTCTTTATGTTGGATTTTGGCCCTTATTATACTTTGGAGCACCTAGTGAGCCCCCCAAAAAATGGTTGCTGTGTGGTTATCTGTCTATGTCCCATTTTTTCCCTTCAACTTGTTGCTGTACTTTGATAGTGAACAAATGTTACAGAAATGTATTTCTTAGGAAGAAAAGGGAGAGAGAAATTTCATTCTCACTAGATAAGGTACAGTTCAGAAAAAAATAGTTTTGAGTGATACATTTTTCATTTTCATCATTGATACAGTTGACAGTTGTGTGAAGGAAAAAAAAAAAAGACATGAGACAAATCTCTAAAAGCACATATGCGGTTATTTAAAAGTACAGCTCACCCTGCAATAGCATTTGGAATTCAGCGTTGCCTTCTGCTTGCTTTGTTGCTGATAGCTTTCCTTTTCTGCGAGGTAAGAGGTACTCTGACCAGAGGGTTGTTTCTTCTCATAAATATTTTTGTTCACATGATGCTTTAAACGCTGTTGAAAAACTCCTGCCAGACCTACAAATCTCCCTGTTTGGGGTTTTCTGATTCTCTATTGCTAACTTTGCATTATTTTCCATTCACGTAGCTCTGAGGTGATTGAAAAGAGAGATTTTCTCTAATTGTTTAAATTATTTCTGATTTGAAAGAAATATCCTACTATAAGGATGCACATCACAACGAGGGTTCTCTTTTAAAATTTGTTATGCAATTTACGCGTTTTGAACTGTCACTGCACATTTGTTCTGTTGTATATTGTTATTACATTTTCTCCTCATTGCATGCCATATTTTATATGCAATCATCAGACACTTTCATGCTCAAGTGGTCGTTAGCTGTGCGCTCTCCAGCTGTTCAACACTGTTAAATAAAACTAGTCCACCCATCGGGAGTGTGCCTGACTGGCTTCCCTGCATCTTTAGGAACCGCTGGCTTGGAGCTGGCTGTGAATGAACACTGACGCTGCCCTGAGCCCGTCGCTCTATTTCCCAGTCCTATACCTGCTTCCTGTGTGACACAAAGGAAAGGCGAAATAATACTCATTTCTGGCAGAGGCATAACCGTTTTCTTTTCTTCTTCTTTTCCATACACTTGGCGATAAGCATAGCACTCTTTGAAGCTATCTCACATTTTTTATGGCCTAGAAAGTGCCAGAACTAAGGTCAAATATGTAAGTCACTTAACTCTATTTGTCTCAGAATCCTCTTTTAGAAATTAGAGAATTGAACTGGATGATTTGTTTTTTTCTGAGTTCTACAAAATGAAATGATTCCAAGCAAATATTTTATTTTAAGAATATATGGGTAAAATATAAACCTGACTTTAGAAGGTTTTTTCCCTAACTACCTGTATTTTTATTTCTTTGTCATTAAAATACATGAAGCAGTGTTCGGTGTCTCATAAATATTGAGAGATACCATACTGCCACCTCCATAAATGCCTCTTCTGTCTTAGAACTTTTAAGTCCTGGGGACCTGGAGAGGAGTAAGACAGAGTCTGTATCCAAAAGTTGATATTATTGGATTTAAAGTACATCATGATTATTACTGTCAAGACTGGCAAAGGTTTGAAATGGTGATCAATTCTCTACTCAGAAGCTAGAGTGATTTGGCTAAAGCACATATCTGATTCTGCACATTCTCATCCATCCTAATGTATTCCAAATTTTGCACCTGACTGGAACAGATCCTTTAGTATCAACAGAGCTAATGAATCTGATGTAGCTTAGCTAGGAGAATGTCTCTTCTGCCCTCATACTCCTATCCGCTCCCTCCTGGCAAATTCTCACAGCCCCTTTATGATGAATATCTCCTTGACCCACTCTGTGTACTCTTGCCCACAACATCCAGAAACCGAAGAAACTGGGTCACTGATCATTCACCAAATCAAGTGAATATGTTTTGTCAAAGGTCATCTGTGACTCCTGAGTTTGAGTTTGTGCCGACTTTTTTCTGGAGTCTTCCTCCTGACCGAATAACCTTCAGATAGATCTAAATACCCTTCAAATAGGTCTCCTTGTTTCTGTGCTTGCCCTACCTCAACCCGTTCTCAGCCCAAGGAAATGAGATTATTCTGTGCAAATATCTCAGTTGGTGTAAAAGCCAAAGACTTTGCAAGAGCTGGCGAGGCTTCTCTATCTTCTGGTTCCCATTCCCTCTTCAACCTCATCTCTTTCTGCTTTCCCAAGGCTCTCATCACTTCTGCCAGCCTGGTTTCTAGCTAATCATCTAACTTTCTATCATGTTCCTGCTTTAGGTGAAGCCTTTGCATTTTGATGTTTCTCCTGCAGGAAAATATTTCCGTATACACCTATACACATACACTTATGTGTATGCCTCCTTTCCCTCGGGTCTTTACTCAAACATGACCCTTCAGGAAGGCTTTCTCTGACTTCCCTAATTCAAGTAGAAATCCTTCAGCACTCCCTGTGCCATTTTCCAGTTTTGGTGTTTCTTAAGCACTTCCCACACTCAACATACCAATATTTTACTTATTCCATATGTTTATTGTTGAGATCCTCCCAATGAAATCAGACTTCTTGCTGACAGTGAATTTGCTTGTTTTGTTTCTGTTGTGTTATTTACTTATTGTGCTTATTGTTTAAGTCCTTCCAATAAATTGTAAACTCAGTGCTGGCCCAGAATACTGTTTGATTTATTTAGCTCTGTGTCCTCTTAATCCATATGCATTGGTTGAATGCTTAAATAAACGAACAGATATGGGGGTTCTGTTTTGTTTCTAGATGGCAATTAATACTGGAGATTTCAAGGAGACTAGATCCCTTCTTTTTTTTTTTTTTTTTTGCGGTACGTGGGCCTCTCACTGTCGTGGCCTCTCCCGCTGCGGAGCACAGGCTCCGGACGCGCCGGCTCAGCAGCCATGGCTCACAGGCCCAGCCACTCCGCGGCATGGGGGATCCTCCTGGACCGGGGCACGAACCCGCGTCCCCTGCATCGGCAGGCGGACTCTCAACCACTGCGCCACCAGGGAAGCCCTAGATCCCTTCTTTGGTTTTCTTTCTCCCCACTGCTGCTCTGACACATGTCAGTATTCTGGGTGAAGGGTGAGCGGCAAGGGCGCTTATGGACCCTCTAAGGAGTGATTCCCCTGACCTGGAAGTTCTGACTGTCGTTGAGTAGACAGCTGCTGAAGGAAGCTCATTCCTGAATTGAATTCATCAGAGCTACCAGTGTTGGCTGCATGCTGGCAGATATATCCCAGTTTCAGCCTCAAAATAGTAAGTCAAATGCTAATAGGTCCAAATGTCTTGTATATTATGCTGGCAGCTAGACCTTGACGATAGGATGAAACTAAAACAGAGTTTTCCATAAACATTCAAAAGTTGAAACAAACTGTCCAGAGCTAGTCAGTCAGTTGAATTAATTGCTGCTTTATGGGATTTGTATATTTTGTCTGTGCCTCTTCTGTCAACATTCTTTATGTCTAATATGAATACGGACTGGTACAGGGACCATTTACAAAGCTGTGGTGATGAGAGGAGAAAAAAACCTACTTTGTCCCTTAACTCTGGTAATATATAACTGGCACATTCAGAGTTGATTACCTGTAGTCACTCTAAATAATATATAAAGGTCAGACAAGTATATGTCTGACAACTTCGACAAGTATATGTCTTGTCCTTACTACTCACCTTAAAAAATAGTTGGATTTATATGATTTTAAATCAAATACAGTGTTAATATGCTTCTTCATTTTTAGAGACCTTCCTTTTTATTCAAAGGCCAGATTTTGAGATGATCATGTTGTGTGTCTTATGCAAGGTGTTTTTTTAACTTGTTCATAAATAAGCCTTCTTCATTTTAAACAAAATGAAGAAGTTTGCTTTTTTTTTTTTTTTTTTTTTGGCGGTATGCCGGCCTCTCACTCTTGTGGCCTCTCCCGTTGCTGTGCTCCGGACGCGTAGGCCCAGCGGCCATGGCTTACGGGCCCAGCCGCTCCGCGGCATGTGGGATCCTCCCGGACCAGGGCACGAACCCGTGTGCCCTGCATCGGCAGGCGGACTCTCAACCACTGCACCACCAGGGAAGCCCCAGAAGTGTGCTTTTTAATACTATTCTTTCTCAGTAAGTTTGGATTATTTAAAAGGATTATTTATATCTTGTAGAAATGTGGAATCTTCTTATAATGTACATAATTTTGTTAAAATGTAATAGGCATAAATAATTAAATACTGCATTTTGAACTGTGTGACAAAAAAACAGCAGGAAAGAAATCTAAATTCAGGAATATTAGAAAAACTATTGCTATGTATACTGTGATAAAAAGTAATATGTTAACATCTGTGAGAAATAAAAGGTATATGTCTGAGGTAGTAAGATAAGATTGAAAAAGAAGGAACTTACAGTATGCTTGTGGAGAAGCATCTAATTTGATACATGTAAGTATACTGTATTCATTTTATTGCTAAAAGTGTTCTTTTCAATGAACAAACCTCAGTGCTAACAAAGATTTAAAAACACGAACAAAAAAATAAGCCCAGTGTGATACTATTTAAGTAGAAAGAATACAAAATAAAATTATATGTTGTTTTTGGATACACACATTTTGGTGAAAACAGAAAAAAAATGCATACAAACACACACATACCAACTTAATGATGGTGTTTATTTGTAGAAGGAGATGAAAAAGAAGAGTTAGAATGAGGCTTATTTTGATTTATTAGAAAGAGACTTCTGAAGCAAATATGCTGCTTTACTAACATGTCTAAACTCTGATTTTTGGTTATTTGAATTTTTGTTGCAGCATTTGCTATATTTAAAATACATGCATTAACATAACAATACTTGAATTCATAGACAATATCATATTGGCATTGTAGAAACTGTTCTGAAATTTTAAACCATTTTTAAGCATTCCAGATGTGTATAACTTTCTCTCTGTGCATATTGTTAGGAAGAAATTAAATGCCAGATTCTCTTTTTTCCAAAGTACATATGATTACATATACAGGTATATTATAAAATTTTATTTCTACTAGAAATATAATAGTTTACTTTCTATATACCAATGCACATCCCATATTTAACATACATTACCAATATTATAACCTCTTATATTCTGATATACATTCTAATATTAACACGTTTCTTTCTTTTTAAAGACATAAAAGGAGAAATGTTTATAATTTTTAAAGTTGTGGACAATTTTCATCTGGGAAGAATTCCAGATGCTTAAAAATATTAATCCTCTTATGAATTATTATTATTTGTTTTGCAGGGGTAGGGGTTAAAGTCATTGACAATGGAAGATTATGCCCTTTGTATTTAGTGAAATTTATTTGAATTTAACATGATCAGTCTTATTCTCTTTAGATGTGGAAGTCAAAACATCAAAGTTTCTGTCAGGATGTGTGAAAACAGTCCCAAGTTGCTGTGTGCTACACTTCATTTGTTTGTTTGTTTTTAAGGAGATAAGGGTCAGTCAATCCCAAGTCACTTATTGAGCTAATATTCTGTCTTAGCTGTGGGGATGAGGGGAGGTGGAGGTAGATAAAAAGATAAATGAGAAATTACAATGAATTCCTTTACAATGAATTTATGATTATAAATTTTAAAAAGCATATGCATATATGTATAATTATAAGTATTTTTAATAATTGAGTATGATTCAGATTATAGGAGAATTTAAAACTTTTTGAGAAGATTCATTAGGGCATTACATTATTTCATCATCATCAATGTACCTATAAACCAAGTTGGCCACCTTGTAAAGGGGGTTTTAATCACAGAGCCATGCAGTTTTAGAATTATAAGGGAGCTGCTAGAGAATGAATGTTTGTATCTTCCTCAAATTTATGTTGAAACCTAATCCCTAATGTGAAGGGATTTGCAAGTGTGGCCTTTGGGAAGTGACTAGGTCATGAGAGTAGAGCCCTCATGAATGGGATTTGAGAGACACCAGAGAATTCCCTTGCCCCTTCCCCATGTTGGGACACAGTGAGAAAATGGCCATGTAGAAGAGGGTTCTCACCAGACACCAGATCTGCTGGTGCCTGGATCTTGGACGTCCCAGCATCCAGAACTGTAAGAGATAAATGTCTGTTGTTTAAGCCATATGGCATTTTTGGTATAGCAGCCCAGAAGGACTAAGGCAGGATCTTAGCAATTAGGCTGTCTCCAGCCCCACCTCCATTTTGTATAGCATTGTCAAAAATGTTCTGTGATTTTACCTATATCTCCTTCAATTGCTGCAAGGGTAGATTACACCCTGAAATTCACCAGTGTTCAATCTCAGTGTGTTTGCCCCATTATGTGTAGATAATGAGGTGATGCATCATGTGTTCATTTAAGAGCACATCTCAGAAAAATAAACTATTACTATAAGCATAATTTCGGATAATATTGGGTTAAAGTAATTTAACATGGACATGATGGCAATAATTTCTAGGTCTCTGGAAACTGCACTGAGGAATGTGTACTGAAGGGTAATTAGTTATGAAGCAAAAGTTCAAACCATTTTAAAGTTCAAACTGTAAAGCTGGCTGCTGAGTGCTTCATCACCACTCGTTTTAAAATCCTTTCAATTAATATGATATTTAATTAATAATTTAAATATCACTGTTAAAACTCATATGACTATACTGTTTTTATGCACAAATATTAAGTGGATAAGTAAGAAACCTTTAGTTTTTTGAACTTCATATTTTCATTAAAGTTCTAAAATTGTATTAACTATATCTCTTAAACTCTGGCCTAATTTTATTCTGACATAATGACTTTAAGGGGGTACTGGTTCCATCTAACTGATAACTGTCTAACTTATTAAACAAGTGGTTGATTAACTAGTGCTGGCCACTTCATAGAATCATAGAGGAGAAAAATTATATTGTGTAGTTATCTAAGTAATGCTTGAGTATTACGGCAATTTAATCAAATGTTTAGTCACAATCATGGAACTCAGTATCTACAAGAACATATCCTTTTCTTTAATTAGTTTTCTTGTTGCTCTGTTATTTTATACTGAAATTAAATGAAATAATTGGAAGTATTTAGAGGCGTTTTGTGGTGTCGGTGTTAAATTTCCTGTCGTCTTAATCATCCTCAATATGTATTTGATAAAATAATTACTTGATTATTTAATTTTGAATTATTTGAAAATTTCAAAGGCCTCTGTCAAAATTTTAATTTTTATAATTGTTATTCTTTATTTTAGTGTGTTCTATAGGATTGTTCAGTAATATACTAAAATTGTCAAACTTAAAAATAACTCAAAACATGAGTTTATTTTTAATTGGTGAGATCAGTTATATAAAATAGTGATGGAAATTCTCTAATTCTTAAATATTTGTAAGTGTTATCTTGTATCTTTAGATTGAAAGCGCAAGAACACAGGAAAGGTAACTAAGCACCCATTTACACATTTTAGCAAGATGTGAATTAAACCCTCTTCTATGAAATTGAATATAAATTATGTGTGAGCATGTTAATTTTAGGAAGCAAATGTGGGCATAAATTATTTAACTTAAAATAGTTATCAGTGTTTATTAGAAATATGAATTATATTAATGAAGTTGTAGGATTTAAACTGTTTGAAGTTGTAGGATTTAAACTGTTGGCTGGATAAAATTTGTGGTTTAGACTTAATATTCAAAGTTTCCAATCCTTATTTATGCCTTTTTAAAAATTATTTTAAAAATCTTGAAATAACAGGTTAAAACTATGACAAAATATTAATAAATAAGTGTACTGATAAATTTAAAAACCTTCACAAAATGTCCTGTGAATAAATCTTAATACTACTGGTTCTAATGAGGTAGATATTACCTGTATCAAAACACATCCTCAGGCATTCAAATGGCAAATTCTTAGAAAGTATTAATCCCACTGAAGTGAACACTAAATGTCATCATAGCTGGAAATTTATTTAGAAAAATCTCACACTTGCCAAGTTATTAATGGTATTAAGATGTTTTTTAAAACTCAAAGTATTATGTTAAGATAGCCAGCATTCTTTTTGCTTAATGAAAGAATTGCTTTCTTATCAATAAAAAATTTTGAATTTTTTGAAAACAAAGGAAAAAAAATTCATACATAAAAAATACATTATTTTATATAGAGCTAAACCAGAAAAGACTATCTTATTTCCAGTTATACATCCACAGCTTGTCACAGGAAGTTAAAATGATTTTGTTTGCAAATTTTAGTAAACCTCCAGTTAGTGAATCTTGTTAGATCTTTAAGAAAACCTATCAGTTCAGTAAAGTAGAAGGCCAGAGATAGGTCAGCTGTACAGTTGCCTAGTATAGGGATTCTGTGCTAGTCAAAGACCCAGGTTCCTTCTGTTTCTCTTCTTCCATTCACAGTTTTGAATTCCTCCAGTGATAAGACCTCTAGGATCTATCAACCAGTGATATCACTAAGAAGAACTGATGAGATCCTTTCAGAATCCTATGCTTGAATCAGTCAGAAGCGAGGGGCATGGGATTACTGGAATTTATAAATTGGGATGTGGTAAAGTTTATGCTTGAGGCACATGAGCTGAGAAAGTAGGAATGGAATATAAAAATCTAAATCTGAGATTAAGAAAGTGGTAAAGGAATGAATACTGCTAGCTAGCTGTTGGGGATTTTCTTCCAGTCTCTGAGCATGTTTATTCCAATTAACATGCCTAGAAACTGTGCCCTAGGTATTTTCATGAGCTTGAAGCTTTTATCCATATTCTCAAAATGTCCAGCTATTTCTCTCCCCATAGTTCATAGTTAGCCCAGAAAATATCCACAGTCTCATTTGGAAAAGCTGGGAAAATATATTTGTGCTGTTATCATGTTTATCACTCAGGTGTACTTAAATACTTAATCATTCACTGGGCCCTGAATCTTTGCAATGACTCAGTCTGGACTCAGTTCCAGAATTTGGCTGAAGAGCTATACATCCCTGTTGTAGTTGGGGGTATCATTTTTCTACCAGACCAACCACAAGGTTTTCCTGTTACATAAATCATGTAGACCTTAGAGTTCTGTACTTATATTTCAGTTCTAGAGATTCTGTGGTCAACTAGCCATTGAAAAAAATGCTCTCTTGTGGTACCACTATTAGTTACAGAAATTACATTTTGCATCTGATGGTTCATTGATATTATTTGGTCTCAACACCCAAGGATCTCATTCTGCTCATGGAATAAGAGAGCCTATTTGCTGCAAAATCTCTTAGCAGCAGTTCTAGCTAACAGAGAACAACCTCAACAATAGTTTTTAAAGATGCTGGTGTGCTGTCATCCATGTATTTCTCAATACACAGGGGAGAAAGCATTTGCCATCCTCTCTTAAGAGATGTAAAGAATAGGTTGAATGAATTATACATAAAACCACTCTAATATCCTCATTTCTTTAATTAGATGAGTCTTTTTATACACAAAATACCAAAGAGTTTGGGGTATCTCAGAGTCATCATTAAGTCCATGTTTTAATTACCAAACCAAGCAACAAAGCAAACCCCATTATCATGTGCTGAGGTTAGCACAACAATTCTAAATTGATGGGAAGGGCAACCATATTAATAAATGTTACATTCTAAAATTATGTTCTGCAATCCTTGCTTTAGTACTTTCAAAATTTATTCCTATACATATTTTCTAGATTTTTGCTGATACAAATCCAAAATTAATACAATGATTTCATGCTTAATCATCTCTTCTAGAATTTGAGTTTGTAATTGTCTCCCTGGGGCATGTTGAATTCTGATTCTAATTTAGATCAGGAGATAATTAGAAGTGGTGGAGGATGGGAATAATAAGAATAGTTTTCCCTGGAAAGGTAACTCTCTCAGATGAAGTTGTTATTGGATTTTAAGCAAAAGCAAAACAGGCCTTCTTGGACTTGGAAGGAAGGGCTGTTTCTTCTCACAGGGGAGATTCAGATGTTTGGGAGTTTGGGGGACACTGAGCCATCTGGATCCTACCACATTTTCCTGCTCCAATATTCAGAATCTTTCTTGTTATCAATCGACTTACTAGCTTTCCTATACTGTGGTAGTAATGAGACTGTGTATGTAACAAACTTTTAAATTTTATAATTGGTATGATCAAACTTTTGAGTTTGGAGCTCTGAGTTAAGTCTACAGTTGTAGATGATACAAGATTATTTCATCATTCATAAAATTCCCCTGGTTTCTCTCTGTGTCTTGAGCCAGGACTTAGGGCTTCACGCTTGTTGTTTCCTTCAAGCTGTCAGTACAGTTTGAAACAATCAACTCACCTTCACAGTTTACACATTCCTCATGCCCTTTAATATTGTTCTCTCAAAACAGCCACCTGATCTCTCAAAGTCTCATGGCTCAGTGGGCATTTTACTCTAGGTCATAATTTAATTAGCTATTTGGCTACTGCAAACCATGGGATGATAAAATTTCATTTTTCAGCTAGAATTTTTTTTGAGCCATCAGCTGTATCTTGCCTTATAATAAAGTGAACATTTCTTCTATTGCCCTGAAGTTCTGTTGCCTGCAGCCACTCCTCCTACCAATTTATATATCATTTAGGATATTGATGCGTCAAGTTTGTGGAACCAAATTCACATGTAGGTTTCCTAACTGCAAAGGAAGCTAAGAAATCTATTATTTGGAATTCTTCCTTGGGAGTCAGGAATTATGAAGCAGGACATTCAGTCAACACTAGAAGGATATTTGAAATAGACTTGTCAGCAAATATAATGACAAATATATAATACCCTGATTCTTATCTTTCCTTTGGGCATTGCCTGTTCATTTTTTTACTTATTTTTTTCATTGTGGTCCTCATGGTTTTTTTCTTATTAATTTGTCAAAGTACATTGTACAAATTACAAAGTCCCTTAGAGGTAGTTAATCCTTTATCATATATTTTGCATGTATTTTTTTCCAAATATGCACATTGTCTTTAAAATATGTAAGCTTGTTATTATTATAGCTTTTACATTTATTATCTCCCTAGTTAATGTGTTAAATTTTTCTTTAAAGACCTTTTTAAAATGCCTTAGATATATTTGTGGTATGATATTTTTATAATTACCTTTTGATTCATTTTGATTTTGATCCCATTCGGATCCTATGTTGTCTCATGTTTTCTCTCCAAATGTCTCCCTAAGATCAGCTCAGTGCTTTGTGACCACCTAGAGGGGTGAGACAGGGAGGGTGGGAGGGAGACGCAAGAGGGAGGGGATATGGGGATATATGTATACGTATAGCTGATTCACTTTGTTATACAGCAGAAGCTAACACACCATTGTAAAGCAATTATACTCCAATAAAGATGTTTAAAAAAAAAAGTCTCCCTAAAAGTACCAAAGTCATCTTTTTTCTATTGATAATGAAAGTAATGTCTATATGGAAATATAGCCAAAGCTTACATTTGTCAGTTATTTCTTTGAAGCTTTTGTGTAAACAAAACAAAACAAAATCCTAGTAGTTTTCTTGCTCCTGGGTCTGCCAGTCAGCTGGCCTAAACAAGTTAGATGGCCAGGATGAAAGTGAGTGGGGTGCGGATGTGAGTGTTATTAACCCAACAACTTCTCTTCGGTGGTACGTGGCAAAGGGTATAGATATATAATCTTAATAGAAGGAGCAAATGAAGACTTAGAAATGGTTGTTTAATTATTCCTTTGTAACATCTTCCACTGGTTTATAGTTAGATATTTCTCTATTCTTTTGTTCTGTTTTCATTAGGCAATCTGAAAAAATATTAAACACTATTTTCACTTTTACTCATTTTTACCTTCCAGTTTTATTGACATATAAGTGACATACAGCACTGTGTAAGTTTTAGGTGTACAGCATAATGATTTGACTTACAAACATCATGAAATGATTAGCACAATAAGTTTGGTGAGCATCCATCATCTCATATAGATACACAGTAGAAGAAAAAGAAACAAATATTTGTCCTTGTGATGAGAACTCTTAGGATTTACTCTCTTAGTAACTTTCATGTATGTTTCCTCTTTAATCATTTGGGATTTATGTTGACATCCCTAGGCTATGAGGATCCAATTTTATTTCAACTAATCAACTAATTTCATTAGCCAACTTACATGAACATATGTATTTTTTTGTGTTTTAAGTTAGTATCAACTGTTTCTTTTTTAATTTGGGGGAGTATTGTTAGTACTGAAAAATATCAAATAAGCTAAGATCACTTGTGGTCATCAAAAAGACCACAAATTATATTTTAATATCATTATAAGACATTTTTTCTTCATAAAAGGTATGTTGAGTTAATGCATTTCAATGAAAACCAAGGTGAAAATAAAGATAGATGGTTAGACAGAGTCAGGATACAACCTCTAATATATACTGTATGCTGTTGCTTACTGAAAGTGACTTTTTGAGCTCCTCCTAACTTAAGCGTTCTTGCCTCTGCCTTCTCCCACATAAAACCTCAAGTGTCAATTTCTCCAGCTTGTCTCTATACCAATTAAAACAGAATGGAACTTACTTACTAAGGCATATCAACCACACACACACTTTAGTGTAAAGGAGCTTTTCAATGTTTTCTTGAGTTTCGGTTCAGTGTACTGCTGGAGAGAGCCTAAGTCTATGCTTGAGGGTGTACAGAATGTTTTGGGGAATTTGGTGTGAGACTGGAGTCTAGAGTTTTGGGGTATTGGATCAGCTATGCTAGTATGAACTCTTGGGGAATAGTGACTCATTTTTTGCATTTCTACAACTACTGATTTGGATTAGATTAACTCTGAGGTCATTTTGAACTTCAAGGTTTTATGAAAATAACTTAGAAATGGAAAAACAAAAATATCCTATAATAATACTGGCTTCCATTGTAAGCCTTCATACAAATTAATTAGCAAACATGCTTAAGGCCTACTTCTTTTCAGGACTTTAGCCATGTGCTGATTTCAGCCTTCCTTTTTTCTTTAAACACGCACATTTTGCTTAGGGTTTGCTTTCAGTGCTTAATTAAATTATTCACCTAAATATAAATACTCTAAGCAATGTTGCAATCTTGTTGTTCTTAACTGTTGGCAATTTTCCTCCTCCTCCCCCAGAGAACATTTGGCACTGTCTGGAGACATTTTTTTCTGTCACAACTAAGCAGGGGGCATTGCTACTGGCATTGGGGGATGATGGCCAGGGATGTTGGCTGCTAAACATCCTACGTTTCACAGGATGGCCTCCCACAGCCAAGAATTATTCAGTTCAACATATCAACAGTGCTACTGTTAAAAAACTCTGTCATAAATGCACTAGGAATACACAACTTGATGCATTTGCAAGGGGCTGGATTTGTCATTCTTTTTCAGGAATGACTGATGCAAAGATTGACTAAAGGGATATGTGTTTTAAAAGGATGAGATATTAAATTAAATGGAATCATAATATGAGAGATTTGTGTTTTTCTAAAATCACATGTCTTGCTTAGATATTCTTGAAAAAAAAGGAAGGTATATGCATAAGACAGCTGCTAGAGGAAAAAATAGTGCATACAGTCTGAGCACCAGTGTAATCTATGGTCATACCACAGAGTGAATTTACCTGACATACAAATTGGTAAACACAAGACTTTGGCCTTAGTCCAGTGGTCTACTGGATATATGAATTTGATACTCCTATTTATCTGGAATCAATGAAAACATCTGAGTGCCTACCAAAGTATTCTGGAGAACAAATTTCATTTTGTTCCACATCTAAATTCTCACAGAATAGGAACAATTGATTGTACAATATTTATTAATATGGAAAGCATTAGTTTTGTTCAGATTTTCCAAAGTAATTCCAATCTAGGAATAGCTTTTACTTTGTACTGACTTCATTGATATTCATGAGTGCTAGATTTCTTTTTATACTGATTAATTTTGTACTTTCTTCTCCTTTGTTTTGTCATTCAGCTTTAAGAAATCCCCAAGTGTAGAACCCATATTCAGTGTTCTTCTCTTAAAATGCAAACAGTCTTGAAAACCATAATACAAATTTATTGCTGAAAAAACAAATTTCTGATTCTCGTTAGCCTCAGGAAACACAAAAAGTCATTCTTCTTTTAATGACTTAAATAGTGAACATTTAAATATTATTTGACCTTGAGATAACTAAAGTCTACCTTTTTACTAAACCTGGATACCTATTAAAAATTACTACAAATAGACTCCCCCATATTTTTTTTAAACTTGCCAAGAAAAAAAAAGACTAAGTCCATGCATTGTAATGGAATATATACTTTTGTTTGAAAAAGCATAACAGATAAAATAATTATAGGTAACACTGCATTAAAAAGTATAGTTCTCATGGATATGGTTTGGAGTAATTAAAAGAGAAAGCATGCTAGTACCTTGGCAATGTGAAAAGATAAATGAAAAATTCTGTAGTCAAATCATAATCTCTAATAGACATTTCTCCAAAGATATACAGATTGCCAACAAACACATGAAAGGATGCTCAACATCACTAATCATTAGAGAAATGCAAATCGAAACTACAATGAGGTATCATCTCATACCAGTCAGAATGGCCATCATAAAAAAATCTAGAAACAATAAATGCTGGAGAGGGTGTGGAGAAAAGGGAGCCCTCTTGCACTGTTGGTGGGAATGTAAATTGATACAGCCACTATGGAGAACAGTATGGAGGTTCCTTAAAACTACAAATAGAACTACCATATGACCCACAATCCCACTACTGGGCATATACCCTGAGAAACCCATAATTCAAAAAGAGTCATGTACCACAATGTTCATTGCAGCTCTATTTACAATAACCAGGACATGGAAGCAACCTAGGTATCCATCGACAGAAGAATGGATAAAGAAGATGTGGCACATGTATACAATGGAATATTACTCAGCCATAAAAAGAAACAAAATTGAGTTATTTGTAGTGAGGTGGATGGACCTAGAGTCTGTATAGAGAGTGAAGTAAGTCAGAAAGAGAAAAACAAATACCATATGCTAACACATATATATGGAATCTAAAAAACAAAAAGTGGTGCTGAAGAACCTAGGGGCAGGACAGGAATAAAGATGCCGATGTAAAGAATGGACTTGAGGATACGGGAAGGGGGAAGGATAAGCTGGGCCAAAGTGAGAGAGGGGCATGGACTTATATATACTACCAAATGTAAAATAGGTAGTTAGTGGGAAGCAGCCTCATAGCACAGAGAGATCAGCTCAGTGCTTTGTGACCACCTAGAGGGGTGGGATGGGGGGTTGGGAGGGAGACGCAAGAGGGAGGAGATATGGGGATATATGTATATGTATAGCTGATTCACTTTGTTATAAAGCAGAAATAAATGCACTGCTGTAAAGCAATTATACTCCAATGAAGATGTTAAGAAAAAAATCATAATCTCTAATTGCCAAGAAATTTGAGTAGTGAATATCTGCTATGGCTGATCACAGTAAGGACCACTTCATGCTTCAAGGCATAATTTCCAAAAGATATGGCATGCTCAACTTTGATCACTTTGTTGAATTACATAATGAATTAATTTATGACATCATCAGTATAAAAAGAGTCAGTCTAATGGGTAGACTTGTAAGTGAATTCAAACTTTACCTGGAAATCAAGTGAAGGTTAGAGAGGTCTGTTCATATTATTTGGGGCATTATATTGACCAGAGGAAGCACCATCCCTGATAAATATAGAAGGTTTCAGGGAAGCTCCTTGGTCTTAGAAAAGACTTGTTATTCTTCATTTCTTTGTTTCATTTGATTTGTTTGCTAACAGAACATCATTCTACAAATGTGCCAAGACTGCATTGGGACTGCAAAAAGAAAAAAAATAAATATTAGTTTCCTGTATTCCTGTAGAATATATTTTAGGGGAACAGATGATAGTTAAATAATAGACAAAAATAACAAAAATATTACACTGTGATGAAATCTGTGAAAGTAATGAATGACATGAAGTGAAAGAAAATGTCTTTGAGGGCTAGTTTTAAGTAGAATAGTCAGAAATTTTTAAGAAGGTTATATTTGAGTTGAGATTTAAGAAATGTGAAATATGTGAAATATGAAATATGTGAAATGTGAGCAGAAGAGCTCTCCGTGCAGGAGGAACAGCAAATGTAAATATCCTGATACAAAAATGGGCTTGAGGTATTGGGTGAAATGCATGGAGGCCAGTGTACCAAAAGAAAATCAATCAACACAAATAGAGCAGAGATGAATATAGAGCAATAGGCAGAAACTGTATTATAATGCATTGTGAGTACTTGTGCAACTTGAGAAGATGTAGGGAGGAAGAACTGAGTTGTTTAATGGGTCTAAAGTTACATTTATAAAGTGGAATAAGTTCTAGATATGTGTTGTACAACATAGGGCCTACAGTTAACAGTACTCTGTTGTGCATTTAAAAGCTTGCTAGGGAGGCAGATCTCACGTTCTTACTACATACACAAAAAAAGCAAGGAGACACAAAAAATCTTTTGGAGGTGATGGATAGATTTATTACCTTGTATGTGGTAAGGATATCACAAGTTTATGCATATGTCCAAGCTCATCAAAATGTATATGTTAGATATGTGCAATTTTCTGTATACTAAGTATACTTCAATAAAGTTAATTAAAAAGAAAGAAAGCTTAGTTAAGAATGTATGTAATGAATTGGGGAGGTGTCACATGCACCAGTGATATCAGAAGATGCAAATACCTCCAAGTACTTGACTCCTGCTGTTGAAGATGGCTTGACGGTTGAAGTCAAAGCCTGCACATCTTCTTCAGCTACTGTTCTAGGCAGTAGGAAAGAGGGGGGTGTTACATAAGAAAATAAGTCCTATTCTCTTCGATTTTCACAGAACAAGCAGGTGCAAAATGAAAAATGAAAATTAAGATAAACATAGGTTTCGTGCTACACTCCAGTTTAAACAGGTCTCCAGGATTCAGCCCCAAATACCACGTTTTAATCTGGTAGGCAGAGAGAATTATTGTAGATACCATTAGCCTCCTGGTTCTGGTTGTGCTTGGTTCTCTGTTTACCTTGTCTGGAAAACAAAACTGAATTCTAGCTTCATCAGGTTGTGGCAAGGCAACAGCAGAGAAAATATGGTGAGATTGATCCTGGACCCATTTTGTTGGCTTCTGCAAATGTCAAAAAATGGTGAAAAAACTTCATCTGTGCTATGTATTGTATCTTCATAAGAGACTGGTTCTTTAATGACCAATAAATTATGTGCCCCCAAATTAATTTATTTAAAGCTTGAGATATTCACTGGGATGTACTATGTTGCAACACTGTCCAATTCCTCATTGGACAAGAATGTCCTCATCAGCTGCCCCAAATATTTCCAGGGATAGTCTTTCATTTTTATGGTAAATGAAAGCTGTCATTTCCTTTTTTTCAGTGAAGAGGATGCTTGCAAGCCAAACCATACAGCAAAGAATACAATGAAAACGATGAACAAAATTTTGGAAACTAAAGAAAGAGAACACATAGAAAATAAAGATGATTTAGTTTCTCTTTTTGGTAGAAAGGCTATAAAAGTGAATCATGCTGCTGTGAAAGTGAGTCTTATTTAACCACCCATTTATTTATACTTGCTCATATATGTATTAACAGCAGAAAGTACAAATACATTGTTTCTCCTGAGTTTTTTAAAGGTACTTTCACTAACTACAGCTATAGTCAAACAAAACATGAAGTGGTAAAGGTTCAATGTTGATACCTAAGCCACTCTCCATGCATTTTCTACTGCTGATTTGCACTTCAGTTAACCATTTTCAGTTTTGAGAAACAGATGTCTCCAGTAAAGGTAGAATGAAAATCATTACTTTGCACTCTTTAACATTTTTTCTATATGGAAGTACTCTAGGATTATCCTAGATGATGACAATGATTCTGACAATCAGTTATTTGCAGTTTGTCTAGAAACGGTAGTGTGAGTTACATCTCTCAGAGGGATGTGTCTTCATGCTCTCCAAACAGGTACTGCAAAATCATGATAAAGAAATCCAATCATCCTTTAAAAAAGACTCAAAAATGTAATAGTAATATTCCATTAGAGGCTGTCATTACCATATACATTTTTTGATGGACTAAAAACGTACCTTACTTTTCCCAAAGTTCAATTTGTGTCATATCAATTTCACTATGTTGATTAAATGGGACAACACCAATAAATTTGAACAAATAAAAAAATATTTAAACTGCTGTAAGAAATATGTGTATAGAGTTGAGGGCTGTATAGTTTCAAAAGTTGACTTTTGAATTTCTAAGGGCCACTGTTTTCATGAACTTTGTTTTTTATATCAATATTATAGAACAAAAAAGAATGTTGACAATGTATATCATTAACACATTTGTAAGTTATTATGGTTCATCAGTTGTATGAGCACTGATACATTGTGTCAGTAAGAGAATGGGGGGAGGGATAAATTGAGAGATTGGGATTGACATATACACACTACTATGTATAAAATAGATATCTAATAAGGACCTACTGTGTAGCACAGCGAACTCTACTTAATACTTTGTAATGACCCATATGGGAAAACATATAAAAAAGAGTGGATATATTTATATGTAAAACAGAATCACTTTGCTGTACAGTAGAAACTAACACAACGTTTTAAATCAACTATACTACAATATTTTTTTTTAAAAAAATGAGACTAAACTTCTTTCAATTCAGCTAGCATCAATTAAAAGACATTTTCTATATTCAGAGATGGTAAAATGTGAAAAAAAATGCATCTTTGAATTGTCCAGATAAGGTCGTAAGAAATGGGGTTTACACCAAAAAAAATTTTTCAGCTTTTTAAAAATTTCCTCTTTACAATACCTTATTGCAGTTGGAACCACAATAATTATAGCATTTATTGTGGTTTAAGAAACTATTTTTACTTCCAGTGGGCCACTAGGACCCTTTGTCTCTTTCCTATATATGTTAGTATGATCGTAAGCAACTGAATAGATGGTTGTTCTCAGGACTCAGTGCCTTACCGGTTATTGAACTGAGGATCCCAGTTTTTTGATAGCTGTGGGCCATGGGCCAGGGTCAGTTCCTTGCCACATGATCCTCTCCCCCAAGGCAGCTTATTGATGCAAACATGCAAGCAGAGAAGGCAGTAGAGTCTCCTAGTAGGTCGCAAGTTTTGAAAATAATATCCCTTCACCTTTCCTGCATTGTACTTTTTAAAAGCAAATCACTAGGCCAGCTTACATACAAGAGGAAGGGACTACATATGGGTGTGAATACCAAGAGGAAGGGATCATTGGAAACGATTTAGATGTATACCTACTGCAACTGCGAACAAAAAATCTACTCTGAAAAATAGACAGGAATTTAATAACTTTTCTAATGATCCTGTTTATTCTCGCTCTTATAACTGTGTTCATGCTGTTTTATAAGCTATGAACAGTCTATCATTAGAAGATAGCATAATAAACAGGAAAGAAAGTCTGTTTCAAAATCTGAGTTTAGCCACTTAGTAGTTCTATTGCGTTAGATATGTTACTTAATTCCTCAGCCTCTTTGATTTATCAAGTTAATCAGATCAATATTTAATATAACCTAGTTGTAAGTATCCTGTTAGGGAAAAATTAAAATTTATTTTCCAAGAATTTATTGAGTGACTGTATACCCAAGGATCCACGCTAGATCCTAGGGATGAAAATCGGAACAGTAAATAAGATGAAGGAATATTTAAACTATATAGAAACATGTCTGGTATGTAATAGTCACTCAGCCAGTGTTGGCTCTGAAGATTTTTTTGTACTTTTTCTATTTTCTTTTACTAAACACTGATTGTTGATCCTTCAGTGACAGTAGAGGAACAATTATTATACTCTTAAGAGGGAGATCAATTAAAGGGGCAGCAACCCTACTTCCTCAGCAATCTCACCGCTTAATTTGCATTTCTTTACCTCTTTAACATGTCCCGTCTTTCTTCCCCACACAATAAATGAAAGTAAGTACAAGGCACTTAAAATCTTGGGGTTTTGGACTGAGGAAAATAAAACATTGAGGATGAGAATATTGCCAGGAAATATTTATTGATTTTAGTATGAAGATTTCACCAGAAATAAATTAAATCAATATAAAATCTCTATATTAGGGATCATAATTCCACTTGGTAGATCTATTTCACTTTTCCATTCTGAGGAAAAGTAATGTTTTATTCATAAGTGTTTTTGAAATAGAGACCAAACATTCATATTCATAATATGAAAAAAAACGCATTAATATTTAAATATCTCTAAATTTAATCAAATACAATTAGAACAATTGAAGCAAAAATACAGATGACCATAGTCAATAGTTTTTAAATGGACCATAAAATGACTGTTTATTGAAATTAAGATTACATAATTCAATTTATGTTTAAGAAGCTATTTAATATGATGCTATTTTCTATAGCCCAACTCATGCTTCCTGAGGATTCCTTGCCTTATTTGTCCGATTTATATAATTAGAAATCTAATTTACAGAATTTTAAGAATGAACTTAGTATTTGTGAAAGTACCTTTTTCAGTGGTTGGGACATAATAATTGGTCATATAAAAGTTGATTTTTCAGAACTTTTCAGATAAAATTAGGTACTGCAAACAAGGATCAACTAGGTAAAAATGTCCAGTGCATTATATTAATATGGAATATTTCTGGGTCCATTGGCCCCTTAAAATAAGGTGGGTAACTTTTACTGGGTTTCTCTCCCTGTTCCTCTGTTCTGTACCCTCATCTTGCAGTATAATGGTAACCAGACATTATTGCCTGAATTCTTTTTTTTTATATACATCTTTATTGGAGTATAATTGCTTTACAATGGTGTGTTAGTTTCTGCTTTATAACAAAGTGAATCAGTTATACATATACATATGTTCCCATATCTCTTCCCTCTTGCATCTCCCTCCCTCCCACCCTCCATATCTCACCCCTCCAGGCGGTCACAAAGCACGGAGCTGATCGCCCTGTGCTATGCGGCTGCTTCCCACTAGCTATCTACCTTACATTTGGTAGTGTATATATGTCCATGCCTCTCTCTCGCTTTGTCACAGCTAACCCTTCCCCCTCCCCATATCCTCAAGTCCATTCTCTAGTAGGTCTGTGTCTTTATTCCTGTCTTACCCCTAAGTTCTTCATGACATTTTTTTTTCTTAAATTCCATATATATGTGTTAGCATACGGTATTTGTCTTTCTCTTTCTGACTTACTTCACTCTGTATGACAGACTCTAGGCCTATCCACCTCATTATAAATAGCTCAATTTCGTTTCTTTTTATGGCTGAGTAATATTCCATTGTATATATGTGCCACATCTTCTTTATCCATTCATCCGATGATGGACACTTAGGTTGTTTCCATCTCCGGGCTATTGTAAATAGAGCTGCAATGAACATTTTGGTATGTGACTATTTATGAATTATGGTTTTCTCAGGGTATATGCCCAGTAGTGGGATTGCTGGGTCATATGGTAGTTCTATTTGTAGTTTTCTAAGGAACCTCCATACTGTTCTCCACAGTGGCTGTATCAATTAACATTCCCACCAACAGTGCAAGAAGGTTCCCTTTTCTCCACACCCTCTCCAGCATTTATTGTTTGTAGATTTTTTGATGATGGCCATTCTGACTGGTGTAAGATGATATCTCATTGTAGTTTTGATTTGCATTTCTCTAATGATTAATGATGTTGAGCATTCTTTCACGTGTTTGTTGGCAGTCTGTATATGTTCTTTGGAGAAATGTCTATTTAGGTCTTCTGCCCATTTTTGGATTGGGTTGTTTTTTTATTATTGACTTGCATGAGCTGCTTATAAATTTTGGAGATTAATCCTTTGTCAGTTGCTTCATTTGCAAATATTTTCTCCCATTCTGAGGGTTGTCTTTTGGTCTTGTTTATGGTTTCCTTTGCTGTGCAAAAGCTTTGAAGTTTCATTAGGTTCCATTTGTTTATTTTTGTTTTTATTTCCATTTCTCTAGGAGGTGGGTCAAAAAGGACCTTGCTGTGATTTACATCATAGAGTGTTCTTCCTATGTTTTCCTCTAAGAGTTTGATAGTCTCTGGCCTTACATTTTGGTCTTTAATCCAATTTGAGCTTATTTTTGTGTATGGTGTTAGAGAGTGATCTAATCTCATACTCTTACATGTACCTGTCCAGTTTTCCCAGCACCACTTATTGAAGAGGCTGTCCTTTCTCCACTGTACATTCCTGCCTGCTTTATCAAAGTTAAGGTGACCATATGTGCCTGGGTTTATCTCTGGGCTTTCTATCCTGTTCCATTGATCTATCTTTCTGTTTTTGTGCCAGTACCATACTGTCTTGATTACTGTAGCTTTGTAGTATTGTCTGAAGTCAGGGAGCCTGATTCCTCCAGCTCCGTTTTTCGTTCTCAAGATTGCTTTGGCTATTCGGGGTCTTTTGTGTTTCCATACAAATTGTGAAATTTTTTGTTCTAATTCTGTGAAAAGTGCCAGAGGTAGTTTGATAGGGATTGCATTGAATCTGTAGATTGCTTTGGGTAGTAGAGTCACTTTCACAATGTTCATTCTTCCAATCCAAGAACATGGTATATCTCTCCATCTATTCGTATCATCTTTAATTTCTTTCATCAGTGTCTTATAATTTTCTGCATACAGGTCTTTTGTCTCCGTAGGTAGTTTATTCCTAGGTATTTTATTCTTTTTATTGCAATGGTAAATGGGAGTGTTTTCTTGATTTCCCTTTCAGATTTTTCATCATTAGTGTATAGGAATGCCAGAGATTTCTGTGCATTAATTTTGTATCCTGCTACTTTACCAAATTCATTGATTAGCTCTAGTAATTTTCTGGTAGCATCTTTAGGATTCTCTATGTATAGTATCATGTCATCTGAAATCAGTGACAGCTTTACTTCTTCTTTTCCAATTTGGGTTCCTTTTACTTCCTTTTCTTCTCTGATTGCTGTGGCTAAAACTTCCAAAACTATGTTGAATAAGAGTGGTGACAGTGGGCAACCTTGTCTTGTTCCTGATCTTAGTGGAAATGCTTTCAGTTTTTCACCATTGAGGATGATGTTGGCCTTGGGTTTGTCATATATGGCCTTTATTGTGTTGAGGAAATTTCCCTCTATGCCTACTTTCCCCAGGGTGTTTATCATAAATGGGTGTTGAAGTTTGTCGAAAGCTTTCTCTGCATCTATTGACATGATCATATGGTTTTTCTCCTTCAGTTTGTTAGTATGGTGTATCAAGTTGATTGATTTGCGTATATTGAAGAATCCTTGCATTCCTGGGATAAACCCCACTTGATCATGGTGTATGATCCTTTTAATCTGCTGTTGGATTCTGTTTGCTAGTATTTTGTTGAGGATTTTTGCATCTATGTTTATCAGTGATATTGGCCTGTAGTTTTCTTTCTTTGTGACATCCTTGTCTGGTTTTGGTATCAGGGTGATGGTGGCCTCATAGAATGAGTTTGGGAGTGTTCCTCCCTCTGCTATATTGTGGAAGAGTTTGAGAAGGATAGGTGTTAGCTCTTCTCTAAATGTTTGATAGAATTCGCCTGTGAAGCCATCTGGTCCTGAGCTTTTGTTTGTTGGAAGATTTTTAATCACAGTTTCAATTTCAGTGCTTGTGATTGGTCTGTTCATATTTTCTATTTCTTCCTGATTCAGTCTTGGCAGACTGTGCATTTCTAAGAATGTGTCCATTTCTTCCAGGTTTTCCATTTTATCGGCATACAGTTGCTTCTAGTAATCTCTCATGATGTTTTGTATTTCTGCAGTGTCAGTTGTTACTTCTCCTTTTTCATTTCTAATTCTATTGATTTGATTCTTCTCCCTTTTTTTCTTGATGAGTCTGGCTAATGGTTTATCAATTTCCTTTATCTTCTCAAAGAACAAGCTTTTATTTTTATTGATCTTTGCTATTGTTTCCTTCATTTCTTTTTCATTTATTTCTGATCTGATTTTATGATTTCTTTCTTTCTGCTAACTTTGTGGGTTTTTTGTTCTTCTTTCTCTAATTGCTTTAGGTGCAAGTTGAGGTTGTTTATGCGAGATGTTTCCTGTTTCTTAAGGTAGGATTGTATCGCTATAAACTTCCCTCTTAGAACTGCTTTTGCTGCATCCCATAGGTTTTGGGTCATCGTGTCTCCATTGTCATTTGTTTCTAGGTATTTTTTTATTTCCTCTTTGATTTCTTCAGTGATCACTTCGTTATTAAGTAATGTATTGTTTAACCTCCATGTGTTTGTATTTTTTACAGATATTTTCCTGTAATTGATATCTAGTCTCATAGCGTTGTGGTCAGAAAAGATACTTGATACAATTTCAATTTTCTTAAATCTACCAAGGCTTGATTTGTGACCCAAGATATGATCTATCCTGGAGAATGTTCCATGAGCACTTGAGAAAAATGTGTATTCTGTTGTTTTTGGATGGAGTGTCCTATAAATATCAATTAAGTCCATCTTATTTAATGTATCATTTAAAGCTTGTGTTTCCTTATTTATTTTCATTTTGGATGTTCTGTCCATTGGTGAAAGTGGGGTGTTAAAGTCCCCTACTGTGAATGTGTTACTGTTGATTTCCCCTTTTATGGCTGTTAGCATTTGCCTTATGTATTGAGATGCTCCTATGTTGGGTGCATAAATATTTACAATTGTTATATCTTCTTCTTGGATCGATCCCTTGATCATTATGTAATGTCCTTGTTTGTCTCTTCTAATAGTCTTTATTTTAAAGTCTATTATGTTTGATATGAGAATTGCTACTCCAGGTTTCTTTTGGTTTCCATTTGCATGGAATATCTTTTTCCATCCCCTTACTTTCAGTCTGTATGTGTCTCTAGGTCTGAAGTCAGTCTCCTGTAGACAGCACATATATGGGTCTTGTTTTTGTATCCATTCAGCCAGTCTTTGTCTTTTGGTGGGAGCATTTAGTCCATTTACATAAGGTAATTATCAATATGTATGTTCCTATTCCCATTTTCTTAATTGTTTTGGGTTCGTTATTGTAGGTCTTTTCCTTCTCTTGTGTTTCTTGCTTAGAGAAGTTCCTTTAGCAGTTGTTGTAAAGCTGGTTTGGTGGTGCTGAACTCTCTCAGCTTTTGCTTGTCTGTAAAGGTTTTAATTTCTCCATCAAATCTGAATGAGATCCTTGCTGGGTAGAGTAATCTTGGTTGCAGGTTTTTCTCCTACATCACTTTAAATATGTCCTGCCAGTCCCTTCTGGCTTGCAGAGTTTCTGCTGAAAGATCAGCTCTTAACCTTATGGGGATTCCCTTGTGTGTTATTTGTTGTTTTTCCTTTGCTGCTTTTAATATGTTTTCTTTGTATCTAATTTTTGACAGTTTGATTAATATGTGTCTTGGTGTGTTTCTCCTTGGATTTATCCTGTATGGGACTCTGTGCTTCCTGGACTTGATTAACTATTTGCTTTCCCATATTAGGGAAGTTTTCAACTATAATCTCTTCAAATATTTTCTCAGTCCCTTTCTTTTTCTCTTCTTTTTCTGGAACCCCTATAATTCGAATGTTGGTGCATTTAATGTTTTCCCAGAGGTCTCTGAGACTGTCCTCAGTTCTTTTCATTCTTTTTTCTTTATTCTGCTCTGCAGTAGTTATTTCCACTATTTTATCTTCCAGGTCACTTACCCGTTTTTCTGCCTCATTTATTCTGCTATTAATCCCATCTAGATAATTTTTAATTTCATTTATTGTGTTGTTCATCATTGTTTGTTTCATCTTTAGTTCTTCTAGGTCCTTGTTAAACGTTTCTTGTATTTTCTCTATTCTATTTCCAAGATTTTGGATCATCTTTACTATCATTATTCTGAATTCTTTTTCAGGTAGACTGCCTATTTCCTCTTCATTTGTTAGGTCTGGTGGGTTTTTATCTTGCTCCTTCATCTGCTGCGTGTTTTTCTGTCTTCTCATTTTGCTTATCTTACTGTGTTTGGGGTCTCCTTTTCGCAGGCTGCAGGTTCATAGTTCCCGTTGTTTTTGGTGTCTGTCCCCAGTGGCTAAGGTTGGTTCAGTGGGTTGTGTAGGCTTCCTGGTGGAGGGGACTAGTGCCTGTGTTCTGCTGGATGAGGCTGGATCTTGTCTTTCTGGTGGGCAGGTCCACGTCTGGTGCTATGTTTTGGGTTGTCTATGGACTTATTATGATTTTAGGCAGCCTATCTGCTAATGGGTGGGGTTGTGTTCCTGTCTTGCTAGTTGTTTGGCATAGGATGTCCAGCACTGTAGCTTGCTGGTCGTTGAGTGAAGCTGGGTGCTGGTGTTGAGATGGAGATCTCTGGTAGATTTTCGCCGTTTGATATTATGTGGAGCTGGGAGGTCTCTTGTGGACCAGTGTCCTGAAGTTGGCTCTCCCACCTCAGAGACACAGCACTGACTCCTGGCTGGAGCACCAAGATCCTTTCATCCACACAGCTCAGAATAAAAGGGAGAAAAAGTAGAAAGAAAGAATTATTAGAAGTGAAAGAAAGAAAGAAAGAAAGAAAGAAAGAAAGAAAGAAAGAAAGAAAGAAGGAAAGAAAGGGAGGGGGGAGGAAGGAAGGAAGGAGGAAAGGAAGGGAAAAAAGAAAGAAAGAAGATAAAGTAAAATAAAATAAAGTTATTAAAATAAAAAATAATTATTAAGAGAAAAAAATTTTAAATAAACAAAAAACAAAACAAACAAACAAAAAAACGGATGGATAGAACCCTAGGACAAGTGGTGGAAGCAAAGCTATCCAGACAAAATCTCACAAGAAGCATACACATACACACTCAGAAAAAGAGGAAAAGGGGAAAAAATCATAAATCTTGCTCTCAAAGTCCACCTCCTCAATTTGGAATGATTCGTTGTCTAAAGTAGGGAAGGAAGGAATGAAAGAAAAGGTAAAGTAAAATAAAGTAAAGTTATTAAAATAAAAAATAATTATTAAGAAAAAAATTAAAAAGAAAAAACGGACGGATAGAACCCTAGGACAAATGGTGGAAGTAAAGCTATACAGACAAAATCTCACAAGAAGCATACACATACACACTCAGAAAAAGAGGAAAAGGGGAAAAAAATCATAAATCTTGCTCTCAAAGTCCACCTCCTTAATTTGGGATGATTCATTGTCTATTCATGTATTCCACAGATGTAGGGTACATCAAGTTGATTGTGGAGCTTTAATTTGCTGCTTCTGAGGCTCTTGGGAGAGATTTCCCTTTCTCTTCTTTGTTCTCACAGCTCCCAGGGGCTCAGCTTTGGATTTGGCCCCGCCTCTGCATGTAGGTCTCTGGAGGGCGTCTGTTCTTCGCTCAGACAGGACGGGGTTAAAGGAGCCGCTGATTCGGGGGTTCTGGATCACTCAGGCCGGGGGGAGGGAGGGGCATGGAGTGCGGGGCGGGTCTGCGGCGGCAGAGGCCTGCGTGACCTTGCAGCAGCCTGAGGCGTGCCGTGTGTTCTCCCGGGGAAGTTGTCCCTGGATCCCGGGACCCTGGCAGTGGCGGGCTGCACAGGCTCCCGGAAGGAGGGTGTGGATAGTGACCTGTGCTCGCACACAGGCTTCTTGGTGGTGGCAGCAGCAGCCTTAGCATCTCATGCCCGTCTCTGGGGTCCGCACTTTTAGCCGCGGCTCACGCCCGTCTCTGGAGCTCCTTTAAGCAGCCCTCTTAATCCCCTCTCCTTGCGCACCAGGAAACAAAGAGGGAAAAAAAGTCTCTTGCCTCTTCGGCAGGTCCAGACTTTTCCCCGGACTCCCTCCCGGCTAGCCGTGGGGCACTAACCCCCTGCAGGCTTTGTTCACGCCGCCAACCCCAGTCCTCTCCCGGCGCTCCGACCGAAGCCCGAGCCTCAACTCCCAGCCCCGCCCCCCCCCCCCCCCCCCCCAGAGAGGGAGCAGACAAGCTTCTTGGACTGGTGAGTGCCGGTCGGCCCTGATCCTCTGTGCGGGAATCTCTCCACTTTGCCCTCCGCACCCCTGTTGCTGTGCTCTTCACGCCTCTGAAGCCTTTCCCCTCCACCACCCACAGTCTCCGCCCGCGAAGGGGCTTCCTAGTGTGTGGAAACCTTTCCTCCTTCACAGCTCCCTCCCACTGGTGCAGGTCCTGTCCCTATTCTTTTGTCTCTGTTTTTTCTTTTTTCTTTTGCCCTACCCAGGTATTTGGGGGCTTTCTTGCCTTTTGGGAGGTCTGAGGTCTTCTGTCAGCATTCATTAGGTGTTCTGTAGGAGCTGTTCCACGTGTAGATGTATTTCTGGTGTATCTGTGGGGAGGAAGGTGATATCCGCGTCTTACTCTTCCGCCATCTTCCCGGAAGCCTATTGCCTGAATTCTAAGACTGGTGGGGAAGAGATGACCAGATATCTGACAGACAGTGAGCATGGTGATCACTAATTCTGGTGGGTGCCTGACCATAGAGGTGAATCAGCTGATTGGTGGATTTAGGGGACTGCTGGTAGTGGTATAGATGGCTCAAACCAGGCTGGGAAATGTGTATGCAGGGAGAGATCTAGCAGGGAAGAGCAGGAATCGTATCATTGCAAGGAAGCTCAGATAGATAGCCTCCTGGTGGTGGCACATGGTCTTTTGGATTCCTATTTCTTTCTGTTGCAAATTAGCTAGTCCCTAAAAACCTACACTGTAATCATTTGAGGGGTAATCATTTTGGTCGATGCCCCCAGAGCTGTGCTGGCGTCTAGTAGTGCCCTGTTGTAATCTGCTGCTGAAATCTGTGGCCCTGCTTTCTCATCTTTTCATCTCTGCCATCCAGTTTCTGTTCTGGTTCTGTGGGTTCGCAACCTTGAGAGTTTACCAGGTGAAATTTCAAACTGGCCCCTGTACACAGAGGGCAAGCAGAGGTGGAAGATAGAGGCAGATAACTCCAGATTGGTAGGTAATAGTTTTAATAAGGAAGGGAACTTATATATGAGGCTTGTCTTGGGCAGCCACAAGATGAGTGGATCTCCACTCCCGCCCTCCAGAATCTTGCCTTAATATAGAGTTAAAGAGTTTTCTATGTCTTAACCGGGTTAAGAGTTGCCTTCTCACAACATGCTCGATTACATGAGGCTCTGTGAGGCTAGATGCATTCATCAGTTATCTTTTATCTACTAGCCAGTCTGTGCTTCTAAGTTTTCTTCCCCACCCCTCAGCCAAGCCTTAAGGATGTTGACTAAAGGCATAGAAGAGGAAAAAAGTGCCAGGAGCCAGGAGACTGACTCTGTTTGACCGCTGGCTGTTCTATTATTTTTCTGAGAGCCCTTCTTCAGAATACATAGTGATTTCTCCCTTTCCAGTGGTATGGGAATTCTCCTACATTAGATCCTTAGTTCTCTCCAAACTGAGGTTCTTAGTATAGCTTTACAAATTCACACATTACTGACTTTCAAGGCACTTATTCTTCAAATACAGATACTTTTTCTGAAGAAAATATAATTTTAAATTTCATGCTAAGTAATCACAATCTTATTCTTTCCACATCCTTGGCACCTAACATCTGAAACCTCTAATCCAAAGAATAATGTTAAGTCAGTTGGGGTGTAGCAATGAGAAACATGTAATGGGAATTTTTTTGTATGCACAAATTTTAATAACTTCAAAAATGCTGCTTATTCAGTTTGTAATGTTAATATGTCTTTTTCCCTGATGAGTTTTAAGCTTATTTAAAAGAGTATTGTTGTACCTTTAAATCCTGATTATTTATCACAGTATCTGTTTTAGTGATACTGTGATAAATTGTTTATTAAATGGATTAATTAAGTGATGGGATGATAAAAAATTTAATGGTTTCTTTTCACAGAAAGATCAGAACAATACAATATGCACTCTTATGTTATATTTTAAAATCTTTTGCTAAAATATTCGAAACATAAGTAAATCAAGCCATTAAAGAGCAACACATGTTGTATGGACAAGTAAGATAAGTCAAGAGAGATGACTCAGTTTGCTAACAAATCCATTACTGTTCCATACCTTTTCTCATTACCACCAGTTTACAATTGGATAATTCTGTTTGCAATCTACTTTATTTTGTAAGAATGTGTCTAGGTTAGTATTACAAAAATACAAAAAA
The DNA here is from genome assembly GCF_963455315.2 of Globicephala melas. Taxonomy (NCBI): domain Eukaryota; kingdom Metazoa; phylum Chordata; class Mammalia; order Artiodactyla; family Delphinidae; genus Globicephala; species Globicephala melas. Next base: position 20,219,087 of record NC_083316.1, on the reverse strand, counting down.
TTGCCTCACTCACAATGTTTAGTAGTGTCCTTTCTTCTAACAGTAACATTTCTTGTCAAGGTATTTCAACAGCAAACTGAGGATTCAAAACATTGTCAGGCAGCTAAAATGTCCTTTCGAGGGCTTCCCTGGTGGCGCAGTGGTTGAGAGTCTGCCTGCCGATGCAGGGGACACGCGTTCGTGCCCCGGTCCAGGAGGATCCCACATGCCACAAATGTCCTTTTTGAGGTTATCAAATAAAAAGTGAACAAAAATAGAGGGCTTGCTTAAAAAATATAAAATTATCTTTACAACTATACTAAATTAATAAATTTTCATCACCAGATAATCTTTTTATATTTAGGTAAGGCTATGAGATAAAATATTTAAAGTATTATAACCCTTTTAGGAAATTCATCATAGAATATTTGCTTTTGTTTCAATATGAGCAAAACTTTCATTTGTATGATCTTAAATGCAAAGTCCTTCGTAGCTCTGTGACTGATACATAATTCAACTTTTTTGGAGAAATCATTCATTTGACTTTTTTGAATGTAATTATAAAAGGTAAAATTAACGGACATCCCTAGACAATAAAGCGTAAAATCCAACATGTGGAAGTTCAACTCATAGCTCTTGAATTTCTCTGGGATTTATAAGGGATTGTTCAAAAGCTTAGCATGTAAGTCATAAAAATATTATTCCTTATTCATAATTTATGTTATAAATTTGTGTCTGAATAAAGTAGGAACTATAGAAGCCTGATGGTGTCTTTTATAACTTTCGCTTTTGTAAATAATGCAACTCTGTTGAGTTCATTTCCCTTGTTGGCTGTCCCTAAAGTGTGTCCTACCCTATTTTTGTTCTGTTCCATCAGATACTTGTAAATCAAAAATCCCTTTGAGAATAACTCTCCCACCTTTGTGTCTGTATATCTCCGAGGGAAATGTAATCTGACTTCAGTCATCTAATTAGCAGTAGGAGTCTCTGTGCTGCAGGCTGCGACATCAATACAAGTGTGATGAGTCAGTGTGCTGACATCAATGAACACTTTATTAAATTACACACTCCCCTAGGCAGGCACAGGCTTTCAGAGCCCTCATATTTTATGCACTATTGCACGGACTCCCTGTTTTCAGAAACTTTGAGCATCCAGGCCAAGCTGAGGATATAAAGTCCTGATGAGATTATGGAGGATTTTTTCAAAAGATATTCGGCACACTGTTAGGTGTTAGGTTTGGCCTGTTGTTTTGACAACTGATAACTAGCCAGAGTAAAAGAATAACAGGAAACAAGACAGGGCATATCATTTAGGGCATCTTTTTCTTTGGACACCAGTGTCTCAGAGTAAAATAAAGGATCCATTATCTGAATAAAATTTCAAAGGGATAAAACTTTTCTCGATACTCCATAGATGTGTAAATAGTATGCAGTAATTTTTGTTTCCTGTATAATTTATAAAAGTACACATTCTTAAATGATTTTAATTATTAAATGATTTAATACTTAATAAAGGAAAGTGCAATGAAAGTAAATATCCTTTAAAAATGGCATTTATCCTTTTACATAATAGCCATCTTGACAGGTGCGAGGTGAGATTTCAGTTGTGGTTTTGATTTCCATTTCCCTGATGTTTAGTAATGTTGAGCATCTTTTCATGTACCTGTTGGCCATTTGTACAAAGGTGTAATTTACATACAGTAAAATTCATCCTTTTTAATGTAAAGTTCTATGAATTTTGACAAATATATACAGACTTATAACAAGTAGCACAGATAAGATAGAGAACACTGCCATCTCCCCCAAAAGTTTCTGTATGTTACTTTGTGGTGACTAGGCCCTAGCAACCACTAATCTGCTGTGTTTTGTATCCCTATACTTTTACTTTTTCAAGAATGTGATATAAATGGAATCATATACTATATACGATTTTTGAGCCTGGTTTCTTCCACTTAACATAATGCATTTGAGACACATCCATGTTGCTGCATATATAAATAGTTCAGACATTTTGATTGATGAAGAGCAAGACATTGTATGGATACACCAAAGTTTGTTTGTCCGCTAACCCGTTTGAGGCCATTTGGGTAGTTTCCAGTTTGTTATGATAATGAATAATGAATGCAGTGGGTATAACCATTTACATATAGTTTTATGTGAACAAATGTTTTTGTTTCTCCTGGACAAGTATCTAGGATAGGAATATTATATCAAATTCTAAGTGCATGTGTAATATTTTAAGAAACTGCAGTTTGTTTTCTAAATGGCTATAATATTTTGCATTCTTACCAGCAGGGAATAGCAGTGTCATTTGTTCTGCATCCTTGCCAACACTTGGTAATGTCTTTTTAAAACTTTATTTTAGCAATTTTAATGTAGTATAGTGGTACCCATTATGGTTTCAATTTTCAAATTTTCATTTCTAATGAAAAAAGATGTTAAACATCATTTTATGTGCTTATTTGTCATCTGTATATTTTTTGTTGAAATGTCTGTTCAAGTCTTTTGCCCATTTTTAATTGGAATGTTTGTTTCTAATTATTGACTTCTGATATTAATTAATATAGCATGGATAAATGCTTTATCAGATATGTATTTTGCAATTATTTTCTCCAAGTTTATGACTTGTCTTTTCATTTTATTAATGATGTCTTCTGAAGAGATAGTGCTTTTAATTTTGATAAAAACAAATTTGTCAATTATTTTTCTTTTATAAATCAAGATTTAGGTATCATCTCTAAGAAATCTTTATGAATTAAAAAATGCAAGTTTTTCTCCTATGATTTCTTCTATAAGTTCTATAGTTTAGATTTTTACATTAGATTGATAATCCACTTCAATTTATTTGTTATAAATGGAATAAAATATGACTTGCATTTAACTTGATTCAGCTCTATTCATTGAAATGATTATTTTTTATCCATTGAATGATGTTTAGAGCTTTCTAGGAAATCATATGCGTGAGTCTATTTCCGGACTCTCTGATCTCTTCCATTGGTCTATGTACATAATGTTTCACCAGTATCTTACTCTGTTGATTAGTGTAGCTTTATGATAGGTCTTAAAACAATATAGTATGAGTTCTGCAACTCTGTTTCTCTTTCTCAGATTGCTTTGGCTATTTTATTTCCTTTGATTTTACATATAAATTTTAGAAGCAGTTTGTCAACATCGACAGGAATATCCTTCTAGAATTTTTTTGACTCTACAGATCAATTTAGGGAGAATTAACATTTAAACAATATTTCTATCCAGATCATAAATAAAATTTATTTATTTATTTATTTATTTACAGTTTCTCCCATGAGACTTTGTAATTTTCAGCATACAGATCTTTTTTTAAAAAAATTATTCATTATGTATTTACTGAAAACCTAGTGTATTAGTTATCTATTGCTGCATAACAAATTACCCCAGAACTTAGAGGCTTAAAACAACAATAATCACAGAGAGCAACTAGGCTCTGTGGTTCTGGCCTTCTCATGAGGTTGCAGTCAGATGTCAGCCCGAGCTGTAGTCATGTGAAGGTCTGATTAGGGCTGGAGGATCCACTTTCAAGGTACCTTCCTCCAGGGGCTGGCAAGTTGATGCTGGCTGTTTGGGGAAGGTCTCAGTTCTTTACCACAAGGGTTCTTGAGTGACCTCACAATGTGGCATGGCTTCCCCTGTGGGAGTGACATAAAAGTAAGAAAGTACCAGGAGGAAGCTGTATTCTTTCTATAACCTCAGAAGTTATATATCATCACTTCCACCACATTCTATTTGCTACAAGCAAGTCACTAAGGCTAGCTCACATTCAAGAGGAGGAGAATTATTCTACCTTTGAAAGGAGGAGTGTCAAAACATTTGTGAACATATTTTATTCAGCTTTATTGAGAAATGATTGATATGCATCACTGTATAAGTTTAAGGTGTACAGCATGATGGTTTGACTTACATATATTGTGAAATAATTACCATAGGAGGTTTAGTTAATATCCATCACCTCATATAGATACAAAGAAAGAAAAAAGTATTCTCCTTGTGAAAAGAACTCTTAGGATCTACTCTCTTAACAACTTTCCTATATATCATACAGCAGTGTTAACCATAGTCATCATGTTGTATATTACAATCCTAGTACTCATTTGTCTTATAACTGTAAGTTTGTACCTTTTGACCACCTTCCTCTAATTCCCTCTCCTCCAACTACTGCCTCTGGTAAACACAAATCTGATCTCTTTTTCTATGAGTTTTGTGTTTGTTTTGTTTTTAAGATTCCACATATAGATGAGATCATATAGTATTTTTCTTTCTCTCTCTGACTTATTTCACCTACCATAATGCCTTCAAGGTCCTTCCATGTTGTTGCAAATGGTAGGATTTCCTCACTTTTATGGCTTAATATTACATTTTATGTATATGTATCACAACTTCTTCATCCATTAATCCATCCATGGACACTTAGGTTGTTTTCATGTCTTGGCTGTTGTAAATAACAGTAGATTAATCTTACATAGATTTTGTTTGATTTCTACCTAATATTTCATTTTCTTTTGTACTTTTGTAAATGGTATGATTTTAAGTTTTATTTCAGTTTATAATTGCTAATTGTTAATATGTAAAAATGCCATTGATTTTTGTTTGTTTGACTTGTATTCCTGTGAACTTGCTTAACTCATTGACCAGTTTTAGTAGCTTTTTAAATAAATTGCCTGTGATTTCACATGTTCAGAATCATACCATTTGCAAATGAAGACAGTTTTATTTCTTACTTTTCTCTATGTATGATTTTTATTTCTTTTTCTTGCTTTGCTTCTTTGGCTAGGACCACCAGTTTAAAGATGAATGTAAGTGGTAAGAGCACATCTCTACAACTTGCTCCTAAACACATGGCGAAAAACATTTAGTCTCTCATAACTAAGTATGATAGTATGTTAGGATTTTGTAAGTGCTTTATATGAGTTGAAGAAGTTATCTTTTATTCCTAGTTTACTGAGAATTTTTATCATGCGGGAGGTTGGATTTTGTCAAATATTCTTTGTCAACTGAAATGATCATAGGTTTTAAAAAATCATTTAATATGATTACAGTGGCTGGTTTTCAAATGTTGAACTTACTTTACTGGGGTAAAAATCAAGATATAATTTTACATATCATTGAGTTTCATGTGCTAATATCTTGGTAAGAATTTGTATTCTATCTTCATGAAGGTTATTGCTCTTCTTCTTTGTTTTTGTTTTATTTTGTTTTGTTTTCCCTCTTGTAATGGCTTTTATCATTTTGGAGTCAGAGCAATGATGCCTTAGTAAAATGTATTGGAAAGTGTTCTGCCAGTCTAGTACTTTCTGAAATACTTTGTGTAGAGCTGGTAAATGTCTTAAATGTTTGCTTGAATTTGCCAGTGAAACCTTCTGGGTCTGGAGCATATAGATTCAATCTTTAAATATTTATGGACCTATTGATGTTATCTTTCTCTTTTTGACTGAGATTGGTTGTCTGAGTCTTCATGGAATTTGTGTATTCCATCTACTTTTTAAAATTTATGAGTGTGGAACTTTTAGAAATGGTTCTTAAATAATCTTTTAATATCTGTAGGATCTGTAGTGATAACCCATTTTACTCTTCTACTGTTGGTTTCATTAATTTTCTCTATTGTTTCTGTTTCTAGTCTCACTCATGGTTACATATATGTGCATATGTGTGTGTATGTATATATATGCATGTGTGTGTACATACACACACGTATTATTGCCTTTGTCTTTTTGATTTGGGTATTAATTTCTTTTATTAGCAGTCTATTAAAAGAGAAGCTTAGATAATTTATTTGACATGTTTCTCTTTACTGAAGTTGATATTTAATACTATAAATTTCCCTCTAAGCAATTTTTAGCCACACCCCACAAAATGTGAAATATATAGGATTTTTTCCATTTTTATTCAATTCACAATATACTCTAATTTCTTTTGAGACTTCCTTCTTAACCCATGGGATTTTAAAAAGTTGTTGATTAAAGTAAAGGAGCTGTTACAGTGGAGGATTACTGGACTGAATGGCAATATTATGACATAGTATGAGTATATTTCATGTTTGGTAATTGCAATCATTGTTGCTTTTGTTGTGGTCATCTATTTACAATGTTTGGTGTCAGTTTATTTATCTCTTGTAAAAATAAAATACAGTGTGTGTGTGTGAAAAAAAAAAAAGATCAAAGAGAAATGTCAACCAAATGTAATGTGTGATCCTTGGTTGGATTCTGGATTAAAAATACTAAAGAACTCAGTGGTCACCTACAAGGGAAATGTGATTTTGAGATTAGTGCTACTCAAAAGTATAGTCCATGGGCCCATAAAAAAAAAGTTTTTGTTTAATTTTCAACTATTATGGATTTTCAGATCTCTCTTCCTCTTATTAGTTACTAATTTAAATCTGTTGTACTCAGAGATGTGTTATATAATTTCAGTCTTCTTAAATATACTATGACTTGTATTATACCCAGAGTATGGTCTTCTTACTGTACTTCAAATGTGTACTTGAACAAATGTTTATTCTGATATTGTTGGGAGGAATGCTGATGGTTCCTACCATAATTGTGTATTTTTTTACTTTTTATTTCCTTTCAGTTCTATCAGTTTTTGCTTAATGTATTTTGAAGCTCTGCATACATGTTTATGATGTCTTTTCTATGTGATTTGGCTGTTTTTCATAATGTAAAGCCTGTATCTCTAGCAATATTCCTTGTTCTGAAGTCTACTTTATCTGATATTAATTTAGCCAATCCACACTTTTATAGTCAGTATTTTCACAATAAATATTTTTCATTCTTTTACTTTCTTTCAACCTATCTCTTTCTATTCCAAATGAATTTCTTTTACATAGTATATTTTCAGGTTTTACATTATTACCCATTGTGATAGCCTACAAACTAGGATACTAAGCTTCCTAGTATTTGGAAACAATTTACTTTTCCTAGTAATTAACTCTAATTAAATATACAATGCGATTTATTGTAAGCTTACTATAGTTTATCATATTTTTATTATCCATTTTATTCCCCTGGGATAATTTGACCTAATCAAATGAAAAATCAAACTGTTGCTTGCATTTGAAATGCTCAAAATGCATTTGAGCAATGGAAAATCCCCATTTTATTAGCTAATTTACAATCTTAGCCAATCCCAGCGTTCCTTCCAGAGACATAATTCTTGAAAAAATATTTGCTACTGAATCTTTGTTCTCAAGGGGACTTGAATAGCACATTTATATATAAAATTCAACATGTCAATGATGTCTTTCAAGTTGAAAGCAATCTGTGGAATTTACATGTCTAAATACATTATTATTAACATTTTAAATAATATTCTTTACCCAGAATCTTACTGTATGTGTCCCAGTACTTCTGTGGTCTGTAGTTCACCCACTTCCTGTGGTATCAGAAATCTCCCATTCCCAGTGGGTCTGTCTTATTTGTGCTCAGCACACTGGAAGCTAGCCAGGATGTCTTCTAGATAAGAGGATTAAAGTGTAAGTTTTAATCATAGTAACATCTATTCATTATTAAATTCTGGAGGACCTTTCAGAACAGTGCAAGGGGAATCTGGTGACCTGAGTTATAGTTCTGGTTATGACACTAACTGAGACTGAGCACATCACATAACATTACTCTTGAAACTGTTCCCATATCTGTCAGCTTGAGTTATAGGAAAAAAAACTTATCTCTGAAGCTCAGTTTAAAAGTACTTGATCATATGTTTTGCTGCTAAGGTCAGTGTGGATTTCTCCATGAGGCAGAGTAGGCACGGTGGGCTTAGGACCCTCATGATTTTTAAGGGAGGGGCCCATGAAAATGTTTTTTTAAGTAAGAGAAAACATTGAATTTTTAGGTCAAAGACAATGCTTTAATATATAATATTAATATATGTGTCTTTATATGAATGCAGTTGTAAAACATTTTCTAATATTGTTTTATCAACAAAAAAGCCCACGAAGGCAAACTGTCTAGAGCCCATAAAAGTCATAATATAGCCCTGGCTATGGTTGAGAAAATTGTGGCTGAAGGGTTAGAAGATTTGGACTTCACATTGTAAGAGGCCTAGAGCTAAATTTAGATTTGAACTTAGTCATCTTAGAATTGTATCATACAATCAAAGTGATATCATTTCATTCCGTCAGTGCATATGCTTCTTTTTCCTCTGAGCTTTGCACATTTTTTTCCCCTGTTCATGACCCGTAATGTACTCATGACTCATTTTTCCAATTCATGGAACACAATTCCATCCCATTGCATTGCCACAACTCAGTTTAATACCTGCGCTTATGTGCAACCTTGTGCATACGTATGCACATACAACATGCACACATGTACACACACAATGACACCCTGTTTCCTCTTCCCTGTGTCAGCTAGGACATGATTTCCTCCAAAAAGATGTCTCAGCCCACCCATGCTTGGATTAGGTGCTCTTTTCACCCATCCACACTGTTCATTCTTGGATGGTGAGAACCATCTTGCTTTTCACCAAAATTTAACAACTTTCGTATTGCCAAATGTAAGGCACAGAGACAATACTCCATAAACATTGCCAAGAGAATAATTCTAAACCTTAGTAGTCCCATTTATAGAATGAAAATTCTAAACACACTCTACTGAGATGAGTAAAAACACATGCACACCAATTTGTATGACTAGTTTATTGGGGAGCTTAATATAATATACCTTACTACTCCAAATATTTACAAAGCCAATAGTATGTTTTAGCCTAGAGTCTATACTTAGGCACTGATACTTTTTAAAAAGTTTAATAAGTAAATATTAGAAAATAAAGAAACTTTGTATTCTCTTTTTAGTTCAGTTGAAAACTGTGATGAAAGTACCACTTAGCATTGAGCCAAGCATTATGAAAAATGGATATAAATGACAATCTAGTCTCTTTCTGCTCTCAGAAGTTGAAATTTAACTAATGCAATGCTATGCCAGCTGTATATTTCAGCTACAGATACATAATTTTGGAGCTAATCCTTTTTTATGTAATGGGCTTCCACGTAATGTAGGCTATCTACAAGTGGGCTTTCTAGTATTGTGCAAATATTGAAGCATAGAGTTAAAAAGTAGTGCTGAGGGCTTCCCTGATGGTGCAGTGGTTAAGAATTTACCTGCCAATGCAGGGGACACGGGTTCAAGCCCTGGTCTGAGAAGATCCCACATGCCGCGGAGCAACTAAGCCTGTGCACCACAACTACGGAGCCTGTGCTGTAGAGCCGCAAGCCACAACTACTGAGCCCACGTGCCACAACTACTGAAGCCTGCACGCCTAGAGCCCGTGCTCCACAACAAGAGAAGCCACCGTGGTGAGAAGCCTGTGCACCGCAACGAAGAGTAGCCCCCACTCGCCGCAACTAGAGAAAGCCACGCACTGCACGGGAAAACCAAAGCAGCCAAAAATAATTAAATTAATTACTTAATTAAAAAAAAAGTAGTGCTGATAAAATTTAGTGCTTTTATTTAAGCCTGACTATCTCATCAATGCCACAAAGATCTGTCTTATGATAACTGTGCTTATTCTCATGTAATAACTATACCTTTAAGTATATTTTTAATGGCCAATAATATAGCTCCATGTTTGCACCTTTGACTAATTTTCACAAATGAGTATCAGGTATAGTTTTTGCATTTTCAGGTATAATAGCAAGAACTCATTTTGCAATGACCAATTTAGTGCATATTTCACACATTCACGTAGTAGAACAAGCTAAAGTGTGCAGTGATTGTTTATACACTATTAGTACATGCACAGAAGGTCTTCATAGAAAAAACTTTGAATGGGAATAATGTTTAACGGGTTCTTTTTTCCAGCTACAGATATTTTTTCTTGATGTTCTACTAATAATGTGTAAGTGAGGAATGACCCCATCTTGGGTAGGAATTCCTAATCAAACTCCCAAACTCTCCGTATCTCTTCACTCATTGCTTTTTAGAAACAGTTCAAGTCTTGGATCAAAGAAAATTGGGTACCAGATGGCTTTTATCCTAACATCTGTAAATTACCCTAAGAGCATTCTTGCTATCAGTTTCCACGTAATGAAATAAATCCTACTACAGCAGGATGAGACTTCCAGGAAGCAGCAGGTGTAATGTCACAGCTGTATTAGCGTGGATCAAGTTACATCTGGGACTGTCACACTGGCTGCCAGAGTTAAAAAGGCTGCTGAGAGAGTAGCAAGAACTCTTAGGTGTTCTTCTTTAGCTTATTAGCAAGAATCGTAGAGAAAACTGGCCACACCAAGTTATGTGTCTCACTCAGCAATGCTTCTCTTTACACCTGCCATATGCTTTATCCACCCACTGCCCAGAATTTATATGGGTTATATCTGGTTTTGCAAATTATCTTGTTAAGACGTTAGCATGTAGTATAGCTAGAGAAGTGTATTTCCGTTTTATGTGCAGGTCACATTCCTGGAGAATAAAATTAATTTCAAAAGGTCTCTCTTGAAGGGGGATTTGAATCTGAGAATAGCAAGGATCAAAGCTTCTTGGAATTCTGTCTGTATTGGCAACAATCTTAACAATGTTTGATAACTTATCTGAGACTAGCAAACCTTTATGTTTCATATTTCATTCAACAATGATATATTGATTGCCTATTTGACTAATGTCTTGTGTGAGTGTTGTGATGTTATGTACAAATAGGATATGAGCACTAAATGGTCCTCGACATGTTGTTGTGCTTTTTTAGGGGAAGGGACCAAGTTTCCTTCTCACTGAAATGTTTTAGAAAAAATAATAATATTCAATACAGTTTAAAAATATTTACTGAACAATTTGTGCAATCCCTGTATTAGCAACTTTGGATGCAAGACATAGGCCCTGCTTTAAGCTTACAGTCTAAACAGAGATAAATATGCAAATGCATACTTAAAAGAGAGTGATAAATATTCAGTGTAGAATTTATATATTCTATGACATTAGAGCACAGTAGGTAATGTGTAATGAACTCTTGGAAAAATATGATCAAGCATATGGACTCATATTATTTGAGTCCTTAGTGTAAGGCTTTGATTCAATTATCTCACAAAGTGCTTTATGCTAGATGCATAAAATGGTATCAGATGCATAAAAAGGAAGTATTTAGTATGCACTGGCTCATTTTAATTGTATAAACACACCTGAAAAATGTTCCTTTTTTCTCAGTGTTGAAATTTCATTAGATTGTATTGGTGCTATGAAACTCTAAAAGGTTTAAAATTGTTCATCCATAGAGGCTTGGGTATGGTCTCAGTAATCTTTAGCACTTTCTATTATAATTATAAATGGTAAAATTAAAGGGAATAAAAGCTGGAACATTAAGATTCTAATCAACATAATCAACCAACTTGAAGAATGACTAATTCCTTTTATTGAGAATGGATTACAGCTTAATTGATCACCTGTTATGTGTGGAGACCTAATTAATAATTGAGATGTGTCAAAATGACTATTATATTGTATTTTGTGATCTGCTCTTCTTGGATTCCTATATAATAAAATTAACATGCTATAGAGAAAATAATGGTAGTGATAAATATTTCAGAAGAATAATGAAGACTCTGTGATTACAGACAAGGAATAAGGTTCAGTGGGACAGATGCTTTAAAATATACATATAAAGGAAAACATAGTTTGTAATATGATCATGAGAATAATTGCTGTGGTGTGTGCTGACTCGAATCAAACAGATTCTTCTAGTTAAAAAAAATCCAGAAAATGACTGATTATTTAGAAAAAAATGTTCTGATCTTCCTACAGTAGTCACCTTATATATTATTTTCCCATCAGTGTAATAAGCAACATACTAGGGCTGTGAGGTACTAAATAGGAAAAAGTCATAAACATGTTCTGAAGATGAACCTCCAAGTGGTTCAGCTATGTTGACATTACAGACGAGTTTGTTAGAAATGCAGAATCTGCACCTCACCCAAGACTTGCTGAATGAGAACAGACATTTAACAAAAGCCCCAGGAGATGTGAATATACTGGAATTATGGGAATGCAGAATGCTAAGGGATGATTTAATAATCTTAAACTTCATGTGGTATTCATATTAAATTATTTTTAAGAGTAAAATAAAGAAATTTGGTTTTGTAAGAAGTTCTTGAAAATGAAATTTATTAACTGAAAATGACATTATAGAATTTCATTAATTTGTGGCATTTTCATTCCAGGAGATAGTTTAACTGTGGTCTCAACCTACTTGATTCCTTCTAATTATAACTGTTTACAAGTACAGCTTCTTTACATACTATTTTTATACTGTAAAATTTAGCTTCTGTTTTTCACTGTAAATAGTCCAACCTATTCAGAAAGCCTCCTTTATAAACATATTAATTACTTAATTCAAGAAAGGTTTACTGATACACACATACACACATATATATATACATAGCAACATGCTATTCGCCAGTGAGGGAAAGTCGATAAAATATAATTACTTAGACATGATTGAGAATTATATATTAGTGGAGGAGTAGGTTATACACATAAGAAGTTACATGTCAGACTTGAAATTAAACAACTGGAAATAACGTGAAATAAATTTTAAAAATCATCTGGTTCGAGATATTGCAATGAGTTATCAAGTATAGATGTTATCTTCCCAGTAATAGGTTTAAAATTTTTAATTGATTTGGGTCTTGATGAAGTGGGTTTTTAAAAATTAATTTATATATTAATAATGCCCTCTATGATATATTTTAAATAAGAAAAATTAAGGTTAAGAAACCTGTTAGTAGATATTGTTCACTCGGTTGCATGAAATGATGACTTAAAACAGTGTGGTGGCACATTAAATGGTGAGTGCAGTGTTGGGGGAAAAGAGCTGAGAGCCATGGAGAAAGAAAACAAAAGCAAGGGAATATATTGTCTGACCATGTAAGAGGTGTACTTGGTTAAATGGAAGTGTCAAAGATGTTCTATATTTTGAGTCAGGTTACTGGAAGTATGATTATTTGTGGTTTTTATACTGAAGGAGCAATGTCTTGAAAAGATTAATAAGTAGGCTTCTAGCAACATAGAACATACCTAGGAAGAATTATCATTGAGCAAATTAACTATTGGTTTGTTTTGCATAATTTCCTAGTTTTATTTCTTATTGTGAGTGTTTATCAATTGTTCATTTGTTTTTGGAACTGTTTTATATTTCCAAGAAAATTGAGAAGATACAAAGACTTCCGAGATACCTACTGCCCCCACACATGTGTATCCCCACTCATTATCAACATCCATAACCAGAATGGTACATTTTTTACTAAGGATGAACCTACTCTAAACTATCACTCAAAGTCCTTAGAGTTCACAGTTGGTGTTGTACATCTTATGGATCTGAACGAATGTTTAGGGACAAATGTCTGAGTTTTTTGAGGATCCTACTGATACATCCTCTTGCTCAGAGATTCTTTCCTCAGCCATACCCAGTCTACCAGTAAGCCCATCAAATGTATTCTTCATTTACAGTATTTTTCATCTCTCACATTTCATTTTAGTTGTTCCTGAGGATTTCCATCTCTCTGCTTACATAGCCCATCTGTTCTTACATGCTGTCTACTTTCTTCTTTAGAGCCCTCAACATATTAATCAAAGTTGCTTTCAATTCCTGGTTTGATAATCCCAACACTCCTGTTATGTCTCATTCTGATGCTTGCTCTATCTCTTCAGTTTATGCTTTTTGCCTTTTGGCATGCCTTGTAATTTTTCTCTTGATAGCAGGATGTGATGTACTGGGAAATGGAGCTGCTGTAAATAATCCTTAATAATGTGATAGTAGGGATGGGGGAGGGGAAGCATTCTATAGCCTATGATGAGTTCTCAGTCTTTCAGTGAGCCTATTCCTCTGGACTGAAGTCACAAATGTTTCTCAAGATTTTCTCACTTCTTAGAAGGGACTGGATGGTTACTGTGGGCTGGATTGGATTTTCTCTTCCCCCAGGTAAATTAGGCTCTGATAATACTCCAGCAGGTTAGGCTCTGGTTAAGTAGTTTCCCCTGAGGGCAGGCCTTGTTAAGTACAGAGTGAAACCACAAGGGGATTTTTCTCAGATATTTACTGTGGGGACTTTGTCGAGCTCCTGGAGGTAAATCTCACAATGTCAAGGACCTTCCCCCTGGAGTTTTTAATTCTCAGAGTTGTGCACACTGAATGTCCAGAAATGTATCAATTACAGTTCAGTTTTATTAACTCCATTACTGGTTCTGGATGGTTTCTGCTCATGAGTCTCTGGTCTGGTAAGCTGTGCTTCCTTCTATTCACCTGTCTCTCCAATCTTGGGAGCAGTAGTTTGCCTTGAGTCCTCTCCTCTGTTACGAATCCAAGAAGAGCTGTTAATATTTTTTAGTCCATTCAGCTTTTTGTTGTTGTCAGGATGGAGTGTTAGCTTCCAAGCTCCTTACATGTGAACTGAAAATGTCATTCTTTTTTAACTGCTCAGTAGCATTCCATTGTATGGATATAGCATTATTTGTTTATCCATTCACCTGTGACATTGGCTTGTCTCCAGGCTTTCCCTATATCCATGCATTGCTATAAACATTCATATTTTAGATGAGTATACTTTCATTTCTCTTGCATAAATGTCTAGGAGTAGAAGCCTAAGTTACATTATAGATATATTTTTAATACTGAAAAAAATCTGCCTATCCTATTGCTGCTGTAACAACTTACCACAAACTGAGTGGCTTAAAACAATACAAATTTATCTATTACATTTCTAGAGGTCAAAAGTCTAACATCAAATTTTCCACTGAGCTGTGTTCCCTGTGGCGGCTCCAGGGGAACATCCATTGCTTAGTTTTTTCAGCTTCCAGGCTGCCTGCATTCCTTGGCTACTACCCTCTTCCTCAGGAAACTCTAACCACTTGTTTCTGTGAGCATCTCTTTTACTGACTCTGATCTCCTGCCTCCCTCTTATGAGGCCCCTTGTGATTACATTGGTTTTACTTAAATGATCCAGGGTAATCTCCTAAATCCCCAAGTTAGTCACATCTGCAAAGTCCCTTTTACCATGTAAGGTAGCATATTCACAAGTGTCAGGATTCAGGATATAATCATCTTTGAGGAGCCATTATTCAACTTACTACACTGTCTTCAAAGAGTTTATATCATTTGACAGTCCCATCAACAGTGTAAAAGATCAACGTCCAAGCTCATCAAGTTGTATACATTAAATATGTACAGCTCTGTGTATTTCAATCATACCTCAATAAAGTGGTTGAAAACAAAAATAAAGTGATAGCATGAAAAAATGAAAATACTCAGGATATATTTGACAAAAGGTGAACAAGGCTTATATACGGAAATCTACAAAACATGACTGAGGAGAACTCAATAATGGAGAGACATACAGTGTTCATAGGTCAGGAGAGTCAATGTTGCTATGATGTCCATTTTCCCCAAATTTATCTAAAGATTCAATGCAATCCCCATCAAAATCCCCACAGACTTTTATATATAAGTTGCAAAGTAACTATAAAATTTAAATGGAAAATGCAAAAAGTTCTGAAATAACCAAAAAAAATTTTAAAAGACCAAATTTGGGGGAGTAACATTATCTGATTTCCAGACTTATAAATTATAGGAATCAAGACAGTGTGCTATTGGTGTAAAGATGAACAAATAGACGAATGTAATAGACTAGCGAGTCCAAAAATATATAGACACACATATATAGACAACTGATTTTTTACAAAGGTGTAAAGGCAATTCAGTGGAGAAAGGATGAGTTTTCAACAAATGGTGCTAGAGCAATTGAATATTCATAAGTAAAACATAGAACTTCAATTCATATCTTGCACCATATACAAATCTTGATTCAAATTGGACCATAGACCTACATTGTAAGAACCAAAACTATAAAACTTCTAAAAGAAAACATAGAGGAAATGTTTTTGTCCTTGAGTTAGGCAGAGATTTTTAGACACGAGACAAAAAGCCCAATCTATTAAAGAAATAAATTCAAAAATCTAATTAATCAAGATTAAATTTCTTATTTTAATTTAATCTTGTCATTGTTTGAAATGGTTTTATCAAATAATATTTATGCAAAATATATTTTAAACATTTTAATTATCTTAAATCAGTATTAAAATGCATTTAACGATAGACTTCATAAAATTCATTATGAAATAATAGAAACTAGAACAATAATGAAGAAAAATGATTCTATATTTTTGTGATGCTCCAATTATTTACTAACAACTTTTACAGAGGCAATCTCCACCTACTCCTTCCTAAAAATATTGGTACTTAAGCTTCTAAAGTTATAGGTAAGGTTGTAATTGTATTGAAAATGATCACCAATATAGCAAACAATTGCTTGCAAATATTTCTAAATTGAAAAAAGAATTGAAATGAGAATGTTGCTTCAATAAGTTTTAAAGCTTTTAGCAGAAACCCTCAATTATGCAAACTCTCTTTTAACTTTTAGGAACAGTATATTTTTCTGGAGAATACTGTCTAGCATGTCCTGATACATTTTAAAAGTCAGATATCATTTTAGTAAATGTTCCTATTACTTAGAATCCAATCAATTTGAGTTTCTGTAAAGTCAGTGCCTTGCGATGTAAAACCATTTTATGTATCAGATAATTTCTATACTCCAAGTACAGCATTTTACATGACAGATTTTAATACAGGTTACATCTGTCACGTTGAATGCTTCATGTGCTGTGGAGAGCTCCACTGTCATTTAGTACACTCTGGGGAAATACTGCTTCGCCATTAATCTTATTTCTAAAGCATGTTTGCATTAACCTTAAAATCGTCCTAATAATAAAACAAACACACAAAAAAGTAAACAGATTGCTTAGAAATCTTTGTAAATGAAAGCATAAATATAAATGCTGGAGTACTTAGAATACATTGTCATATTTGAGAAATGAAACTCAATCCTTTTGGTCCTCCAACCACTTTTTTATAGTATTTTATCATATCCTGAAATAAAATTCATAGCTAACAGAAAACAAAACAAAAAAAATACAGAGAAATTTTTAAAATAAAAATATTCTAACAGTAATATAAATAAATAATAAAATGAAAGTAATTATGATTTAAAAATACTATTTTCATGCATAAATGTTTGAGTTTAACTACATAGAGGAGGTAGTGATACTCAGATGTTTGAATCAATTTACAATTCATTCATTCAAACTGTTTAATGAGCATCTACTATGTGCAAGGTTCTGTTATAGACATGTGAAAACAGTAGCAAAGAAAAGAGCAAACTTCCCTTCTTTCATGGGATGATGGTAGGGAGACAGAATATATGCACAATAAATAAATAAAACACATGTAGTGTATTGGGATGTGCAAATTAGGGGAGGTTTCAAGAAAGAACCGAAGGAAGCAGGGGATCTACCTACGTGGATAACTACATGGAAAAGCCTTCCAGGTGGAGGGAAGAAGTAAAGAGGTCCTGGTTGAAGAGAGGAGCGTATGAAGTGTGTTGCAGGCTGAAGAAAGAAGGACACTGGCTGGAAAGGAGTCAATTTTGAGGAGTGGCCTGGGGGGATCGAAGTATAGCATGAAGTCAGAGAAGTGACCAGCTGTCATGAAATGGAATACAGAATTGTAGGTATTTATGAGATGCTAGGTTTAATCAAAGTGAGGCAAGAAGCCATCAGAGTAATCCCATTTTAGTGGGATTACCTCGGATACATTGTTGAGAAGAAATAATTGCAGGTGGAGAGCAGTGAGGAGCCTGGGGCATCATGGAGTTCTAGGTCAGCATAGGGGCAGGGAGGTGGTCAGAAGTGGACACATTGTGCAAATGTATCAAAGGTATAGCTGACAACATGATTAAATTTTTCTATATAATAGTGTAAATTATGTCATATGTTGATTTACTGTAGTAGAGATTTTTTTTTTCTACTCTATGAAGCTCTAGGTGTTCCACAGACCAACCTAAGAGGGGAGAGAGGAGAGGTCTTCAGCTGAAGACACTAAGTTTTTTTGGTTTTGTTTTTGGCTTTACTTTTACCTTTGAGCTGGATTAAATTTGAAGAAACTGTGCTGCTGTTTAAAAATCATTTAAATATCATTACACTGCATGACAGATGCATAGTTCCTGTAGTTTATTAAAATCACTATTTTATTTTCAAAATTTTAATTATGTTAAGTTACTCTGGAAATGTTGACGTGCAAAATTAACTACATATCCACTCTATATAGGGTTTATAATTCCTGAAAACTGGTAAAGTGCCAAAAGAAAAAAAGAAATAATAGCTAAATATGTCCTTTCTTTAGAATTTGTTTGAAAGAAATTATTTACAATTATCTTTTCTTAAATTGTAGACATGTTACTAGGTAAATAATGTTTCCAAACTAATAATTATTTTATGTAAAAGAGGGGAAGCAAATATTTTGGTTACTATTATTAATTAATATTTGTTATGTTAAATATAAAGTGACAGGTAACATTCATAATGTTGTCAACTGACTTTGTTTTATTTGTTTATTTGTTTGAAGCTTTTGGAAACATGTCCAAAACATTGATGAAATGCTGGAAACGAGTTGAAACACAGTAAAATTCAACCCAATAATATAGGACTGCTTTTTCTTCATCCACGTTGGGAATTGTCAAGAAGTGAACTATGACAATATATCAATTTTTGCTACTGTTTCTACTCTGGGTATGCCTGCCACATTTCTGTTCTCCAGAGATAATGTTCAGAAGGACTTCTATGCCCCAGAAAAGAATTTTAGGTGCACGCATACCTAGAAGTGATGGCAAAATTCTGCACCGTCAGAAGCGTGGTTGGATGTGGAATCAATTTTTCTTACTGGAGGAATATACAGGATCTGATTATCAATACGTAGGCAAGGTAAGTCTGTGTTGAAATGGCAAATATTTACATTCCAGTTTTTCATATGTCTTGTAAAGAAAATTTGAAGGTTATCAAGATTGCCATTCTTACAAATTTGATTCTCTAAATATCCCTAAAGCAGTTTTTGTTTATGGAATACAAATTAGAATTTGAAAAACTATGTAATGAATATAGCATTATAAGTGTATGAATTCATTTACTAGAATTAATTCTGCCTACTACCTCATGTATTAAAGAGGTACTAAAAATTGCAATTTCAGAATTTGTAGTTAGAAATCAATGATCAAGAGAAAACTATCTGGCAATCTAGTATTTAAAATAACAATGCATGTATATAATACATATATATATATATATACCTATATATATTTCACATTGCCATTGAATTCAGTGAGGAAGAAAAGATATATTTAAAAGTTGTTTAATATTTTACAGAATGAGAAAACAAATGCATTAAAATATGACCTAAGGTCAAAATAATGCTTACTTATAAGAAAACTTATTCCAGATATGAGCATTACTTATTTTTCTAAAGTCCTACCGTGGGTACATTTAAATAAGGGAAGAATAAATGGGAAGACAAGCAGGAAAAAGTAGTTTACTTGTCGGGATATGATGACATGAGGAGATTTCATGCTATTCAGTTATAAAAGATAGTGAGGAAAATGAGCTTTGGTTAGGACTGGAAGGACAAATACGACATAAAAGTTACAATGGATGCTTTTATACACTAGATTGTATTAATTTCCAGTTTTCTTTCTTGGCACTATCTGAATCTAGTCGAAATTAGGTAATATCTTAAAGAAAAAAATCATTTTAATAGTGTTATTTTTATGGAGAGTTTATGAAACTATATCAAAGAAAAAAGTTAAACACACAAAAGGAAAACAGATATAATCACATGTTCATATATCACATGTCAACAGTACAAAATTATGATAGATCCATGATTGTGTTGGCAACTTTTGCATCAGCCTCAACTTTAATAGCTTCTTTCACATAATTAAAACTGGCTTTTAAAGTTTTTGTCTTCTAAGAAGAACTATTTTTGAGAAAATACATGTTCATTGATTTTTAAAATACTTTGATAGGTTTTTTCATGTTCCAGTTATTTCAGTTTTTTTAAAAAATGTCTGGCAGTATGAGAAAAATAGCATTAAAGGTTAAATGTCATATTGACTGTAAGGTGAAGAAAAAAGCCAGCAACCTAAGCAATTTTACCAGAAAGCATGCAGTAGTGGACTTATCACAGGGTCATCTGATAGAATTCCTGAGCTCAGAGGGTTAAGGTAAATTTTATGGTTGCTGCAATAGGCAACTTTCAGTTTATGAAACCAACCACATGAAAATATAATAACTGAAATCTGAGCCATAGAAACTATAAATAGTTTTATTTGGCTCTTCCTGGACATAGCAATTATTTGTTTATTTGCATAGATTTTCCTTCACCTAGTCCTTAATGAGGATTTAATAAATGTTGGTAAATTGAATTATCATTGCATTATGTACTCTGTTGTGATAATCAAGGTATTTCTATGTACTTTCATTTGTTCTTTCCCCAAAGAATATCAATAACTTGAAATCAAGAACTTTACTTCGTATCTTTCTTGTTTCTAGCTCTTAGAGTAGATTTTAATATTTAGTTGGTTGAATTAACCTGAGTTGTATTGAACTGAATTCCCAGAGTCATCTGGTACCACTTAGCTCTTTGGTAGGGAAAACTAATGTAGAGTTTAAATTACTGTGGGCTATTAAAGCTGGTAAATACTTAAGATACGTGCATCTTGATATGCAACTCAAATTTTATTCTTCCTTACTCTGCTCTATAAAAGTAAGCCAGAAAACTCTTTAATGAGGAGAGGCATAAGGAATTTATGGAATGTGTTCACCATTTTCTTCTATAAGTATGTCCTGAACTACCAGATCAACAGACATATATTAGAGGCTGTAGCTCTGAGTTTACTTCTAATACCCAAAGCATCTGTTTTTTTGCTTGTATTTCAAGTCAATTTTGTATTTCTATCATTTATTCATATCATGACCTGTGAAATAGTTATTTTTAAATTTCCCTTGTCTGTAGTACATATGTGTGTTACTTTTTTTGTGTGTGTGTTACTTTTTTATTAAGTATTTATATTGTATTAATTACTTATACAATTAAAGATCTTATATTAGGGCTTCCCTGGTGGCACAGTGGTTGAGAGTCCGCCTGCCGATGCAGGGGACACGGGTTCGTGCCCCGGTCCAGGAGGATACCACATGCCCCGGAGCGGCTGGGCCCGTGAGCCATGGCCGCTGAGCCTGCGCATCCGGAGCCTGCGCTCCGCAACGGGAGAGGCCGCAGTGGTGAGAGGCCCGCGTACCGCAAAAACAAACAAACAAAAACACAATTAAAAAGATCTTATATTAGAAGTAAACATACAGATTTTTTTAAACATATAGATTTGTATATGCGAAAAGGCAATTATGAGATATAGAATATTTTTATAAACATGCATTTTAACGAATATAATTGTGGGCTAAGATATATTTTCTTCATGAAACAAAAAATTTTAAATTCCCTGGATATTCTTTCCAACATTACTTATAATAAATTTATTACATATTCATCCTTTCAGAAATTCTACTTTCAGTTTTTACTTCATTTAAAGTAGGCATGTGATATTGATGCTGAGAGATTCAATGTCTCTAGGTTAGTTCACAGGTAGGAATAATACATGTCCCAATTACTAGACTTATGGGAAGACACTGATAAACTCTCCATTGTTGTGGAAAACATGGTGGGAGCTCAGAGTAGGAACAATGGAGAGAATTACACTGGTTGAGTGGGGACAAGACTGAAAAGCACATGCATGAAGAGGGGGAAAATTTTTTAAATACCAAACAATTAGCCAATAAATCCTACAAAGAATGGATGGCATATAATTTCTTAGATTAAAAACCCAATACTGCTTGAGGGGTTGAAACAAAGGGAAAATCCCCTTACTTCTCATTGGATTAAAGTAGAGGAAAGCTTAGGAAAAGCATATAACTGCCAATCAGAATACCTATATGTAAACTTCCTTCTGCCACTGTTTTTGCTTTCAGTAGTGAAATCAATTAACTTCTCTTGGCCTTCATTTTCTCATCTATAGTATGATCATGTCAGTCATTTTATATATATATATTTAATGTACTTATATATATAATTTTTATATGATTACATTTTAAATGTGAAGTGTTTGAGCATTTAAAAACCCACTTATATATAAAAATAAAGAATAAGAAGAAGTAAAGAGAGACAGAAAGAGAAAAAGAGAAAGAAAGCTAGTGGCTGAATTGTCACTGCCATGGCTATTATGAAGAAACTAGCTAACCAGCAGTGAACTCAAAGCATTTCTTTGTTCATCTCTCAATGAGCAAAAAAATATTTTCCTCTAAATCATTCAATCAAATGTATTCTAAACCAAAATATATTTGGTGTAAGTTCTTTTTTTTCTTTTCAGTGAGATAATCAGAATATTGACCTTTAAGAAATTTCCTATATAGGACAATGCGTGCTAACCTTTTTTACCTTCCAAAGCAAGAGGTTTAAAACTTAAACTTCAAGTATCTACTTTTGCCCTATGTTGCTTTTATATCTCAACCTTCTATAAACATCTTTAAATTTACCAATTTAAGATTTGAGAAACATTGTGATTATAAGCTATTTTTATTAATGTCCTAATGTAGCTTCTTATCACAGGTTCCCATTGCCTGATTCAGTTGCCTAGATAATTTCAAAATTTTAGGCTTCCAAATATTCAAATAAATAATGACAATAAACTAGATATTCTTGAATTTACTTTTAGCCGTTAACAAACATACAGTTCTAAGTGAATTACTAATTTTATTTACTGTACAAACTTTGCACTTTAATAATTATTCTCAAGTGGAGAAAAACATGTTAAAAATAGATTTTTAATCAAAACCAGAGATTAAGAAAAAACACCAAAAAATTAATAATGTAATTGAACAATGATAAACCTGATTCTGAGCCAGCATAGTAAAATAATTCACTCCAGGAAGTAAAAACATAATAATAATTTTAGTAAATAATCAAGGCAACTGTCTATATCTTCTTGGGATAATGAAAACATGTACCATCTGGAGACATGAAAGAGATTCTTGGGGCCTCCAGGCCATTCAGACCTTATAGTACCTCACTGATATCATCCTTCTCTAAATGCAGAATACATTTGACACATAGATTCTTTTTTTTTTCCCAATGATAGGTTCTTTTTTTAAAAATTGAAGTGTAGTTGATGTATAATGTTGTGTTAGTTTCAGGTGTACAGCAAAGTGATCCAGTTATACATATATATAATACATATATATATTCTTTTTCAGATTCTTTTCCCTTATAGGTTATTACAAAATATTGAGTATAATTCCCTGTGCTATACAGTAGGTCCTCGTTGGTTATCTATTTTATATATAGTAGTGTGTATATGTTAATTCCTAACTCCTAATTTATTCCTCCCCTCCTCCTTTCCCCTTTGGTAACCATAAGTTTTTTTTCAATGTCTGTGAGTCTATTTCTGTTTTGTACATAAGTTAATTTGTATCATGTTTTAGATTCCAGGTATAATCGATATCATATGATATTGTTGTCTGTAAGTCTTTTTGGGTTCTCAGTTGTTTAGCATTCTTGAAAAACAGAAACCACGTTTAATTATTTCTTAATTTCATATCCCTTTTCCTGAAGAGTTAATGGCTTCAAAGAGCTAGAGCAATAATGGTGCTCTCTATTTTAGCAGATTAAGAATACTATAGGTATTTATAGTTCTTCTGTCCTTAGATGATTACTTAAGCTCACCTCTACCAAGGGATACACGGTTCCCCATAGTCTACCATGGCTTTGTCCTCCCATAGTTTATAACCCAATATGAACCTTCATCCCCCTTCCTGAGTAGCCAATAGAAACTTTCTCCCTGTCCCTAACAGGTTTTTCTCTTTGGAACCAACTGCTTTTATTTGAACAAGTATCTTGCTGGTCACTTGACTTTTCAATATTTCAATTCACTATTAAATATTTCATTTTCTGACTCTAACCTGTTCCATGATTGAAAATGATAGAATGAGCCATATATTTTTCTGGTCTGTCTCAACTCTATACCTTTAGTACTGTCTTATTTGCCCTCATGGCCCCTTAATGAGCATGATGAGTTCAAAATACCCTAAATTAATGATTCTAATTGGGGGTTATTTTGCCATCCAGGGGAAATTCATCTATATATGGAGACATTATTTGTTTTCACAACTAGGTAGAGGGGGTTGCTACCGGCCTCAAGTTGGCAGGGACCAGGGATGCTGCTTAATATCCTACAATGTATAGGGCAGAGCTCCAGTCCTAAATGTCAATATGCTGAGACTGAGAAGCCCTGTCCTCAACTTCCTTAGTTTGCCAGAGCCTTTTACATTTCCTCAACAGCTCAGTCTTTATTTTACTTCTTTCTGGGTTCTTGTTTCTGAATATGCTCTCAATTATCATCATGTTTCTTCCCTTTGGAGTTGCTGTAAGAATTTGCTTTCCCTAACTTGGATTTCTCTCAAGACTTACTTTCCTATTCATATTCTGTCTAATCCTTAAAGCATATGTTTGGCTCCAGTCTCTTGGTCATTCTTCTCTGTAGACTTGTGAGCTGCACACACCCACTATGAATAAATGATTTATTCATTCTGTCAACAAATATCTAGAAGACCTGTTACTACTCAGGTACTACTCTGATATTAAGTACTGTGGTGAAAATATAATTTCTCTACTCACAAAATATGTGCCTTTAAGAGAAGGAGAGAATAATATGTAAGGATAACAGGAAGTTATGGGACTCTTTTTGTCTCAGACACAGCACAGATCCCAAAAGCCTCGAACAAAACAGTAGGTGCCAAATATTGCCATGTTTCATTTCTGCAGTACTTGTAAATAGTGGAAATAAAATAGTTTGGGGATTCGTATTACACGAATCTGTATGTTATTAAATGTTGAAACTGGAGAGTCAAGTTCTTATTTATTTATTTATTTATTTCTTCGGAAGAGTTTTTTAATGTGCAATGCTTTATAATGAAGTGATTCTTGGAAATTTCTAGAAGAGATATCTTCCAGAAACTGAAAAAACGTTATTCATGAGAGAGTAACTTGACTTTAAACATTCACAAAGTCTGGCAATACAAACTGTATGCATTTTGCCCTTAATAATGTAGTTACAATCAAGTCAAACCTGGTTGCAACAGGGGAAGGAGTAGTTGGAACTAAGACAGAAGAAGCTGTCCTGACCTCCCCACTGCAGTTTTCCTACAGGGGAAGGAAATCTCAAGTGAACTCATGGAAGAACTTTATGTTTTATTAGAG
Source organism: Globicephala melas (assembly GCF_963455315.2). NCBI lineage: Eukaryota > Metazoa > Chordata > Mammalia > Artiodactyla > Delphinidae > Globicephala > Globicephala melas. Next base: position 20,193,908 of record NC_083316.1, on the reverse strand, counting down.
CTTAGAGAGCTGGGAACACTCTCTGGGACCTTTTAAAAACTGTAATGTTGTTGAGACTAAAAGTTTCCAGGTGACTTTTTTTTAATACAAACATGATGAAGAGAATCTACATAAAACACACACACACACACACACACACACACACACACACACAAACAGATAGACCTGCTTTAGTGGTGAGATGGGAGTAGGAGAGGGCTTGGTATATAGTTATTTTCTATTTGAACCCTATTAATGACAACCATAAAAGGACTGAGCACAAAACAAATTAATACAGTGAGTGATTTTAGTTAGAAAATGTCCTAAAAGAAAACAAATCAGGATGATTTGATAGACATCCACAGAAAGTCCTTTAGATTAAATGATTAATAAAGACCTTCCTGATGAGGAGACATTTGGACTTTTGGGGTGAATATAGACATTATTTCCCTGATAGGTAAAGACCACAACAAAAAAAAGATGATCCTGAATTAGAATTTATGAAGACTTTTTATAGTAATCCTCAAGCAAGAGGTAATTAAAGCATTTTTAAATAGAGGCATGTCCTGCATAACCCTGATAATGTTTTCCAGGGAGACCACCTCTTGGTTTTTAACTCTCAGAATGCATACAATGTCTGTATCTCTCAATGTTTCAGCCAGAGGTTATATTGGAAAAATATGCTCACCTCCTCAAAGTTCACTATAACATTTTAGCAAAGCAGTATTCAGGAAGATCTTAAGTTGCATTCCAGATACACTTGATAGAACATCAGAACCACCCATAAGTGTTTTGAAACTAACAGAGGCTGTAATAAAGAACGTGCATCTAAGATTTTGTAAGCCCTTCGGGAAGCCTTGCTAATTCATGTTAACCTGTAAGTGTTCAAGTAACACTGGTTTAAGCGTTTTCTATACTAATATTATAGCATGTTATTCATATATAGAGATTTTACTATGTTTTAGTTACTTTTTTAGGAAATTAGTTTTGAATTTGGGTTTAATGTGTAAGCATTCTATTTTTTCCAGTTTAAACTAATGGGAAATAGACTTCTTGTTAGCATTTTCAAGCAAAGTGTCAAATATTGAACTCTTTTTAAAAAGATAAATGGAATTAAGTATGGGATACTCATATATAAATAACTACAATCATTATTTTACTTAGAAGTTCTTCCTGGTAGTAGTGATAACATATGTTTACTAAACTCTTCCATGAAGTTATTTACATAACGTGTTGTCACTGTATAACCTTCATGAAACAACAGTACACCCGCACCACCTAAACACATTTACCACACTCACTGCCCTTACTGTACTCTAGTGATTTGTGGGAAGTCCACCCGTCCACTCTTTTTTCACTCTTGAATTAGTAACCCAGAGATGCTGTTTCCATCTTTTCTTTCCCATCATAGTCTTATTTTTGTATATCCCTCTCTTGTACTCACCATTTTATAATCCCCTCCACACAGAAGGCTTCTTCATCTCTTTTTCTTCCTTCTTCAGTTTGTCACACAGCATCTTTTAAAATCTACCTCTCTATGTTATGTCCCTTGAATTTAGTTTTATTGGATTATGTTTTAGATAAGAGATAATTATGAATTTATTTTCTAAAAAGTATTATTTCTGTGGTTTTAGGCCAATTAATTCACATAGAGTAGTAATTGTTGGAAGTAGATGAAAGGACTTTGATGATAATAATTGATAATAATAAAAAAACAACTCAAAGAATTTTTCTATGATGAATAAGCTTTTAAAAACTTTACCTATTATTTAAAAATATTAAAGTTCAAAAATACTAAATCTACAATTTAACCCATCATTTTTCAAATATAGAACTTTTAAGAAATACAGTCATCTCTGAATGAAGATTATGTGAAAATTGAGCCAGACTTTTAGGTAAAGCTTGAGAGAAATCTCTGTAGATGAAAAATGTATTGAAATGTCATAAAAATTTGCTCTGCAAAAAGTATCTTAATATAATTTATCAGTAACAGGTGAGTGTGTAATGACCATGAAGCATGGGAAATTATTATTATGGTATTATGTATTTCTACCAAAGACCTCTTATTTTCTTTCTTGGAGACAATATACAATTATATATTCAATTAAATTTTGTCCCCTTTGTACTAAAGAATAATGTTCTTTTCAGTAAAGAAAATGAAAGTGGATGTATGTTATTATGTTTGCTCATCAATGTCTCATACTTAGAATATGCTCAAATATTCAAATTCTCAGTTGCTTCTTATGAAAGCATGAATAGAAAAGAAGGGAGCACTTCAATAAATTTTCTGAAGTGAATTATTAAATATTCACATAATGTAGTTAAATTTCTACTTTTGTTTTATCAAAGAATATTATTTAATCTTATTTTTTTATTATTATCATTATTGTTGTTGGTGGTATTATTATTGTGTTGCTAATTGGGTAACTGCATTCCATGGTTCCTGGTAATTGTAAATAAAAGTTAAAATAAAGAAAACATAAAAGTTGCCAGGAAAATGGACTAAGTTTAGAGAAGGGAACAGTGATTTTGTTGGGATATAATATACAAACCTTTGGTTCTCTCCTTAGAACTCTAATCAACAAGACAAAAAGCATTTTATGCAAATTTCAGACTCTCTTTAGTAAAATTCTTTTACTAACCTCACTTTTAAAGCTATACTTTAAGCATTTATAGATTACATAAAACTATTAAATTTAGAATTTTAAATGAAGGTCTTAAATCTCAGCCCAGGATTAAAATTGTTTTACCAAGTAGGAAATTGAGCTGTAAGAATGTGTACTATTATAGCCTTTTATCTAAAGGAACATTTCCTATTTTGGGTGATGTTTAGCTTAAATTTCATTAGTGAACTCCTCAGTTCAGTGTTGTGTCTTCCAAATACCACCCAAAACTCCAAGACCACTGAATTTTTCAATTTTCCTTGATACCAATTCTGTCAGTATATACAAACCATCAAAAGCTTAGCACCGGGCTTCCCTGGTGGCACAGTGGTTGAGAGTCTGCCTGCCGATGCAGGGGACACGGGTTCGTGCCCCGGTCCGGGAAGATCCCACATGCCGCGGAGCGGCTGGGCTCGTGAGCCATGGCCGCTGAGCCTGCGCGTCCGGAGCCTGTGCTCCGCAACGGGAGAGGCCACAACAGTGAGAAGCCCGCGTAACGCAAGAAAAAAAAAAAAAAAAGATTAGCACCAAATCTAGTTTGCATGTGTTGGGTTATCCTGAGTCCAGCAGAGCAGAGGGATAGAGTTGTGAATCATGAACTAACTGAATACATGCATTCCTAAGAGCTGAGCTTCCAAAAGGAGACAACAAAGAGATAAAGCAAAGGTCAAGGACATAATTGTAAGTCAAATAACATAAAGGCAGAGATAGAGCACATCCAAGAAGAAGTAGAAAGGGGCGGGCAAGAGAGGCAAGACTAGGACTATTATAGAGGCCAAAGGAGAACAAAATTCCAAAGAATCGATGACTAATCCTGTTGAGTGATGCAAAGTCATCAAGAAGAAAGTTGTAGCAATTTAGAGATCAGTGTGGACCAAGGAGACAGCCGTTGCAATAATCTGACGTAAATGGGAGTCAGATGGCTTTGGTTTAGCCCAGAAGGAAGCAACACATCAGTTTCTCATAGGCATGTTATCAATAAGATAAAATAAGTAGGAGTGAGAGAGAGTTTGAAATGATGAAAAGCTGGAGATGGGACGTTATTATATAGACAGAAAGAGAGGATGTGAATGTGTGCAACAGGTGAGCTCACTCTTGGTTAAAATTAAAAATTTGTCTATTAAGCTGACAGCCAGCATCATACGTAATTACTAAACAAAGAGAGTATTCCCATTTAAATCACCAACAGGAGTGAAATAAGTTTAAAAAAAACCACTTTGCTCACTACTAATATTTAACATACTTCTGGAAGCAAAATAACAGTGTAAAAACTATCACATATGGTTATATTTTTGATGTGAGAATTAAATGAAAAATAATATAAAATATTTTGAAACATCCTGACATATCCTGATAATGATGCCTCTACAATGTATTTTATTTATTATTACTTAATAGTCCAACAACCGTTTTTTATTGTTTCTTATTTACAAGTAAGGAAAATATGTTCTTCTTGTCTAAATTAGGTGTCTAAGGGCACCAATCAAGTAACTTGTAGAGATGGGATTCTAGCCCAGAAATTATGACTCCAGAGTATATACTAACCATCATTACCCCTCATTGCACCATTAATAGTAATATTCTTATTTTATCAATATTATGTGTTGCTTCACCAGAAGCAATTATATTCTTATTTAAGCAGTACAATGATGGATAGTTAGCTGACTTTCTTTTCTGAATGATATCAGTACAAAACTAAAATTGTGTAGGTAACAGGAATATTTCTGCTACTTCATAGAGAAGTCAAATTTATTTTTTTAGTTGTTATGTGTTTATTATTTAATTTATATGTGGAATTGATAATGCATGCACTTTGAATAAATTTTAAAAGGCAAAATAAGGTGTATAGTTAAAACTAAGACTCCCAGCAGGATCCTCAGTCATCCAGAGTTCTCCTAAGAAACAGCTGCATTTACCAGTTCTGTTTTGTTTTTGTTTTGTTTTGCATTTTTGTACGTATTCCAAGAGACATTATAGAACTATTTAATAAGTATTTATGATTTTGTTTTTACATAAATGGTGGTGTACTTTATACCATGTTATAAAACATGGTTGGTTTGTTTTTAGTTAAAAATGTAACTTGAGGACATATTCCATTTCAGGACATAAAGATATCCTTCATTAAAAAAAAATAATAGCTGCATAGTATTCTTTCCAGTGGATGTATCATAATTTGTTTTACCATTTTTCTTTTGAAGAAACTTTAGTCATTTAAAAAAATATTAATATAATAATATGACATGTTATTTCACAGAGTGCTGGTATACCTTTAGGAATATGACTAGAAGTGAAATGCTGAAGCAAAGTTTGGAAATTTTAAACTTTCATAGGTATTGCTAAATTGCTCTCCACTGATGCAGTTTGAATTTATCATGCCAACAGCAAGGTATGAAAGTTAAATATTTCTCCACCATTGTATCCAATCTCTGTATTATCATCATTTTTAATAGCTTTTCAATCTTGTAAATGAAAACATATTTCTCTTATTTTAAGTGAGAATGAGCATTTCTTCATGTATTTAAAACATTTCGCATTTCTTTTTTTTTTTTTTTTTGCGGTACGCGGGCTTCTCACTCTTGTGGCCTCTCCCGTTGCGGAACACAGGCTCCGAACGCGCAGGCTCAGCGGCCATGGCTCACGGGCCCAGCCGTTACGCGGTATGTGGGATCCTCCCGGACCGGGGCACGAACCCGCGTCCCCTGCATCGGCAGGCGGACTCTCAACCACTGCGCCACCAGGGAAGCCCTTGCATTTCTTTAAATGAGTGTTTATATCCTTCACCAATTTTTCTGTTAATAATCTTGTTTTTTTCTTTTGATCCATAAGTTCTCCTTATTAATTGAGCTTTAATTCTTTTTTTTTCATTTTCAAATGTAATACATGCTGAAAGTTGAATAAAACACACATATAAACTTTAATGAATAAGTATAAATCAAATCAGGTGACCTCAACCCAGGCGAAGAAATGGAAAACTCATGGCCCCTAAGAAACTCTCTGTGTGGGTCTGTTAGTAACAACATCATTTCTCCTTTCTAAAGGTGGCAATAAGATTCATTTGGGGTTAATAATGCCTTTCTTTATAGTTTGAGCATCTATGTAGCCACTCATAAACAACACGCTGGAGTTTTAAATGTTTCTGAAATTGAGTGTAATCACAGTTCATATATTCTTTTGTGTCTTTCTCCTTTCGCTCAAATAGTTTTATGAAATTAAACCATATTTTTGTGCAGAGGATCTCTTTATGTGAATGTGTTTGGATTTAGTTATACATTCTATCAATAATGGAGATACAATGTTGCCCCTTCCCCTTACTTTGGCTTTACTAACAATGCTTCTGTGAACATTTCTGTACATGCACCCTGATACCTATGGACATCGAATAGCTTCAGAGTATATAATTAGGAATAAAATTGCTGATCTCTAGTGTGTGCCTAGCTTCAATTTTTCCAAATACTGCCATTTTAGTTTCCTATGTTTTAACCAATACCTACTCCCACTGGCAGTATATGAGAATTTCTTCTGTTCTACAAAGAGACCCAGGGCTTCCCTGGTGGTGCAGTGGTTGAGAGTCTGCCTGCCGATGCAGGGGACACGGGTTCGTGCCCCGGTCCGGGAAGATCCCACATGCCGCGGAGCGGCTGGGCCTGTGAGCCATGGCCGCTGAGCCTGCGCGTCCGGAGCCTGTGCTCCGCAACGGGAGAGGCCACAACAGTAAGAGGCCCACGTACCACACACACAAAAAAAACAACAAAGAGACTCAAGCTTGATATTTTTAGAATTTTTTTTCAAAACTGGTGATTTAATTTGTATTTTCCTAAATAACAATGAACTTTCATTACTGTGAACAAGTTTTTCAAGTGTTTTATCAACTGTTTCTTCAGGTCATCTATTTTTTGCTTGTTGATTGCTTCATTCCCAAATCCATAACAGGTGTGGAGCACCAATTATTTTTCAGGCACTCTCTAGGTGACCAGGTCACACCCCTTAGTAAAAGACAACACACCCTGTGTCACAAAGCTCACAGTTTTAGTGGGAAATGCAAAAAATTAAACATAAACATAATAAATATATTACTCTTATGGTATCTTATGGTATGTTAGATGATGAAGGTTAGTATCAGAAAAGAAGAGAGAAAGCAAGGTAAGGAATATTGAGGAATAGAGCAGATCAGGTGGTGGTAGTCAGTACTTTCTTACTGAGAAGGTGATATTTAGGCAAAGGATTTGGAGGAAGTGAAAGGGATAACTAAGCAGCTGTTAGAGGAATATTTTTTGCATCAGGAAGAAATAGTTACTGCAAATGCTCTAAATCAGGAAATTCCTCATGAATATTCAAGAAAGGGCAGGGAGGTACATGTGCCTAGAGCAAAGGGGGCAAGGGACAGGTGGTAGAAGGGAGGGGCAGAAAGATAACAGGATCCCCAGATCCTACAAAGTGTGGTAGACAAAATAATTGCCCCAAAGATATCCACATCCTAATTCTCAGAATTCATTATATGTTATTTTCAATAGCAAGAAGAGACTATTGCAGCTGTAATTAAATTGAGGATCTTGAGATGGGGGAGATTATACCCTGGATTTCCTATGCAATCCCCATTTGATCACACGGGTCCCTATAGGAGTGAGGCAAGAGGGTTAAAGTCAGAAAAAAAGAGATGTCACAATGCAACCAGAGGTTAGAGTAACAAGCTTTGAAGATGGAAGAAAGAAACAGGAACCAAGGAATGCAGACATCCTCTGGAAGCTGGAAACAGCAAAGAAACAGTCTCATCTGAAGCCTCCAGAAGTAGCAGAGCCCTGCCAACACCTTGTATGTAGACTTCTGACCTCCAGAACTACAAGAGAATAAACTTGTGGTGTTCTGTCACTAAGCTGGTCATAATTTTTACAGTAGCAATAGGAAACTAATACACAAGACATTGGATTTTGACTTTTACTCTAAGATGGAAGATATTGTAGACTTTTTAGCAGAAGGCTGACGTTATATGAAATAAGTTTTAAAAATATCAGTCTGACTTCTGGCTTTAAAGTTGGTACAATAGAAATCTATGTAGTATTCATGCATGGATGTTAGGAAGCATTGTTACAGATGACTCAAAACATTTTGGTCTGAGCAACTGAAAAATTGATTCTTTTTATTTAGAGAGCATTAGGAGTAAGAGCTCGAGTTCGTCTTCAGATGTATTAAGATAAAGGGAGTTTTGAGATTGTATTGGTTTGGCCAAAAAGTTCGTTCAGGCTTTTCCTTTAAGGTGTTACGGACACCCGAAGGAACTTTTTGGCCAGCCCAGATACAAGTTCAGGAAAACTAATATGGGACCTCTTAGAAGCCATCAGCATATAGCTGGTATTTAAAGTCATGGGACTGTTAGATATTAAGAATGTGAATGTAGTGAGAAGTGGAAATAGGGCTGTATTTAGAAGCAAACTCACATTCAGACATGTGTGAGGTGGCAGATTATATGGGAGGAAAGAAGAAAAACCAACATATACAACTGAGAATGGGTATTCCTTGAACTGCAAGGGAACCTAAGAGCTGGAGGTGTCTTAGAAGACAGGTGAAGAAAATGTTTGGAGAACAGAGTGTGTTAACTGAGTCAAAACTGCTAAGTCAAGGAGGTAGAGAGTTCTGATTTGACCACTGACTTTAGTTTCATGGAGATTCTAGGTGAATTTGGTGTTTATGGTTTCAGTGCTGTGGTGGGCTCAGAATTCTTATTGCAGTGCATTTCAGAGGGAATGGAGAGAGAGAAATTGGAGCAAGTACACACAGGCAGCATTAGAGTCTTGCTGCAAAGGAAGCAGATGTTTGTAGCACTCTCTGATGGGGGGAGTGTGAGCGGGATCAAGAAAAACAAACTTTTTTTTTTTACTTGTCTTTCTGCATTGATTAAAAACTCCAATAGAATATTGAATAGATGACATGAGAGGGATCTCTTTATTTTTTTCTTAGTTTTTTTAAATGATCGACATTTTATCATTAATTGTGAAGTTTCTTAAGTTTGTTTTTAAAGGTATTTTTATCAGACTAAGGGATTTCCTTTTAATCCTATTGTTTTATGTTTTTTAATCATAAGTGAATATGAAATATTGTCAAATATATGTATGCGTATAATGAACTGTTTATTTTCCCTTCAATATGTTAATCCAAGCAATTACCTTAAATGATTTTTCCTATTTGAACTAAACTTGCAGATTTTGGAAGAGTTCACCTTGGTAATGATATAAAACTTTACATTATCATATTCCACTTGCTCTTTCTTTGCTTACAATTTCTACTTTTATAAAATCATTCATTTTCATACAAGATATCACTCAGTAAAATTACTTTTTAAACTCTTTTAACTGTTTTATTGTATTTAGACATCAAAGTTATGATAGTCAAATAAAATGAGATAGGAAATATTACCACTTTTTCTATTACTTTATATAATTTGTGTGTGTAATTGAATTAATGCTTTCACGAATGTTGTCTAGAATTCATTAAAAATACCTTCTGATACAATAGTTTTATTATAGGGAAACGTGGGCTATTAACTTATTTTCTTTAATGGTTATAGGGCTACTCAGGTTCTCTTTCCTTCTTGACTTAGTTTTTGTAAATTGTATTTTTGGCATCTGTTAAATATTTTTTGAAATAAGCTCGTGGGCTAAATTCAGAAGGCTTCTTAGCTCATGGTCTAAAGAGAATTTGTATATGTTTTTAAGACTGGATTTAAGAAAAAAAGGAAAAAGAGGAAGAATATGGTGCAGAGGCTGTTTGTGGCCCTCAATGTTAAAATATTTACTTTCTGCCTTTTACACGCATAAGAAAAGTACGGTGAGCCTGTGTTTGTGGTTTCTTTAGGAGTAACAGTACAGAGAGTCCTCTTTTCGTGGGTTCATATGGGACCATAAAAATGTCTTTGCATGCTGAAACCGTGCCACATCATCTTAATAATCATTGGGGAAAATTAAAACTGTTCTGTTACCTTAGAATTTTTTTTTTGTCAAAGCTCCAAAACCCTTCTAATTCTTGCTATTAGTTTACAGGAAATAAAAAAGGTAAAACTAATATTATTGAGTGTGCTGTAATTTAAAAGATTAGAAATATTGATAATTAAATCATTTATTTTATAAAAATAGATTACAGTAGTTTGATTCGCGCTTACTTTCTTTTCATCATATACATGATTTTTTTAATGCTTCGTCAAGTTCTCCTACTCCTTTATAAGTTTGTTGCTGTGAAATATCTTTTTAAGAGTTCCCTTAATCTATAACGTTACCTGGATGCTGGTTTGTAAAAGTATCACAGAATATTTTAGTGCTGTTTTCCTCCAACATGACTTATACTGTCATTGTCTTTTATGTTCCTTGTTTGTTCAGATTCGTTCACACATTTTACATTTTCTTCACTATTCCTTCTTACATATCAACTTTCAATTAGAGATCATTTGCCTTTGTTATGAAATAAGTATATTCATTAGTATATATGCTGGTGATGATATCTTCAGCTTTGTTTATCTGAGGATATTTTTGGCTTTGTGTTAAAAAGTTAATTTTTGTGGGTATAGAATGTGAGAGTGACAGCCACGTCAAGGAACATTTTTCTGTCCCCTGGATTATGAATGGATTGTTGTTACTGAGAAATCAGCTGACAATCTGCTTCTCCTTTGAAGATATTTAGCTCCTTTTTGTCTGACTGCTTTCAAGTTTTATCTTGAATCTAGGGTTCTCTGGTTTACTTGCAGATTGTTAATCTGGCTCAAAATCTTGGCGAGGGCCAGCTTCTTACTGGCGAGGGCCAGTTATTTTTTCTTTACCTTTAATTACTTATGTATTTTCTTTCCTTTATTCCTCTAGTTTTGCTTACGGTAAGGTAATTTTCTCTCCAGTTCCATAGCATGAGCAACTTGTTTTAACTGTTTAATGTTTGAATGTTGAGTCTACATCTTTGGCCTTGATATGTGTACCTCTTACCCAAGAAGTGCAACAAAGCTGAAAAGCAAGTTTTCTCCTATAAACATATTCTCATAGAAAACGCAGCTTTACGATCTGCTGTTCTACGTACTGACCTAGGTGTTTAATTCCTGTTACATTTTGTTCTGACATCTTGTCTTCATTACTTTAAAGGAGCTGTTGTTTATATTCTCTCCAGCATTTTCAATTGTTTTGAACGTAAGTTTTTCCAAATAACTTCTCTACCGTGTCTGGAAATGGAGTCTCTTCCTATGAGTTTTATTATGAGTTGCAAATATATTTTCCCTAGTATATGTTGTATTTTACCATTTGAGTATGTATCTGTAAACAGATTATTCGATTATTTGTATGAAGTTAAATTATTTATTTCTTTTTGTCTTCTAAGTTGTTTCCCTCATTGTTCTGATCTCTTCTTGGAAACAACTTCTTTCATTCTCTTATTTTCTCTCTAAATCATTTTATTCCACAACCAAATAATTTAGTGTTTGTTTCCTTCAAACAAAGATATTCTCCTATATAACCACAACACACCATCAAAATCAGGAAATTAACATTGATGAATTATAAACATCTACCTCAGACCCCATTCAAATTTTGCCACTTATCCCAATATCATCCTTTACAGAAAAGCAAGGCAGTTCACAATCATACATTGCATTTAGTTGTCATGCCTCTGGTTTCTTTCTGTCTTCTGATAAAGTTCTCAATATTTCTTTGATTTCATGATCCTGACACTTCTGAAGATTACAGGCTGCTTGTCTTCTGAAATGTTCCTCAATTTGTGTGTGTCTGATGATTCCTCATGATTAGATTTGGGTTATGAATCTTCAGCAGGAAATCACACAAGTGATGCTGTTCTTATTGCATCCTATCGGGGGTGGAAGACTTCAATTTGTGCCATTACTGGTAATCACTATTATTATTGGATTAAAATGGCATCTTCTGTAAAATTATTCTCATAACTTTTTCTCTTTTTGTTTAAAATTGCTTTTTAAGACTTTGTTCAGAGCAGTTTTAAGTTAACAGAAAGATGGAGAGGAAGGTACAGATATTTTTCATATATCCCTTGCCTTTACACACGCATACTCTCCCCGTTATCAAGATCCCCCACCAGAGTGGTGCATTTGTTATAAGTGATGAACCTACAATGATACATCATAATCACTCAAAGTCCATAGTTTACTTTACAGTTCACTGTACATGTTGTGCATGCTATGTGTTTGGGCAAAGTATAATAACATGTATCATTATGATGGAATCATAGGGACTATTTCACTGACATAAACTTCTTCTGTACTCTACCTATTCATCCCTCCCCATCCCCTAACCCTGACAGCCAATAATCTTTTACTGTTTCCATAGTTTTGTCTTTTCCAGAATGTCATATAGTTGGAATCACACAGTATGTAGCTTTTCAAGTTGGTTTACTTCATTTAGTAATATGCATTTAAGGTTATTCTGTGTGTTTTCATGGCTTCATAGCTCTTTTTTTTTTTTTTAGTGCTGAATGATATTTCATTGTCTGGATGTACCACAGTTTTATCCATTCACCTACTGAAGGATATCTTGGTTGCTTCTCAGTTTTGACAATTATAGGAGAAAGCCTTTGTAAACATCCATGTCCAGGTATTTTGTAAACATGTTTTCAACTCATTTCATTAAATACCCAGGAGCGCTATTGCTGGATCGTAATGGTGAGAGTCTTTTGTAAGAAACCAACAAATTCCCTTCCAGGGCTTCCCTGGTGGCGCAGTGGTTGAGAGTCCACCTGCCGATGCAGGGGACACGGGTTCGTGACCCGGTCCAGGAAGATCCCACATGTCGCGGAGCGGCTGGGCCCGTGAGCCATGGCTGCTGAGCCTGCGCGTCCGGAGCCTGTGCTCCGCAACGGGAGAGGCCACAACAGTGAGAAGCCCGCGTACCGCTATACTATTTTGCATTCCCATGAGCAATATATGAGAGTTCCTGTTTTTCCACATCCTCACAAAAAATTGGGAATTGTCAGTGGCCTAGATTTTGGCTATTCTAATAGGTGTGTAGTGATATCTCATTGTCATTTAAATTTGCATTTTCCCGATGACATATGATGTGGGACTCTTTTCATATGTTTCATATGTTGCCATCTGTATATCTTCTTTGATGAGGTATCTCTTAAGGTTTTTGACCTATTTTATAATTAAGGTTTTTGCTTTTCTATTTTTGATTTTTAAGTGTTCTTTGTGTATTTTGGATAATAGTCCTTTATTATAGAAGTATCATTTTTCCAAATATTTTCTTCTGGTCTGTGGCCTGGCTTTTCATTCAATTGTCATTGTCTTTCACAGAGCAGAAGTTTTTAATTTTGATGGAGTCCAGCTTGTCAATTATTTATTTCATACATGTGCCTTTGGTATTGTATCTAAAACGGTATCACCGTATCCAAGGTCATCTAGGTTTTCTCCTATGCTAATTTCTAGGAGATTTATGGTTTTGCATTTTGCAATGAAGTCTGTGATCCATTTTGAGTTTGTTTCTGTGAAGGATATCATTTTGTGTCTGGATTGATTTTTGCATGTGGATATCCAGTTATTCCAGCACCATTTAATGTAATGACTGTCTTAGCTCCATTGTATTGCCTTTGCTCCTTGTCAATGACCAGTTAAATATATAAACATAAGTCTATTTGTGGGCTCTTTATTCTGCTCCATTGATCTGTCTAATCTTTCTCCAACGCCACCCTGTCCTGATTACTGTAACTTTATAATGTCATGAAGTTGGGTAGTATCAGTCCTCCAATCTCATTCTTCTCCTTCAATTTTGTTTTGGCTATTCTAAGTCTTTTGCCCCTCTATATAACTATTAGAATCAATCTGTCATTATCCACAAAATAACTTGCTGAGATTTTAATTGGGATTGCACTGAATCTATAGGTCAAGTTGGGGAGAACTGACATCTTGACAATATTGACCGTTTCTATTCATGGGCATAGAATTTCTCTTCGCTTATTTAGTTCTTATTTGATTTCATTCTTCAGAATTTTGTAGTTTTCCTTATATAGATCTTGTACATCCTTTCTAGATTTATACATAGGTATTTCATTTTGGGGGGGTCCTATATAATGATATTGTGTTCTTTCAGATTTTACTTGTTCATTGCTTGTATATAGGAAAATGCTTGACTTCTGTATATTAACCATGTATCCTGCAACCTTGCCATAATCACTTATAAGTTCCAAGAGGTTTTTTGTTGATTCTTTCAGATTTTCTACATAGATGGTCATGTCATCTGTGAACAAGGCTGTTTTATTTCTTCTTTCTCAATATGTATACCTTTTATTTCCTTCTCTTGTCCTATTGCACTAGCTAAAACTTCCAGTATCATGTTGAAAAGCAGTGGTGAGAGAGTTATCCTCTCATTGTACCTGATCCTAGTAGGAAGGCTTCAAATTTCTCACCTTTAAGTATGATGTAAGCTGTAGGTTTTTGGGTTTGTTTTTTTTTTGCGGTACGCAGGCCTCTCACTGTTGTGGCCTCTCCCGTTGCGGAGCACAGGCTCCGGACGCGCAGGCTCAGCGGCCATGGCTCACGAGCCCAGCCGCTCCGCGACATGTGGGATCTTCCTGGACCGGGGCACGAACCCGTGTCCCCTGCATCAGCAGGCGGACTCTCAACCACTGCGCCACCAGGGAAGCCCAGCTGTAGGTTTTTTGTAGATATTCGTTATCAAGTTGAAGTTCCCCTCTGTTCTTTGTGTACTTAAAATTTTTAACATGAATGGGTGCTGGATTTTGTCAAGTGTTTGTGCATCTATTGATATGATCATGTGATTTTTCTTTTTCAGCCTATTCTCTCTAAATCTTTTTGGCTCTATCTTTCTAACTCATTTTGCTTGCTCTTCTGGGTCTAGTCTTCTCTTTTATCTACTATGTTTATAACAAGTTCTACTTTCTCTTTTGTTGTTTCCAATTTTGCCTTTCTGTTCGTTTCATTTTACTCTCCTCACTCCCCCCCCCATTAATCCTGTCTGTTTATATTTTAATCCCTTCCTCTGTTATTAGATTATCTTATATCAACCCTTAGGTCAATATTTGGACACATCGTATGAAACCCATTTTCTTGTTATTTTTTTTAACAGTTCATGCTGTTATCCTGCATGTCGTGCTCATCATTCTTATGTGGTTTAAAACAACTTACTACATAGATCATTATCTGTATGGTATTTTGGAGTTCCATAAAAATTGTTTTACACTGTAAAAGAAAACAGTTCATGTCTGTTTCATCATAATTTCCTGATAACCACATTTTGTATTGATCTATTGATCCTATTCTTTTGCTCTTTTTTTCTTATTCTAGTACAATTATACAAATTCCAATCTGGTCCCTTTTTAGTAATTATTGAACACAATGTTTGCCCTAGTCCAGTTATTTACAGGTAATATGTGAAGCAGAGGTAAGAGTGCAAGACAGGAATTCTCTGTATACGTGAATATGATGTGAGCTAAATGTGAATGTGGTGTGAATAAGAGGCAAGGCTTTCATTTGTTTGATTTTATACTTCTTTGCAGCCAGCTCAAATTAGTGGCTCTTGGACTTTTCAAAATATAAATTTTTTTCTCTTTCAGTCTTATGCTAACATAGTTTCCTGCAAATATGACTTTCCTGTTTGATTCATTTTACCTGCCATTTCTGTGCCAAAACTGATCCCCTTTACTCCTGTCATCAGCCCACATAACCATTACCTTTTTTCTAAATAAAATGGTCTTGATTTTTTTCTTGCCATGTAATATTAAATATTTTGTCAAATTCAACTCTGCTAAAGTTGTCTTAGATACTCAGCTCCATGTATTCTTTCTTAGTGTCTTTTCTTTCTGCCTTTAAAAATTCACTGCATATAGGTAAGTTTAGGGAGTTCCTTAGTTTCTTCAAGGATAAGGCAAGCATATTTTCTTATTGATCTCCTAAATTATTTTATGTGTTTTAAAGAAGAGGAAGAGGGAAATCTCTACATAGTGTTATTTTTAAACTAGAAGTTGTAACGGAAGTTTCCAAAGCTCCCTTCTGGATGCCCAGAGGATAGATAATTTTATTCTTCTAACTCCATCTCTTGGGTTTCTCAGGTCCTTTTAAGCTCTTAATTAATTTTAATTTCTAGCCCAGGCACAGCACTAGGACAATATTGACTTCCCCAAAGTCATCCAGACAACACGTTTTTTGTTTGCTTTGTTTTGTTTTTCCTGAAGACTAGTTTAGTAAAAATATCATGGAGCTTTGAATCAGAAAAGCTTTACATAAATTTAAGTCCACGCTTGCCTGGATTTATGATTTGTGTTAGTGTTTTCATTTTTAAACCAGACATAACAGTAGTAGTGTGCTGAAGCTAGTTCGTGCCTGCTTGCAAGAGCCCATTTAAAATTTTTCAGGGTGTTCCCATGTCAGTTAATGCCATGGTGGTAGTTTTAAATTGAGTATGGTGTGGTATTTACACCACAGAAATTGTCAGACAGTACAAATCAGGCCTCCTTCCCCTGGAGAGTTAGTTGTTAAAGTTTTGCCAGTTTACCACTGTACAGTAGCATTCTTTTCATGAAGGTATTGCTAGAATTGAATATAATAATTTATTATTATTATTATTATTATTATTATTGAATATAATAATTTATAATAAACTACATTAAGTATGTTTTCTGGCATATTGTAAATACTCAATAAACGTTATTGATTTCTTTCTTGCTTGCTAACCAGTGTCTTAACTTCAGTTCTCATGGATCTCATGGAATTTCTTCTTAATTTTTTCATCTTATACTGACCTTGACTCAGAACTGAATAATAATGCTTTCCTGGCCTCTGACTTAAATTAATTTATTTTTCTGTCATATCATTCTTCACTCATTCTTTTCTCTGAGGCATTTTCTTACTGCTGACCCCTGTGACCTTTAGCATTAATTAATCTCTTCTTAGTTTAATTGAAGCTGTTCCTTTTATTACTTACATCTTTTTTTTTTTTTTTGGTCCAACTTCCTAAAATCTTTCCCTGTGTCTCTACAACTTCAAGGTTCATCATGAATCTCACTATTAAAATGTGCTGAAGCATATAAATTATTAATGTATTTACCCTTCATATACAACCTACAACTGACCACTGAGATGCTGATTATGATGAGCGCCACAATAAAGTGAGATAAGATTGGTTCTCCTCCAAAACTCTTAAATTGGATCTTTACTGATGCAGAATTCCATTTTGGGTAATTTGCAACTTCTAAGAGAAGGAAGGAGCCAATGGACACTGTTTCTCTTCTTTCTTTTAGAATAAACTTTGGAAAAAGGCTGTGTCAGGAACAAATCTTTATTAAAATAGGTAAGAAGCCAGTAGGACTTCAAAATCAGCAGCTACTAATAAATTCTTAATCTCACACTATAGCGAGTTTGGTCAGATCATAACTTCCTTTGGAAAAATCAACACTATTTCAAAGCATTCACAAAAGTAGACTTTTTCCTTATTGGTAACATTTAAATGGTTCCAAAGCAAATTTGATTAAAAATATGGAGCACAAGCGTACCACAAGCATATATTTTGTAGATATTCTGTAGCAATAGTTTTTAAATTTTGGATCTGATTAGATAAAAATGCAGACAGCATTGTACTAGTATAAATTTCAGCAGTGTATATTTTGGGTGTTGCACGATGTAGCCTTTCACAACACATATAAGGAGTTTTTTTTGGCATAAACACCTGTGGAAGGGAGATGTGAGAATTTGGATTGAATGAAGAGAGAGTTAGTCAGTGATGCAGACCCAATGGCCTCAGCCCACCTCATGGGGTCTCTGGAGTGTAAATATTCCATCAGAATCTTCCTTCATTACATTGAAATGGCTAACCCCTTACACCTCTACCTCCATCAGATTCTGGATGTGAGCTTCCCTCAGAAATGGTGACTTTCGGTGAGACAGCTCTCTGGAGTTGAGACAATCTGTGAAGGGGTTTCACACAACTGGAGCAACATTCTGTTCTTCAAGGCAGAACTGGGGCTAACAACTCTACCCAAACCACAAATAAATATTTTTAGCCTTGTTGTTTTCAATGAAAACAAAATTTATACAAAGATTTTTATCACTGTTAAAAACATAGCAAAATTTTCTATAATTTAATATCTCTAAGAAAATAACGGATTCACCATGCAACAAAAAATTGGATCATTTTCAGACAAAAATATATTTCAAAGAAAATACACACCTGCCCATACAAACACACACAGATGACAATATCTCCCCAATAAAGAATAGCAATTTGAAAACTTTATATATTTGAAGTACATTTACTAAATCTACTAAAATTTTGTAAAAAAATAAATAATTTAAATTAAGAAACGTATAGAGTCATTTTAAACAATATAAATGTGCACAAATTGTTTTCAAAATTACCTTAATGATTCTGAGGCAAAGCTATGTTTATGACAATAAAAATTATTTTCAAAATAATAAATCTTTAGAGGCATGCATTTATTGCATTTCTTTTCACATAAGTATAAAAGGCTTTACACATCAACTATATTAAAATAATAAAGTTTGTAAAATTATTTTATTATTGTGGTAAAATATACATAACATAAAATTTACCATTTTAATCATTTTAAGTGACATTTTTAAGTTTCTAATCCAGTGACATTAGAAACATTCATATTTTTGAGCAACCATCACCAGTATCCATTCAGAGAATTCCCATCAGCCCAAACTGAAATTCTGTATCTATTAAACAATAATTTGCCTTTACCCCCTCACCTGAGCCCCTAATAAGCACTATCCTATTTTCTGCCTATGAATTTGCCTATCTACTAGGTACCTCATATGAGTCACACGATATTTGTCTTTCATTGTCTGGCTTATTTCACTTAACATAATGTTTTCAAGTTTCAGTTGTATTGTATTGATAGTACGTATCAGGTATCCATTCTTTTTAAAGGCTGAATAATATTCTGTTGTACGTACGTACCATATTTTGTTTATCCATTCATCTGTTGATGGACATTGGTTTGTTACCACTTTTGGCTATTGGGAATAATTCTGTTGTACAAATATATGTTTGAGTCCCAGCTGTCAGTACTCTTGTGTATATACCCAGATGTGGAATTTCTTGATCATATGGTAATTCTATATTTAATTTTTTGAGGAACCAACATAGTATTTCCACAGGGGCTGCATCATTTTACATTCCCACCAACAATGCAAAATGGTTCCAGTTTCTCCACATCTTTGCCAACAGTTTTTTTTTTTCCTGTTTTGTTGATAATAGGCATCCTAATGGGATCTCACATGGTTTTGATTTGAATTCCCCTAAGGACTAGTGATGTTAAACGTTCTCTCATAGGCTTATTGGCTGTTTGTATATCTTCTTTGGAGAAATGTCTTCAAGTTCTTTGCCCATTTTTAATTGGAATGATTAAAGTTATTTTATTTTGAATGATTTTTCATGTGAATTAAGAATATGTTCTCTATGCCCAATATTTCTTTATAGAAGTACACTCAATATATTAATATTTTTCCCTTTGATTTGTATTCTATATTCTTTATTTTTGTAACAAGCCTACTTTTTAAAAGTTTTTTGAAATTGCTCATGCTAAATACAAAATTAAAAATATACAGTTAAGTAAACAGTCTTGTAGATATTTTTAGAGAAAGTAGATCATAAGACTTGGGAAAATCATTTAATTCCCTGGGTTTCTGGTTTTATTATCACTAAAAATGGAGTATTTGGGTGAGATCAAATTTGAGATACCATTACACTCTATAATTCTATATTAACATAGCTGATAAATTAAAAGCAAAGAAAGAAAGAAATGTATACATAGTTACATGGTTATAGGAATGGGGAGATAATATTTGTTGGCATATTTAAACTTTCTCAATAAATCTCTTCAAGAAAAGCATTTTTAAATTTTAAAGTATAATTTACTTACCTATAGCAAAACACACTGATCTTAAGTATGATCTGATAAGTTTTGACAAATGCATCTACCTCTGCAATCACATGAAGATATAAAATATCCATCACCCTGGAAAGTTCCCTGTGTTCGTTCTTAGTCAATCTCCTACCCACAACAGGCAACGACTGTTGTGACTTCTTTCAACAGAGATTGGTATTTCCTCATTTAGAATTTCATGAAAATGAATTTACAGAGCATGTATTCTTTTGCATGTAACTTCTTTCATCAGTATAATATTTTTTGAGGTTTTTGCATGCTGTTGTATTTATCAGTGGTTTATTATTTGTTATTGCTGAGTGATGTTCATTGTATTAGTATGCCACAACTTGTTAATCCAATCTCCTGTTGATAGGTATTTGGGTCCTTTTGTGTACATATGTGTGTGTGTGTGTGTGTGTGTGTGTGTGTGTTTGGCAAATGCATAGAGTGAAGTTTCCAGTCATGGATTAGGTATACGGTTAATTTAGTGAGAAAATTCTGATTTTCTGATGTGATACCATTTTAAACTTTTACCACTAATGTATGAGAGCTCCTATTATTCAATGTTCTGGATAACATTGGTGTTGGTAGTGTCTTTATATTGAGCCATTCTATAGAGTGCATAGTAAAATTGCAATAAATTCTTTATTTCCATTTCCCTCGTGACTAAGGATGTTGAGCATCTTTACTATAGCTTAATAAAATGGTTAATGATATATAACATATATATATATGTATATAAAACATATATATAATCCCTTTATGCAGTGTCTTTTTGACTTTTGCACAATATTTTATTAGGTTGTTGAGATTTTATAATTGAGTCGTAGGAGTTGTTTATATTTGGATATAAGTTTTTTATCTCTCTTTATTGTAAATAATTTTCTCCCAGTTTCTGACTGGCTCATTCATTATCTTTATGTTGAGGAGAAGTTTTTAACTTTAATGAACTCTATTTTTTCATTTTGTTTTTCTCTTTTTATGGTTAGTGCTTTCTGGGTCTTGTCTAACAAAATGTTGATTACCTTAAGACAATATAAGGTTATTCTTCCCCCATATTTTCTTCTGGTAAATTTATAGTTTTATATTTTCCATCTAGATCTTTCATACATTTTTGTGTATAGTGTAACATGTGAAAAGTGGTTTTTTTTACTATTGTTCTTTTTTCCATATGGAGATCCATATAGTGAACCAGTTGTGCTAGCATAGTTTGTGAAAACGCTTTCCTGTTTGAAATGTCATATGCCTTAGTCAAAAATCAATTGAACATTTATATTGTATTCTAATTATGAATCATTGATTCTGTTCCATTGATCTATTTGTATATTGTGTATGTTATCTTGCTTATTGTAGCTTCAGAGTAAGTTTTGAAATCAAGTAAGTGCACCAACTTTGATTTTTACAAGTATTTTTGATAATTCTATATCATTTGCATTTTTATATAAATATTAGCTTCATCAAAATATATTTAAATATACTGGGTTATGGTTTGGATTTTATTAAATATATAAATCAAGTTGGAGAGAATAGACATATTAATATGATTGGGCTCCCATAACAAAATAACATAGGCTAATGGCTTAGACAACAGAAATTTATTTTCTTATGGTTCTTGAGGCTAAAGTTTCCAAATCAAGGTCCAGCAGGTTTGGTTTATTTTGAGAGCTCCACTTCTGGCTTGCAGGTGGTCAGTTTCTCACTATGTCCTCATGTGGCGTTTCCTTGGTGTCTGTTGTCCCATGGAGGCGGGTTGAGGTAGGAGAGAGAAAGAGAGAGAGAGAGAGCGCATGTCCACTCTCTCTAGTACCTCTTCTTATAAAGACACTAATCCTGTAGGATCAAGGCCCCACCCTTATTACCTCATTTAACTTTACTTTCTTAGAGGCCCTATTTCCAAATACAGCCAAAATGAGGATTAGGGTTTCAATATATGTATTTGAGGGGGACACACAAATATTCAGTCCATAATACATCTTCCAATCTATGAACATGTTATATCTTCCTATCTGTTTAGGACTTCTTTAAATCTCTCAATAATTTTTTGCAAATTGAAGTGTAGAGATCTTACTTGTATTCTATTATGATTTTTACCTCATTGTTTTAAGTTCTTTAATGTTGTTGTGAAAGGCATGAATTTTAGAGTTCATTTCCCAAGTGTATTTTGCTAGTATGTAGAAATACAAATTATATTTTGACCTTGCATACTGTGGCCTTGATTAATTTATTTAGCAGAACTAACATTTAAAAAAATAGACTGATTAGGACTTCCTACACAATCGAGTTGTGTGAATAAAGATAATTTTACACACCTTCCTTTCCTCTTCTCCTTTCCTTCCCTTTCATTCCCATGCTGGACTGTTCAGTGAAATCTTTTGGGGACAGAGCAAAGTAACATCAACTTTGGGACTGAAAAAAGTCTCAGTTGCACACATTGAGGTTTTCAAACAAAATCAGAGTAAGTAGGTATTCTAAGAGATGGCAGCCAGAGGTGGAGTGTCAGAGATTGAGCATAGTAAAGAAAATTATATAGGGATTTGGACTGGTGTGGGCAGACAGAGTCAGAAAAGGATGAGGTGGGCATATTCACTGTGGAGTAACCCAGTGTGAGAGTCAGAGTGTGGGCTGAGGAGGGCATCTCTTCACGGGAAAGACCAGTATGATGTATCCGAGCCTGGTTACATAGCTGAACTCCCCTGAGAGAGAAGTGATGGTGGCAGATATGAGAGGTTTGTTATAGGAGGATTGACCAAATATGTAAGTATATTAAGGTTCATCATAGCAAATATTCTTTCTCTAATAGAGAGGAGTTACAAATAAGGGAAAGGAATAAAACTAGAATCACGTCTATGCTGTTTGATTGCAATTAGAAATATTGGTGGGAACTCATGGTTTTTAATACATGGATATGTATTGATTAGAAATATAGATAGATAGATAAATAGATAGTATGCATTATAGTGTGTACAGTATAGTAGTATACAAATATTCCTTAGTTGTATCCAATGAAAGAGCCTGGGGAAAGCAATATCCCAATAACAATGAGTGTACCAAATACCCCAGATATTTGTTTCTAAATACCAATTTTGATGAAGAGGAACAGAGGGATGATTATACAGCTGGAGCAGGGTGTGTACAAGACAAACCTAACCCATCTTGTTGTGTCAGAAAGCAAGTAAGTTCTCAAAGAATGAAGGAAACATGTAAAGGACACAGAAGCAGCTTGAATAGGATCCCACCAGACAAACTGGGGGCTATTTGAACATCAAAATAAGTAATGTTAGTAAAGGATTATACCCCTTGGAGAAGATGGAAAGTATTAGTTCATGAAGATATAAGTTATTAATTACTTGATTAGAAAATGTTATGAGGAGTGGAATATTTACATAGCTTTTTTAAAAAGCTTCCCATAAAACATGTATTAATGCAAAGGGAAATTTTATAATTTTCCAGTTGAGAAGACTGAGTCAGTTGATCAAAGCAAAAATCATCAGTAAAGAGATAAATTGAAATTTGTCCTTATTGACAGGATACAATAAGAACATAAGACCTCTTCTGAAATAATCCAAACAAAAATGCCTAACCTAAATCACAACACAAGGAAATTTCAGACAAACGTAAAGAGGAAGATACGACAAAATAACTCATGGGTGATGATTGTAATTGTTCAAATCATCAAGTTAAGGAAAAACTGACTGTTCCAGTCTCAAAGACGGAAGCTGGAACTGTTAGTTCTTAGTATGTCTTAAAAGTACATAATGCTTAAGTGCAGCACATAATTTGAGATGAATACTTTTACTACAAAAGATGTTATTGGAAAAATTGGTGAAATTTAAATGGAGCCTGAGAATTGTAATATTATATCAATGCCACCTTAGTGATTTGATAGATAATTTGAGATATGCAAGAGAATTCACTTGTTGGTAGGAAATGGCAACTAGAGAACTCAGGAATCATGGTACCTCAAGTTGACAACTTACCCTCAAATGGCTAAGAGAAAAAGAAGGCTTTTATATTGTAGTTCCAACTTTCTATAAGTTTGTAAGTGTTTAAAATTTTTTAACGAGTTTATTTCTCCCATTGCAATTAGTACACCTGTGATTGTATTTTTATTTACTAGTTGTAATGGTTAAGATTGCCAGTGTTATGTTAAATGGAAATTATGAGAATGGAAAATCTTCTCCTCTTTTGACCTTACAAGGAAATCATTATGCCCTTTTACCTTTTATATGACATTAACCACAGGAATTTTGTAGAATAAGTAGAAAATAAGGTTTGAAGTTGCTTATGATGAAAAAATAAAATAAAACCACACAGTTAAGGCTAACAGTTTTGTAGATATTTTCCTGGAGAGTATATTAGGAGACGTGGTATCCCATGCTTCTGCCATAATTATCATTATGACTATGGGCAAATCATTTAACCCCTTGGATTTCTGGTTGTATCATGACTAAAAGCAAAATAGTTGGATGAGGTTAAATTTGAGACACCCTTACATTCTGTAATTCTAAATTAACATGACTAATAATATAAAAAGAAAAAATACATTCATAGGTATAAGAAGAGGAGATAATAACTCGACTTATTTAACGTTTCTCTATAAATCTTTTCAAGAAAAGAATTTTTAAATTGTTGGGGTATAATTTACATAAGGTATGTTTCCTTATAAAAATTGTTAATATAGTGTATTTAAAAATACTGTGTATTTTTAAAACTTATATGAATGATATTTTGCTAAACTAATTCCATTTCTCTTTTTTTCTTTTTAACACTATGTATTTTAAAGATTTATAATATTATTTCTATACTTACAGTGTTGAATTTAACTGTTGCACAGTATTTCATTATATGCATCTACCAAATTATAAACAAAAATAAAAAGAAACGATCAGTCCTACTCAGAAATATTTCGATTCAATTGGTCAACATTAAGAGCCAGATGCATTTTTTGCTTTTATTTTTTAAATTCCTGTGCATGGTCCTGAGCACGAGAATAGAAGCATGAGCCTGGCCTCCCCAAAAGTTTTGAATCTCTGTTTTTAATTAATTACTGTGGTCATTGTCTCATGACTTGTTTAAAATATGACGATTTGTTGCTCCAAGCTTAAGCTTCTTCAGGATGTTTTAGAGATGCCAAACAATCTTCATTTACTCTCAAAATGTAGGAACTTTCTAAAAATGTTTACTTCTCATATACCACCGCAGCTTTATTCATTAAAAAACATAGGTATATTCTTTCATCTCCACCTAATTATTAGAGAGGGGATGAATAAAAGTTGAGACAAGCCTACTAAATTTCACAGCGAGAGATAAGGGAAAAGAAGAATGCAGTAGGGTTACTTACTATGGCATGTTTTGAGCTGATCACCAAATTACCTTTAAATTCAGAGTAAACTTACTGTAACACCACTAAAAGTGTATATAGTATTGTTTTTTTCTCTTACCACTGAAATTTGTCTTCATAACTTCCTTATAGATTTGTTTATCACTTGTCCATTTATTTATTTAACTTAAGACTTTATATTTTTACAGCAGTTTTAGGTTCACAGAAAATTGAGGGTAAAGTGTATAGATTTCCCACATACCCCCTACCCTGATACATGCATAGCTTCATCATTATCAAAACCACTCGCAAAGTGTTACAACTGTTAGAACTGATGAACCTACATTAACACATCATAATCACCAGAGTCCAAGGTTACATTATAATTACCCTTGGTGTTGTACATTCTGTGGGTTCAGACAAAAGTATGACATGTGTTCATCATTATGTTATCATACAGAGTATTTTCGCTGCCTTAAAATTCTCTATGCTTCACCTAGTCATGCCCACCACCCCCAACCCCTGACAGCCATGATCTTTTTACTTTCTCCATAATTTTGCTTTTTCCAGAATGTTATACAGTTGAAATCTAACATTATGTAGCCTTTTCCAGTTTGGCTTCTTTCTCTCCTCTTTTCATGGCTTCATAGTTCATTTCTTTTTAGTGCTAAATAATATTCCATTGTCTGGATATACCAGAGTTTATTTATCCATTCACGTACGGAAGGACATCTTGGTTGCTTCCAAGTTTTGGCAATTACAAATGAAGCTTCCATAAGTATCCATGTGCAGGTTATTATGTGGACATAATTTTCAGCTCCTTTGGGTAAATACCAAGGAGCATGTTTACTGGATTATATGGTGAAAGTGCGTGTAGTAACCTTCAACTGTCTTTCAAGTGGCTACACCATTTTGCATTCCCATCAGCAATGAATAAGAGTTCTTATTGCCCCACATCCTCACCAGCAAGGGTGTTGTTAGTGTTCCAGATTTGAGGCATTCAAATAGGTGTATAGTGGTATCTCACTGTTATTTTAATTTGCATTTCCTGATAACATATGAAGTAGAGGATGTTTTCATGTGCTTTTTGCCATCTTTGTATCTTCTTTAGTGAGGAATCTCTTAATTTAATCCATTTTTTAATCAGGTTGTTTGTTTTCTTATTGTTGATTTTGAGATCATTTTATATTTAATCAGATGTGTCTTTTGCAAATATTTTCTTCCAGTCTGTGGTCTGGCCTCTGATTCTCTTGCCGTTGTCTTTTGCAGAGCAGAAATCTTTGATTTTAATGAAGTCCAGCTTACTTATTTTTTTCTTTCATGGATCATGCCTTTGATATTGTACCTTAATGTTAACATACCCAAGTTTCTTTACATTTTCTTCTGTGCTGTCTTCTATAAGTGTTTTGTGTTTTACACTTAGGTCTGTGATCCATCTTAATCAAATACAAATTTATATCAAACACATATTTCTGAAGTGACTAATATATGGTATGAAATTTGTTTTAATCCCCCTGAGATTTCTACTTTAAAATAACATAAATATTCTGTTCTATTCATGTTTTTACTATATGTATATAAACATAATATTAGCACTATATTTACAAAAAATGAAATATATGTAATGCTTTTAAGCATTAAATAATAAAAGTAGTACAAATTACCATTTATTTAAGGCATAATGTGTGCCAGTTATTGCTAAGCAATTTAGATGCTGTAATATTGCAATACAGGGATTGCTATTCCTACTTTACCAAGAGGAAGCTGAAGCTTAGAGAGACTAGTTATTATATCTAGTTTTACTTAGCTAATAAATTTCACAGCTAAGATTCAGAACTATCTTATCAGGAAACTTGGATTAATTCACTAAAGTGTACTAGCTATCAGTAAATAGATGTAAAACATCAGAGAGAAAACACAACATCATTTTATTTTGTTTTTGTGGGTAGAGTTCTTATTGAATGCACAAATCTATCAGCAATAAATTTCAGCCTGAAATTGCTTTACTCTTAAAATAGTGACAACCATTTATAGAGGAAAGAACCCTGGAGTTTCAACTTCAGGGCACATTAGCAGCCAAGATTCCTTGAAAATATAACTTAATCTCCCAGAGTCTCAGTTTCCATATTTTTAAAGGAAATAATAACATCTATTTATGCAAGTTGTAATTTTGGAAATCAAAATTAAGAGATGAATATGCAAACTCTTTAAAATCTATCAAGTCCCTTCCAACTGCATAGCATTATTGCAGTTTAGGGCACACGTCAATGAAAACGCACAACAGATTCTAACAAAAAGAATATTTAATTCAGTGCAGTTTTAATTACATAAATGAAAAGCGGAATCGAAAGGAAATACTCAGAAATGGAAGTGGCAGCATAAGTAGTTAATTACATGTTGGCCATGTGCTATGTTGGTGGATGGGCTTTCTTCCCAACATAATTTTTTACTGGCCTGTTTAACATGCCGGAAACATGGGAACCAAAAGAAATGTGAAGAATATTCACACACACACAGAATTGGAAATATTTCCGAATGAAACATAATCTTTTTTTAATTTAATCAACAGAAAGTAAAGAACATCTTGCTTTTAGTTGAGCAGCTGGGATCATGGATTGCTAAAGTAAAATCATCCAAAAGAGTTAAGTTAAAGGCAAGACAGAAATAGTCACTTGGTCACAAATTTGGAGATAAAGTGATGAAAACTGGTAAGTCCTTTAACATCAATGTAAAGAAAGTAACAAAGTATTAAAAAGTCATACTTTAAAACATGACTTTAAACATATGTTAAAACACACTTTAAAAGCATGAAATAAATGTATGACTGTACATTTAATTTGTTCTCTGGCCAAAAGCAATATAGCAACTCTAATCTGGCCTATAAGATAAACTGATTTTTTTTTCATTTTTAATCAGTTAAAGTGGTTTCTAATGGAAATTTTCATTCTCCCTTTTTTGAATAATTTAAAACTAGATTGTAATAGTTCTTTCTTATGAAACATGGACCTTGTTCTCAAAGCCTCACTTTGCAACCAGTTTCTTTTTCTTTAAAACCTTTTAATTTACTGTTTCATAATCTGTTTCATTTTCAGATGCATCCATTTTTTGTAATATATTAACCCAAATTTTAAGAACACACTTTCTCTTTCCTACCCCTAATATGTTTTCAGTCAATCAGAAACCTTCTTAATTTTCTCTTCCAATAAACACATTTCTCAAGATAAAAAAAGTACTCCAGTGTGATCAGACCAATAGTGAAATGTCTGAAGGAAGGGTTGTTGACTAGATATTGATCTAGGGTCAATTTATGCATGTTGTATAGCTCTACATTCAGTTGATTTTTTTAAAAAGTTAGATAGTTTCTTTTATGTGCTCAGATATACCTTTGTATACACAAATTAATAAGAAATGTCATGACTAAATAATAAATTTCATAAGATGTCTATTTATTACTAAAATTGGCTGTGATATATACCTTGGTTAAAGTAGGTTTGTAGGATGATGTGCCTGAAGAGTAAAATGACCACAGCTTTTTTTCTTTACCTGTTTATTTCTACTAAACAAGAGAAAAATTATTCCATTAATACCTAACAGCATGTTTATTTGTGTGCACTAATAAAACAAAATAAGGAATCAAATGTATGTTTTTGTGAGAATTGCCCTGCTAAAAAGACCAGTTAAAACAAATAATTCATACTAGGCAAACCCTCCCAACCACACACCCTAAGCAAAATATTTGCTTTTAAAGGATAAGATTAAAATATTGCTTAAAAAAAGTTAAATAAAAGAAGGGTGCTGAATGAGGTAGAACTAGGCTCATGAGAAAATACACTGGATCTTAAAATACATAAATGTAAAATATTTTGATAACTAATATATGTTAAATTTCATATTGACAGGTCACTGCAAGGTAAAAATAAAGTCTTCTCTGTCATTGAACACCTGGATTCTAACATTGCACACACATGTGTTTTTTTGAACCAAACTGATATAAATTGTAATAATTGGGATATCCCTTCTTACAGTATTTCTTTGATTTTTTTTCTTCTCTGCTCCTTTTTTCTCTTCCAATTTTTATGCTGACACCTTTATTTCTTGATGCTGATTTGTTGTTGTTGTTCAATCTTAGAAGCATACCCTGAGAAGGATTATGAATTTTCATATCTCTTAAAATATATACTTACTCCATTTGGGGATTGAATAGAGTTGTCCATATAAAGTGTGGTCATCTAAAATAAAAATATATTTCTCTAAATTAGTC
Organism: Globicephala melas; assembly: GCF_963455315.2. Classification (NCBI taxonomy): domain Eukaryota; kingdom Metazoa; phylum Chordata; class Mammalia; order Artiodactyla; family Delphinidae; genus Globicephala; species Globicephala melas. The sequence goes on along the minus strand of NC_083316.1, from coordinate 20,164,792 downwards.
CTCCAGACTAATTATGCTTTTTAAATTTTTCATCCCAATAGATTTTATTACTTTACTTAAATTCTTGTAATTATTTTGCTATAGTGTCCTTGCTTGCTAAACATAAATAATAATTTGGAAGAATATTTGAAATTTTAAATGTTCTGGGAAATTCAGAATCCCAAACATAGCTTATAACAGTGAAGTTTCAAACAAAATTAGTGATGTAAATTGTATGTTATTGCTGTATAAACAAATATCCTGAAATGATAAAATATACTGGCATTGTATTAAACAGCTTCAATTACAGAAAGTTTGCCCAAGAACATAAGTAATTCTCAACATTACTTAATAAAAGTCTTACAGACTTTCAACACTTAAATAATCTTTGGTTACACTCAGTATTTTTTACTCTCAGTTTAAAAATATAATTTGTATTTTTTTCTTTTTCCTATGCTTATTTTGCTTAATATCACATAAAATTTTAATAAGCACAAAAGTATTTTATTTTTATACTTTCCCTCTTGTTTCAAAAAACTTGAATTCTAGGGCTGGTTAAGTTTTAAGCAAAATATAAAATTTATGTAATGATTTCTCACAGGAGTTAAAAACAAATTAAATCATTGCTTGAGAAAATTGCTAAGCATCATTAGTTGCATCTTCAATCCATTCCATTCACCTTATTTTGTTTAGTGACTATAACAATTTTTAACTAATTGTTCAATTCATCAGGGAGGGTTTAGTTGGAACATCATCTAGTTGCTGCAGAAGCAGAAGTCGTTATTTGTTTTAATAGACAGAGATATTTATTGGCATCCTCGGGCCTTTTTTATTTTCTTTATTAACTGACTGGAAATAAGCTCTGTGAAATTACCTCATTTTCTTTTCCCTTGACTAATGACTAAAGGATGCAGGCAAACAATTTAGCTGAAGAATGAAATTAAGCTATGGAATTTTAATGATGTGTTGTCTTTATTTTTATGTGAAGAGGATCACAAATGGAATTAAACACAAAATTACATGGACATATATTGAACCTTTTTTTTTTTCAACCAGCATTCAGTTCTATTTTACTAAAAACAGAATGGCTCTGAATTGAAAATGACATGATGGGAAATAAGAATGATTATTTAAGGTATTAAAATAGGAGGAAAATATTAAGACTTTCACAGTTAGCAATAAAATAAAATTACAAGTAATGTAAAAAGAGCAGAAAATTTCAACTTAAAAAATTTTCAGGATATTAGTGGTAAATAGAAAGCATCTAAATTGAAGTATAGAAAATAAAATAGTAAATACAAAATAAAAAAGAAATAGATTTTAATAACCCCATTTTTGTCTGTGTTCAGAGTTGTAGTATATAGTACTAACAACAGAAAGCTATCCATTCTGTCGCAACATCACCACCACACATACACATTAATATTTTTCATAGAATTTAGGCAAAGGAAATGAGGTGATTTAGGCAAACTTGAAAATAAGAATACCTTAAAATATAGTTTATATTAATGCTTTTAAAGTAAAGACATGAAAAAATCTTGAGATTAAAAACTTATCAACTTGAGACAGCAGAAGCAAGAAGAACTACAATCTTGCAGCCTGTGGAACAAAAAACACATAAACAGAAATACAGACAAGATGAAAAGGCAGAGGGCTATGTACCAGATGAATGAACAAGATAAAACCCCAGAAAAACAACTAAATGAAGTGGAGATAGGCAACCTTCAAGAAAAAGAATTCAGAATAATGATAGTGAAGATGATCCAGGACCTCGGAAAAAGAATGGAGGCAAAGGTCGAGAAGATGCAAGAAATGTTTGACAAAGACCTAGAAGAATTAAAGAACAAACATCTAGAAGAATTAAAGAATAAACAAACAGAGATGAACAATACTGAACAATACTGAACAATCACTGAAATGAAAAAGCACCAGAAGGAATCAATAGCAGGATAACTGAGGCAGAAGAATGGATAAGTGAAGAGACCTGGAAGACCGAATGGTGGAATTCACTGCTGCAGAACAGAATAAAGAAAAAAGAATAAAAAGAAATGAAGACAGCCTAAGAGACCTCTGGGACAACATTAAATGCAACAATATTTGCATTATAGGGCTCCCAGAAGGAGAAGAGAGAGAGAAAGGGCCGGAGAAAATATTTGAAGAGATTATATTTGAAAACTTCCCTAACATGGGAAAGGAAATAGCCACCGAAGTCCAGGAAGTGCAGAGAGTCCCAAGCAGGAAAAACCCAAGGAGCAACATGCTGAGACACATAGTAATCAAATTGACAAAAATCAAAGAAAAATTATTGAAAGCAAGAAGGGAACAACGACAAATAACATACAAGGGAACTCCCATAAGGTTAACAGCTGATTTCTCAGCAGAAACTCTACAATCCAGAAAGGAGTGTCATGATATTTAAAGTGATGAAAAGGAAGAACCTACAACCAAGATTACTCTACATTCAGATTTGATGGAGAAATCAAAAGCTTTACAGACAAGCAAAAGGTAAGAGAATTCAGCACCACCAAACCAGCTCTACAACAAATGCTAAAGGAACTTCTCTAAGTGGGAAACATAAGAGAAGAAAAAGACCTACAAAAACAAACCCATAACAATTAAGAATATTGTCCTAGGGACATACATATTGATAATTACCTTAAACATGAATGGATTAAATGCTCCAACCAAAAGACACAGGCTAACTGAATGGATACAAAAACAAGACCCATATATATGCTGTCTCTAAGAGACCCTCTTCACACCTAAGGTCACATACAGACTGAAAGTGAGGGGATGGAAAAAGATATTCTATGCAAATGGAAATTGAAAGAAAGCTGGAGTAGCAGTACTCATATCAGATAAAATAGACTTTAAAATAAAGAATGTTACAAGAGACAAGGAAGGACACTACATAATGACCAAGGGATCAATCCAAGAAGAAGGTATAACAATTATAAATATATATGCACCCAACATAGGAGCACCTCAATATGTAAGACAACTGCTAATAGCTATAAAAGAGGAAATCGACAGTAACACAATAATACTGGGGGACTTTAACACCTCACTTACACCAATGGATAGATCATCCAAACAGAAAATTAATAAGGAAACATAAGCTTTAAATGACATGATAGACCATATAGATTTAATTGATATTTATAGGGCATTCCATCCAGAAACAGCAGATTATACTTTCTTCTCAAGTGAACATGGAACATTCTGCAGGATAGATCACATCTTGGGTCACAAATCAAGCCTTAGTAAATTTAAGAAAATTGAAATCATATCAAGCATCTTTTCTGACCACAATACTATGAGATTAGAAATCAATTGCGGGGGAAAAAAACGTAAAAAACAAACACATGGAGGGTAAACAATACGTTACTAAATACCAAGAGATCACTGAAGAAAGCAAAGAGGAAATAAAAAAATACTTAGAGACAAATTACAATGAAAACACGACTATCCAAAACCTATGGGTTGCAGCAAAAGCAGTTCTAAGAGGAAAGTTTATAGTAATACAAGCCTACCTCAAGAAACAAGAAAAATCTCAAATAAACAATCTAACCTTACACCTAAAGGAACTAGAGAAAGAAGAACAAACAAAACCCAAAGTTAGTAAAAGGAAAGAAATCATAACGATCAGAGCAGAAATAAATGAAATAGAAACAAAGAAAACAATAGCAAAGATCAATGAAACTAAAAGCTGGTTCTTTGAGAAGATAAACAAAATTGATAAACCATTAGCCAGACTCATCAAGAAAAAGAGGGAGAGGACTCAAATCAATAAAATTAGAAATGGAAAAGGAGAAGTTACAACAGATACCACAGAAGTACAAAGCATTCTAAGAGACTACTACAATCAACTCTATGCCAATAAAAGGGACAACCTGGAAGAAATGGACAAATTCTTAGGAAGGTAAAACCTTCCAAGACTGAACCGGGAAGAAATAGAAAATATGAACAGACCAATCACAAGTAATGAAATTGAAACTGTGATTAAAAATCTTCCAACAAACAAAAGTCCAAGACCAGATGGCTTCACAGGTGAATTCTACCAAACATTTAGAGAAGAGCTAACACCTATCCTTCTCAAACTCTTCCAAAAAATTGCAGAGGAAGGAACACTCCCGAACTCATTCTATGAGGCCACCATCATCCTGATACCAAAACCAGACAAAGATACTACAAAAAAAGAAAATTACAGACCAATATCACTGATGAATATAGATGCAAAAATCTTCAACAAAATACTAGCAAACAGAATCCAACAACACATTAAAAGGGTCGTACACCATGATCAAGTGGGATTTATCCCACAGATGCAAGGATTCTTCATATATGCAAATCAATCAATGCGATATATACCATATTAACAAATTGAAGAATAAAAACCATTTGATCATCTCAACAGATGCAGAAAAAGCTTTTGACAAAATTCAACATCCATTTATGATAAAAACTCTCCAGAAAGTGGGCATAGAGGGAACCTACCTCAGCATAATAAAGGCCATATACGACAAACCCACACACACACAAAAAAACTTATCAACTTGGTTTTAAATCATTTCGAATATGAAAGCATATATAAAAATATTTTTGCAAACAACTCTAGAAAACAAGTAAATGTGTAGTAATTATCAGTGCATAATAAGAAGAAGAAATTATGTTCAATTATTAATAGATTGTCATACATACTGTCATTCATTGATCTCTATTATAGACCAGTGGGCTGCTTTGTAATAAAGATGTATTAAATATTCTATTAAATTGTATTAATATTTTAAATCTATTCCTTATAATTTTCTATTCATTAAATTAAAAAAATCATCCAAGTAATTACTATTTAACGGGTAGTTCAATCAAAATGTTTTTTAACCGTTAGTGGTTAAGGGACCTTTGAGAGATTTTTCAGCAAGTATGGAGCATAGTGATTTTAATTAAACCTTATGAAAAAGACCTCTTAATCTAATCATACAAAACAACTACTACATTTTGTAGATTTTAAATATCCTTGAAATTTGGAGATTCTACAGCAAAAGAATAAAAAATTAACACAACTTCACAGTTATATTTTATTTAATACAGTAAGTCCCCTACATATGAGGGAGCTCACTCTTGATTATTTCCTTTACCATATAAAGAAGAAGAAAATGATATGTATAGATAAGAAGCACAGGGAACAAACTGATGAGATTTCAGATGAACAAAAATTATGAAGATTTTACGGGCAACTAAAAGTGCAGTGGGTCACGGTGATAGGTCCACCCATTGACAGAATAGATGTGGACATTAATGAGAGTAGTATGGGAGAAAGCTGAGATGAAAGTGAGTATTATTTGGAAGTGTGTATTATTTTCAACTTTAATTCGTACTCATTGGTTGTTTAGTTTACTTCCTCCTCAACAATCCACCACCTTGATATCTTCTCCTTTCTACTCCTCCACCTCCCACCTCGACTAAGTATAAGCAAAACAGCCAATCAGATATCTTCCTAGAAGTGATTATGGCTCTCATATAGGGTGTTACTAATATCCAGTATTTGGGTACAGTAGTGGAAATGGGAGCTTATCATCATCATGCATCTCATTTGCACAGTTTATTTTGAAGTTCTCAATCCCCATAGACAGATCCTATCCTTGTTGGAAGACAGTTTTTCATAAATCTCTCACATTTCTTCACTTTCAGGTATTAACAGCCAATTTGCTTAGGTTAATTTACATTCCAGAATAGTACAAATAGAAAATAGCTCACTCACCAGCAATGTTCCAGGACAGTAGATTAAAAACCTCTCCCTTTGATTCCTGATGAGGGTTAGCTTGCATCCCAGGGAAATTAAGGTAGTGCTAGAAATTCCCTTGGGGATTTCCTGTGACATAGATCCACAATATGCACAGTGGATCTGTGATGCTGCATCAGCCCTTGGGATCTGGGAAGCAAGGGAAACCATACAAACATGAAGCTTAAGGTGCCTGCTCTGCTTACAGTAATAAACTGTCTAAATCAATTTTGGCTCATTATGTCTTTAGTGGACAAATCTATGGAAGTGGGGCAAGTCAGCCTAGCAGCAACCAACTGCTTGGCTGCTTGACAATCCCATTTGGACAATGTGTAGTCCTCAGGGTCATTTAATAGTTAGGCTTGTAAGGAAGAAGAAAAGTCATTTAAGCTTCTAATGAACATTTTACACAAATTTAAAAGAATAACAAAATGTCACTAGCACTTTAGAAAATCCCACAGCACACGGAAAAGAGAAGAACTTCATTTAATAAATAGAGCATCACTCTCTGGGGAACAAGAAATAAGTCAGAGAAAAGTAAAGAACTTTAGAATATGAAATTATATCTTCTAAGAAAGTGAAAAAAAGTAGGACATTTTTATAAAAAGACTTACTTGAGGGCTTTCCTGGTGGCGCAGTGGTTGAGAGTCCACCTGCCGATGCAGGGGACATGGGTTCGTGTCCCAGTCCGGGAAGATCCCACATGCTGCAGAGCGGCTGGGCCCGTGAGCCATGGCCACTGAGCCTGCGTGTCCAGAGCCTGTGCTCCGCAACGGGAGAGGCCACAACAGTGAGAGGCCCGCGTACTGCAAAAAAAAAAAAAGACTTACTTGAAACAAAAATTTTATTTCAAATTATAAATAATCAAAGCAAATTTAAAATTTGTATCTGAATCAAACACTCAAAGATTAATCCAGAATGTCTAATAAGCTTCTCATAGAAAACGTAGAAAAAGAGGAAGAAAAGGAAGGAGGGAGACAGAAAAAGAGAGAGAGAGAAATCAGAAAATGTAGAGATAATCAAATATTAAACAATATAATATTTTTTTTCCCCAAGCTGAGGAAAAACATCAATGATCAGACTGAAAGGACTCCATAAAACATTAAAGTGAAGGAGCTTAATTTCTAGAATTATTATCACAAGCCTTTAAAACTGCAAGGACAAGATCTTCAGTGTAAATACTATATAACCAGATTTTTTTTTTTTTTTTTACTATAACCAAATGAAAATCAGGTTCTGAGTAGACTTTTCAATAACAATATTGGGTGTTAAAAGAATGTCACAATTTCTAAAATTTTCTGAGAGAAAAATTATTTGTACAAAACATTATATATCTAGTTGAAGTATCAGTCAAGACATTTGAAGAAAGCTGTTACTATAAATCACAGAAAAATAGGGAGAAAAAGCAGTTTGAAGGAATTAGAGAATATGTAGTGAAAAAAACTCATGAACAAGCACCAGTTTCCAGGTATGTAGGATTAATATATAATTCAATATTAATTAACATATGTTTCACCGATAAAATAGATTACCTTTCTGGCTAGCCATTGCTGCCTAACACCATAAAATTTAATGACTTACCACAACAACAGTGATCTTATTATTTGGTATAGTTCCTGTGGTTCAGGATGTTCAGAAGGGCTTGGCTTGGTGTCTCTGGCTTAGAGTTTCTTGTGAAGTTTCAGGCAAATGGTAGGTGGAAAGATAGAGTACTTGTGTGGGCTGGACCTTTCTCTCTCTCTCTGTTAGTCTCTGTGTTTCTCCATGTGGTCTCTCCTCTACTCTGAGGGGTTCCTCAGAGTCTAGTAACTTCAGAACAGCTGGACTGCTTACTCAGTAGCTCAGGGGTATATTCCAAGTGTTATAGCTCACAAAGCAGATGTCTCTTCACATTTTCTGACTCAGTCTCGAAAATCATGTATTATCACCTTGGCTACATTCTGTCTATTACAAGATTCAAGAGGCAAGGAACTAGATTCTACCTCTTGTTGGGGCTTCAAGAGGAAGGCTATTGGGCACTTCCTCTTAATTAGGGAGTAGCAAGTTCTTGGAATAGGATATAGAATGGAAATATTGTTGCAATCACCTGTGGAAAATACTATCAGCTACATACAAATAATTTTTTTAAAAATGAATTTACATAGAAGAAAAAAATTGTATTTGGAATTTAAAGGGATGATAAATATAAAAATCTCAATAGATGATGTGGAGAATAACATTCAGAACGTAAGTTAGAAAGTAAAGCAAGAAGGCAAAGAGACGGAAAATCAGAGCTAAAGGATAGTGAAATTAAAGGGAAAAACAATGAGGATCAATATCTGAATAATAAGAGTTCCAGAATAAGAAAAATGGAAGAGAGGGCATATCAATGAAAAGTTCATTCAAATATTCTAGAATAGAATGGTATGGGATTGAAGAATGAAAAGGCCTGGTGTGTAACCTGCAATTTTGATAGAAATATACAAACACCAAAGAACGATACCATGCATTTTCAGAAATCTGGACAAACAAAAGATTCTACAAGCTCCCAGAGAAAAATAGATCCATGGATCTTATAAGAAGATCAGGCATCAGAAAGACTACAGATTTCTTAACAGCAATATTAATATGAAGAAGATGATGGAGTATTGTATTCCATATCCTCAAGAAAAATAATATCCAGCCTTGGATATTATTGTCCAACAAGAGAATACATGTACAATTCAGTATTTGGATTTCACATCAAAAATCAGAGTGAAAAACAACCAAAAAAAGAAAACATACTAAAGACTGGAGAGGCAAAGGATTCTGATGAAAAATCAGAGGCTAACAGCTGTAAGCAAAGTTTGAATCTCAAACAGTTCCTTTTGGAACATGTCAGAAGATTCTGGGAGATTGTCTTCAGAAAGATGAAAGCTGTTTAATGTTAGCAGCTTGAGAGGAAATTAAGGCAGTTGTGGAAGAGTTTGTGGTTGAATTAAAAAAACACACAGAAAATAACGAATTTAGACAATTTGTGTTTGTGAAGAAAGGAGAAAGTAAGAGTGGGGTCAAAGATATTGTGTTGGAAAGGAAAATTAATCATTGCGGGGCTGGAGGAATAGAACCAAAATCAACTCTGTGTTTTTAAAAGACTACCTTAATTATATTTACAAAGAAAGTTTGAAACTAATATTTAGGGTAAGAAAACATTTCCCTTCTTCCCTCCTAGGATCTTTGGCCTAATTACTAAATTGACATATAACAGATTAACGAGAGAAAAACAAGTTTAATTTTGGATGTACCAGAGTCCTAAAGATACGAGGCTCACAGATGTGACTGAAGCAAACAGCTTTTATACTTTTTAGACAAAGAAACAATAATTTGTGAAGAATTGGCAAAAACAAAGGGGCTTGGGCTCTGGGTAGTAAATTAATGAAGAAGTAACAAGGTTTGTTTACACAGCCTTCTTGATCCTGAATTCCTTATCTCTGGCAGTAAGGATGCCTTCTACCCTCCAGGTTCAGGGAGGGCAGCCTTCACATGCGGGATTTATTTCCAGCTTTCAGGGGGACAAAGGAGGGCCCGAGTGTCCTTCTTGCAACAACTGTTTCTTGAGTAACTTTAATTCAGAATAATCAATATACCAAAGTGACATACTTGGGAGCAGCCTGCCCTGAACCCCATCAGGCCCCTCCTCTGAAACTTCCCTGGAAGTTTCACATATTTAAAGCTTAGCTGATGACTGTGGAGAGCAGAATTGGTTTAGTAGCTGAAAGGTAAGAGATCTGCAAAGGGAGAAAAGAACATAGATTAAAATGAGAATGAAAAAACAAAAAGGATCCAATGGAAGCACATTTCTTCACACCCCATTAAACCAGCTTCCCAATGCTAGGAATAGATCAGTCCAATAAAATGGCTCTGCTTCATTTATCTGATGGAAAGTGTTAATCTTATCTTTCAACAGATGTAAGTTAGATACTATTTGTCCCGTTTGAATTAATAGAAGCAGCATTTTCCCCCATAATTCCCTCCTTGCTGGGCAGTCAGTGTATCTATTATGGGCATGGTGATTTGGAGATCAACAGAGGCTAAGCTGTTCACTACTGACTGGAGCAGTGCTAAAGTTCACGTAGTGGTATTGAACTCTGGTTCTGTTACTGTAAAAAGTTTTAAGGTCGTCTTTTCCAATGCATGAGTTCCAAAACTTGGGAATAAGGTCCTCAGCACTACAAAGAACTTGGATTGTTGATACACAAGCAGATTTTCTATGATTTCTCATCTGATCCATTTATGTGGCATGCCTTTATGGACAAAGGAGCTCAAGTTTGTAATTTGGCTGGTATTTAAGGTAGAGTTTTCTGGTAGCAGAAAAAGCTAAGTATCTGAGTCCATAACATCCTGACCATTTAGGTGGGAACCTTTTACATATCTTATCACCACATAAGATGAAAAGATCAGTGTGCTTCAAAAGCAAGAGTGGAATCTATAATTTCCTAGATCAGGGGATTACATGCTACTAGGACAATTAGCATCCGCATATCTCTACTTTCCATGTACTCCTGTCAGTTCATAAGAGCAGAACAAGCTGTGGAATATTTGATAGAGGAGGCCTGCAGTTTGGCTTTGGCAACTATAAAGCTTAGTTTTGTCATCTGGCCAAGTTCATCCAGATTTTTGGTCGATCCATGTATAGTTTGGGGTATTGAACAGTCTAATCAGAGGAGCAGCTGAGATACCCCCAACTCGTGCAAGGGTGATTTGGCAAACATCTGTGCCATAAAAGGTAGTGCTGGAGCCACTTTTCATCTCCTTGATAGGTTTGAATATGCCATCCATGGAATCAAACCACAGAGTTTGACTGCAATATTGCCCTGATATGTCACCAGGAAAGGTCCAGCGGCACATCTGTTTTCAATACCAAGGGAAAAGATTTCACCTATTGTCTTTATCAGGGCAAGAAACAGTCCTTGAGTTTCTAGAGAGGTTTTCCTGGGCCCAAATAACTCACTAGAAGAAGAGGCAGACTGATGGGATACCATACCCTGTTCCTCCACCTTCCATACTGGAAGGAATGAAAACTAGTTCAGATTCTTTTGCAGTATAGATGCTGACATAACCAACAGTCAGCTTGATTAGTTAACATGACCAGGGTTTGGTAAACTGGCATAAGGGAGTGTCTGGTTTGCCCCTGACCGGTTGAAAAAGTAAGTGCTAATAAGAGCAAGACATAGGTTGAAAGAGAGCCATAGTGGAAGCGTAGAGGGACAGTAGATAGAAACAAGCAACCTCTAGTCAGCCTTCTAATAAATGATTAATTAATGTAGAAGAAAAAAAATGTTCATTAATAAGAAAAAGTGATTTTTCTTTGTTTTATTTATTTTTTTGGTTTGTGTATGGGGAGTCTTTAAAGGTGGGGAATAGGTAAAAGTGAAGTTTCTTGATCCCTGATCTAGGGGAAAGTTGTCTACTTCATAGTGCCACCTGCTTCTGGAGACTGGGAATTGGCTCTAGAAAAGCTTTACTTTAAGATCGATCACCTGTAGGGGTTGTCTCTCAATTGTCAGGTGATATGGGGTATTTTTTGGTGTGGCTTGTATGAATCCAGGAGGATTTTTCTTTTATTTTGTTGGCAGACTAGGTGGTTAGCAATACCTTGTAAGATCCTTCCCAGCTGGTCGACAGTGAGTGTTTTCCTCTAAATACCTTGATGTACACTTGGTCTCCTGGTTGAGAGGGATGGAAGGCTTGTCAGTCGGTGGAGATCATGCCCCTTTCACCTGTTGACCATATGCTCCAAGATACTAGTTAGTTCTTCTATTAGCTGGTCACAGCATCAGATCATTCATGTAAATTCCCACAATATTCACTTAACCCAGGAATAGAAGGTTTAGTGATGCCAGTAAGCATAAAAATTTAGACATATAAAGGACTTTAGGAAAGATCTGTCATGAAACTGGACTTAAATAGCCAGAAGCATTACTCCTGGCCCTTATAAAATTCCAAAATACTCCAAATAGGTGACATGGATTAACTCCTTTTGAAATCATGTTTGGACACCTGATGCCACAGGGTCTAACTGGCATGAGAAATATAGGATGTATCTGAGAGGCAAAAGATTGTCTTAAAATCCCATTAGTTTCATGGCAGTAAAGATGAAAAGTTTTGTCAAAATTAGGTAAGCTGAGAGCTAGGGGTGTGGGTAATGTTAATTTTAAGGCTTCAAAGGAGGTTAGTGCCTCTGAAACTCAGGAAATTGGCTCTGGGTGGTGTCTGGAAGGAGGGCATCAGATGTTTGGCAAGGGCAGCAAAATCAAGAATCCATTGGCTGTAGTAACCAGTTGCTCCTAGAAATTTATGTAACTTTTTTCGTTTGAGGGAGAGGGATGGACAAAATGGACTCAAGGAACTTTGGGGTGAGCATTTGAATGCCCCATATCTCAATCTCATGTCCTTAGTGGATAACACTTGTTTGTACCCATCGAAGTTTAGTTCCAGAGGCTTTATAGACTTGTCCAACTAGTGCCCTTAGGTCTCTAGAGACCAAACAACGAGTCCCACAAATTCAGATGGAAAAAGTGATCTAGATATCAAAACAAATATAAAATTATACTGAAGGGCAACTATATGTCCTTAATAAATGGAGATATATAAAATTTTTTTTCTTTAAGGGAGTAACATAAATGTGCTTTAATTTTTGTTTTATTTTGATGTAACAGAAGGGAAACAAGAATTCTGTTTTGGATCTGTTAAATGTGAAATATCAATAAGCCATCCCACTGAAGATGTCAACTAGACAGCTGCATATTTAGAGCTGAAGTTGAGGGGAGAGGATTGGGTTACATATATACATTTGGAGGTCATTGTCACATACATTTCATTTAAAGGAAATGAAAGTTGAGTTTTAGAAGGGAGCTGAATAGGAACAAAATGTACAACCCCAAAATATACCTCATTGGCTTGTTGATTATTTTAAGCTGGTTGTTTTTAAGAAACAGCAGACACAAGTGAAGCGTTGAAAACCGAGTACAAGTCACCCCCAGTCAGCATATTTCTGAAGCCGGGAAAATTCTGAGGGGCTGAGGTGGAACCATTTTTCCTGGTTTGTCATAGTGGTGGTGAGGAGTTCCCTTACATACCAGGTGAGGAATTCTTTATTCAGATGTTTGGCAGATTTATGCTTCAAAGTTCCCACACGGCATTTTTCTTTATAAAATACCTTAAGCTTTCAGAAATATACAGTCTGTCAACATGAAACCACTGTGGACATGAGCTTGTAGTTTCAGTGAGGTATTAAAGCACCTAAGAGATCAGCAATCAGAGATTAGTATGGTAATTATTATAGCCCCCCAGCCCAGGTATCCGAAGAAGCTGAAGCTTGCCACGTTAACTTCAGGACCCATGGAAAGGTCCCAGAAATTTTTATTTAATTGACTTAGGGTATGGTACAGGCATCAGGGTTTTTAAAAACTCCATCAGGTATTTCTACTGTGCAGCTAAGGCTCTGGACATATACACAATTTTTGAGAATAGGAGGTGTTCATGTTTAAGATGATACTCTCTCCAATTTAATCTGTAAATTCATTGCAATTCCAATCAGATTTTTAGCAAGACTTTTGTTCTTTATTTTTTTAGTAGAAAGTAACATGCTGATATAAAACTACATGTGGTAAGGACCAAGAACTCTCAAGACAATTTTTTAAAGGACAGATAAGGAAGGGTACTTATTTGAATGGGTATTAACAATCATTGCAGAGCTTCAGAAATTGAATGTGTTATTAGTAATAATGCTATATTTGTGACATTAGACAGATGGAACAAAATAGAAGGCTCTAAAGTATACCCGTGGTTATATAGAAATTTTTGTTTGTCTCTCGTCCCTCTGGAAATGTCCTGAGACCCAGGCCAGCCGTGGATCCCTGGCGGCCCATCTTGGAACCTGCAACATATCTGTGAGCGGCCAAAACCTTTCCCAGGGGCTCTCCAGTCCCACCTCTAGGCCTCACCTCACCATGATCCAGGAGGAACAACCAAGGTCCGGATCAGGCCTGTGCTGCCTGGGGTGGCCGGCTACATGTGGCTCATCCTGGGGTGCAGTCCAGTGGGAGCCTGCCTGGCTCTGGGGGTTTGGAGACTGTCGGGCAGAGAGGTTGGCCCCAAGGACGAGGCAGCTTCTGGGGACTGGATGTCTATGGCCCAGCATGATCCAGGGGTACCACATCCATCATGGGCTTCTAGACGCCAAAGACCATGAGGGAGAGTTGACCACGACAATGCTGAAGACCAGGCCAGTGGCCAGGTTGTTGAGGTCGTACTTGACGAGGAAGATGAATACCGTGCCCACGCAGGTCTGCAGCACTAGGCAGTTGGAGAAAGTGAACTGAGGCCCTGCTCCATGACGGTCTTCAGCTGGGAGGCAGTCACCATTAGCAGCGTGATGCAGCATGAGCTAGGCCTTGGCCATGCTCTTCTTGTCGACATAATGGTCAAAATAAATAAATAATAAAACATACCTGTGCTTATATAGAAAAATTTTAGATGAGTTGGAATTAAGATCAATGGTTTAATAAATATCTGTTGTAAATCCTTACTAGAAAAAGTTGATCTGTTCCTAACACCACACACACACACACACACACACACACACACACACAACATACATACACACAACAATATGTGTATATGGTAAAAGTGAGCTACATGTCAAAGAAAAGCTTTAAAAATATTAAAAGTGAACAGATTATATGAAAACATAAGTATGACTTTGGGTTAGGTAATAATTCTTGAATAAGGTACAAAAAGGAATAAGCATAAAATTATTGATAAATTTAACTACATTGAAATTAAACATTCTCTAGGACAAAAGAAACTATTACCTATATTAAAAGAAACATCCCAGACTAAAAGAAGAAACATGCAATGATATAACAACAGATTATTAATATTCAGACATATAAAGAATTTCTTACAAATTGAGACGAAAATGACAGAGCGAGAGAAACAAAGGGAAAAAAGATATGAAAGCACAAAAGCAATACACAAAATCACCTATAAATATTAAGTGAGGAAGTGTGTATCATTCAAAGAAATAGCAAGTGCTAAAGCGAGAGGTAGAAATAAACTTAGCATGTTCAAGAAATAGGAAGGTCAGTGTGAGTTCAAGTGGTTAAAGGGAGAATGGAAAGAGTTGAGGCCAGCATGACAGGCCAGGACTACTTCACAATGAATGTTGTAAATGAGGGTAAGGCGTTGTTCAGACTGTGTTCTAAATGTAACGGGAAGCCACAGGCAGATTTTGAGCAGAGTAGTGGCTGTACCGATCTGCATTTTTAAATGATCACTCTGACTAGTGGGTGGAGAGTAACCATGGAAGGATGGAAATAGAGGTGGGGAGCCTAGGTGGAAACTTAAGGATGGAAATAGAGATGGGGAGACTAGGTGAAAACTTAAGTGACAGATTACAGTGACTTGTATTGGAATGACAGCAGTGGAGGCTGTGAGAAGTAGTTGGAAAAATATTTGAAGTCCAAAAGATTTGCTTATGGAATAAATAGGTAGAGTTGGGGTGGGGGGAATCAATGGCCCCTAGGATTTTAGCTTGAAAAACTGGCTTGATAATCATGCAGTTTACTAAAATAAGAGTTGATTTGTGGGAAAGGTGGAGATGAAGCATTCTGTTTAGGATAAGTGCTATTACTCACATTGCAAAAACATAAAATACGGAAGGAAAAGAGGCACACAGTCTTCAAGATGATGATGTGTATAAAGATGTAAGGAAAGGAATGAAAAGGCAAAGAAGACTTCAACTAATGAATCACAGTTTATTTTAATTTTATTTTCTTTCTTAAAGCAAAAAGATCCAACATAAATTGACGAAATATTGACATTTATGGAACTCTGGCACTCACTTGTTTGTTTTATTATTCTCTGTTTTTCTTTATATTCCATTATATTGGCATCCATTTCCTTTGGGAATTATAGCCAGATTTACAAGCCTAACGTTGTAGTGGGTGAAGGTGGTGGGGTCCGATGGAAGGTGGGAAGACATCAAGATAAATTATGCTAACTTTGTATTGAGGAATAATAATCATAGAGAAAAGTGTGCATATCAGAACTGCACATTTCAATGTATTTTCACAAACCAGTTTAAATTTAGAATCCTTTAAAATTTTATTCCCTCTTCTTTATTTCTATTATGTTATTGTCATGTACTTTATTCTAGCATCCAAAGGTATTACTATTGTTGTTTTGTATATTCAGTAATTATTTATATTTACCACACAATTATAGTTCTGGTGTTTTCATTCCCTTCACAAATTTTATTTGGGATCATTTTCTTCTGTGAAAACTCCAATTTAATATTCCTTTTACTGAATACCTATTGGGGTAAATACCCTTAGTTTTTGTCCAAAAACATACTTATTTCAACTTCCTTTGAGAAGCCTATTTTTGCACAGTGTAGAATTTCAGGTAGCTCATTATTTTCCATCACTGCTTTAAGATGTCTTTCCATCATGTTTTGGCTTCCATCATATCTTTTCAGAAACAGGCAGACTTGCTGTTTTGAAGTTAATGTATCCTTTTTGTTCCCAAATACTTTTACAGTTTTCTCTATGTTTTCAAATTTCAAAAATATGACTATAATGGGATTATTTTTTGTTTTACTTTTATTTATCCTTTTGGAGTTTCTCAGATTTTACTGAATCTGTTTCTTGGTATCTTTCATCAGTTTTTAAAAATTCTTACCCATTTTTTCCTTCAAATATAATTTGCATTCCATTCTCCTTTCTTTCTGGGAATCCAATTTCATGTGTGTTGCAACTTTTGATTCTGTTTCACAGGTATCCAGTGATCTTATTTATTTTTTCTCATTATTTTTACTCTCTGCATTTCAGATTTGTATTTTCTATATACCTAACTCCTTGATGGCAATCTCTGCTTACTTTTCAACAGACTAACCTTGTGTTTTACTATATATCCAATCTGCTGTAAAAACTATCTATAGATTTATGAATGTCAGGTATTGTATTTTTTTTACTTACTTACTTAATTAATTAATTTTTGGCTGTGTTGGGTCTTCGTTTCTGTGCGTGGGCTTTCTCTAGTTACGGCGAGCGGGGGTCACTCTTCATCGCGGTGTGCAGGCCTCTCACTGTCGCGGCCTCTCTTGTTGCGGAGCACAGGCTCCAGACGTGCAGGCTCAGTAGCTGTGGCACACGGGCTTAGTTGCTCCGCGGCATGTGGGATCTTCCCAGACCAGGGCTCGAACCCGTGTCCCCTGCATTGACAGGCAGATTCTCAACCACTGCGCCACCAGGGAAGCCCCAGGCATTGTATTTTTGGTTTAGAATGTTCTTTTGATTTTTTTCTCAATCTCCATTTTTCATCTGCTCTTTCCACTATTTCCTTACATTTTCAAATATATTATGCATAGTTATCTTTCTATTTTGTCTGCTAAATACAATATATTAATCATATACAGTCTGTTTCTATTCTGTTTTTACTCTCATATTGGTTATATGATCTTGCCTTTTTGCATGAATAGTAACCTTTCCTACCATACATTATGTATAATGGGTTATTTTTCACTGGAAAGAATTTTTTTTTAATAAATTTATTTATTTATTTATTTATTTTTGGCTGTGTTGGGTCTTCGTTTCTGTGCAGGGGCTTTCTCTAGTTGTGGCGAGCAGGGGCCACTCTTCATCGCGGTGCGTGGGCCTCTCACTATTGGGGCCTCTCTTGTTGCGGAGCACAGGCTCCATATGCGCAGGCTCAGTAGTTGTGGCTCACGGGTCTAGTTGCTCCGCGGCACGTGGGATCTTCCCAGACCAGGGCTCGAACCCATGTCCCCTGCATTGGCAGGCAGATTCTCAACCACTGTGCCACCAGGGAAGCCCTGGAAAGAATTTTTTGATTGTTTTTTGGATTATTTGCTTATCATCTGTGATCATTAATTTTATGTGTCAACTTAACTAGGACATGGTGACCAGTTGTTTGGTCAAACAGTAATCTAGATGTTGCTATGGAGGCTTTTTTTTTTTTTTTGGATGTGATTAACCTTTATAATCAGTAAACTATAATTAAAGCAGATTGCTCTCCATAACGTGGGTGGACCTCATCCAATCAACTGAAGACCTTAAGAGCAAAACATGAAGTTTCCCAAAGAAAAATGACTTCTGCCTCAGAACTGTAACAAAGAAACCCAGCCTGAGTTTCTAGCTTACGGGCCTGCCCTGTGAATTTATGACTCAAAATTGTAACATATACTCTTACAAATTTTGAGATTGCTGTCCTTCCCGATGGATTTCAGACTTTGTATCTTCCACAATCCCATGAGCCAATTCCTTAAAATTCTCCAAACAATACATAGATATGTAGAAAAATAGATGGATATATATATATAATATATATAAAAATATAGATTTCCTATTGGTTCTATTTCTTTGGTTAGAAGGCAAATGATATATCACTACAGTTCAATCAAGGATTGAGGAAGATCAGATTGAATTGCCATTTGGTAAGCCTACGTCTACCACTGTTTATCCCTTTACCAAGAATGTGAACCCTCCAAGTGAGAGTGGGTCCTGTCTCTTTTGCCCCCCAATTCCTCAGGATATTTAGTTTTGCCCTTCAGAAATTCTCAGTTTAGATCTTTAATCGTTTGCTTGATGCTCCTTCAACAATTGACAGAATTCTCCAGCAGGGAATAACCTGTATGTTTTGCTACTTTGCATGAAGAACAACACGTTTCTTGCTTTCTTTTCTCTCTGGCAGTGACCATTTTTCAAGGGACCAAGTCTGTGAGTCTGTATTTTTAGCCTATAGAGGCACTAAGAATTGTTGAACACTCCTAGGTGCAAAGTCCCTGTAGATCCTCAGGTTCAGCCTGACATTCCCTGGAGGGTTTTCAAATTTCACCTCCTCATGAGTCTTTTTTTTATTTTGAACCTAAGAACCACCAGTCTCTGGGAATGTGACAATTACATTCTAGCTTTCAGAAGCTTTCAGCCTGGCCCTTAGCCATCTACAGACTCATAATTCAACAAATGTTTTATGGAAAGACTGGCAATGCATTTGGGGACCGTCACTTCCCCAGTATTTTCACTCCACTACCATGTGAACTCTAAACTCTTTTCTGACTTCTCGTGTTCCAGAACTACCTTCCTCTTGGGACAATCACAGATTCTTACCTCCAAACCCAGGCTCGGAACTGGCATATTCCCCTGGGGAAAATGCAGCTGCAAGTCTTCTCTTCACCTCTGAACAATCCTCTCCTCCCAGGTTTTAATCCATTCAGTTCCTATTGTTTACACAGCAATTTGGCATTAGCAATGTGATTTTTTTCTTTTTTTGTAGTCCAGCTGGATGTTCTATATGTTGTCAGTGGGAATGTCATCCTGCTATTATTACCTAACTACCTTATCCTACTCTTAATTAAATTACAGACGTCTACAATGACTTACCATATGGTTTTAGAGATAAATTTGGATTTGCATTTCTATCCCTGGCTCTTCACTGAAAAATGTAAATATGTCTCCTGGTAATCCATGTATATATCATATCCCACTGATACCATCTCATAGTTAAGTGGAATTTATAGCTAATTTATAGCCCCAATCTTTTTCAGTATGAAGAATAAGATTTTATTTATGTACATTTATACTTTCAATGTAGAGTAACGCTGATCCCCACTTTTCATTATGGACTTCTAATTCCATTTCACTCCATTCAGAAGAATTTCACTTCTTTCCAAAGAAGTAGCATAAAATGAACTCTTTATTCCTCATGTCTGTGGTATTTGACTCTGATGTCCATTTCCTTTTACAAGTAAATAATTCCTTATTATGTACTGTGAAATGTTAGGAGTCCATAAGAATAGAAAACTCGGTTCTCATCCTCAAAATATATTTGTAGTTCCATAAAGACTTATGAAAATAATAGTTCAAAATTTGAAGTGGTTATAAAATTTTATATGTATATACATATATATAATACCTATATACACATTCATACAAACAGACGCACATGATAATTGGGGCACTAAGGAAAGAGAGGTCAATTCAGCCTTACAAAGGAGTTTGAAAAAATGCCTCATATAGGAGATAAGATATAAATAGGATCTTTATCGATGAGTAAGAATTTTCAGGGTGGATAAATCAAGGTAGTGGGGAAGGACACAAGTTGTAGGGGCATGATATTGTCAGATAAGTTTGGGGGCTATGTTTCTTCATTTGATGAAGATATGAACGTTTCTCCACCAAATGAGCAATCCCCTTTCGTAAAGAGAACATCTACCTTGATTTCTCAATTCCTTTTGTATGTGTGTGTGTGAGTATATGGAAAAACATATAAAATCTACCTAGAATAGAAGTTTTTAATTTAGTGGTCTAGGGCTATATTTGTACTCCCTGATACCGCATATTAACATTCTTTTTGTATTTTACACACACGCACGATTTGGAGCGGAGTGGGGTGGGTAGCGTTCATAGCCCTTTTTCAGATTCCCATTTCAGCCAGTGTCTTAAAAAAATCCAACAAATGTAAAGATCCAAACCTCTTTTCATTTTCCCCGTCTTGACCATAACCCCTAGCGACAGCAGGCAGCTGCTTAGTCCTTCTCCTTTGGGCATCCAATTATGTACTTGTCAGTCTATAGTTTTCAAGATAGAAGCATCTTTATGAATAAGACTTAGAAACCCAACAGCTTCAAATACTTCCTCTGTAGCAAAATCTCCAAAACTTCTAAGTCCTAAAATGGCACACAGAATTCTCATTACCCTCCTCAATTTAGTTTAGTTCAATCTGATTCAAAATATGCTTATTTAAATAAACTCCTTCAGTGAATACATATCCCTAGCCCTCTCCTTCCTTTCATACCTCCTATCATTATACCTTTCTTGATTAAAAGAAGGAAGGAAAGATTCTCAGCTGCCTGTGAAGCCCATAAAAAGAGATGATCACCCTTTATTTTTTCTTCTCTGATTTCTGTAGACCTTATTAATCAAAAATGAATCTCTTGATTTTAAATATTTTGCATTTACTTAACAATTTTTAGACATGTATTTACGCATACTCCCATATTATAAATCTAAGATGCTTAAGAAGACTTCAAGTTGGGGGAAAATAAGGTGTGAAATGTTCAATGTCATTTTCACACTGCAAGGGAATACTCTGCATAATTTAGTGATCTTCAAAACTATAGAAGGAAGATGCCAGGTTTCTAAAAGAATATGAACCTTCTCTAAAATATTTCCCCAATAACTCTCTTTGGAAAGGAAAACTAATACAATAATTAGAAAGAATGTGTCTACTGTGTATTATGCATACCATTTATGGTCGAAAAGCAGATAATGCCCTATAAAACTGTGTTTATGGAAAGCTTAAATAAATGCCTTCAATGTAGTCTTGGTATCTTTACAGTACCAGAAAAGAAATGTATGAGTTGAGACACTGTAAGATGTGAATTAGCAGCAGTTCTAGCAGGAGATGTCTTTATTTATTTATATTTTTTTACATCTTTATTGGAGTATAATTGCTTTACAATGGTGTGTTAGTTTCTGTTTTATAACAAAGTGAATCAGTTATACATATACATATGTTCCCATATCTCTTCCCTCTTGTGTCTGCATCCCTCCCACCCTCCCTATCCCACCCCTCCAGGCGGTCACAAAGCACCGAGCTGATCTCCCTGTGCTATGCGGCTGCTTCCCACTAGCTATCTACCTTACGTTTGGTAGTGTATATATGTCCATGTCTCTCTCGCGCTTTGTCACAGCTTACCCTTCCCCCTCCCCATATCCTCAAGTCCATTCTCTAGTAGGTCTGTGTCTTTATTCCTGTCTTACCCCTAAGTTCTTCATGACATTTTTTTTCTTAAATTCCATATATATGTGTTAGCATACAGTATTTGTCTTTCTCTTTCTGACTTACTTCACTCTGTATGACAGACTCTAGGTCTATCCACCTCATTACAAATAGCTCAATTTCGTTTCTTTTTATGGCTGAGTAATATTCCATTGTATATATATGTGCCACATCTTCTTTATCCATTCATCCGATGATGGGCATTTAGGTTGTTTCCATCTCCGGGCTATTGTAAATAGAGCTGCAATGAACATTTTTGTTCTATTCTATTTTTGAATTATGGTTTTCTCAGGGTATATGCCCAGTAGTGGGATTGCTGGGTCATATGGTAGTTCTATTTGTAGTTTTCTAAGGAACCTCCATACTGTTCTCCACAGTGGCTGTATCAATTGACATTCCCACCAACAGTGCCAGAGGGTTCCCTTTTCTCCACATCCTCTCCAGCATTTATTGTTTCTAGATTTTTTGATGATGGCCATTCTGACTGGTGTGAGATGATATCTCATTGTAGTTTTGATTTGCATTTCTCTAATGATTAATGATGTTGAGCATTCTTTCATGTGTTTGTTGGCAGTCTGTATATCTTCTTTGGAGAAATGTCTATTTAGGTCTTCTGCTCAATTTTGGATTGGGTTGTTTGCTTTTTTATTATTGACCTGCATGTGCTGCTTATAAATTTTGGAGATTAATCCTTTGTCAGTTGCCTCATTTGCAAACACTTTCTCCCATTCTGAGGGTTGTCTTTTGGTCTTGTTTATGGTTTCCTTTGCTGTGCAAAAGCTTTTAAGTTTCATTAGGTCCCATTTGTTTATTTTTGTTTTTATTTCCATTTCTCTAGGAGGTGGGTCAAAAAGGATCTTTCTGTGATTTATGTCATAGAGTGTTCTGCCTGTTTTCCTCTAAGAGTTTGACAGTTTCTGGCCTTACATTTTGGTCTTTAATCCATTTTGAGCTTATTTTTGTGTATGGTGTTAGGGAGTGATCTAATCTCATACTTTTACATGTACCTGTCCAGTTTTCCCAGCACCACTTATTGAAGAGGCTGTCCTTTCTCCACTGTACATTCCTGCCTCCTTTATCAAAGATAAGGTGACCATATGTGTGTAGGTTTATCTCTGGGCTTTCTATCCTGTTCCATTGATCTATCTTTCTGTTTTTGTGCCAGTACCATACTGTGTTGATTACTGTAGCTTTGTAGTATAGTCTGAAGTCAGGGAGCCTGATTCTTCCAGCTCCGTTTTTCATTCTCAAAAAATGCTTTGGCTATTCGGGGTCTTTTGTGTTTCCATACAAATTGTGAAATTTTTTGTTCTAGTTCTGTGAAAAGTGCCAGTGGTAGTTTGATAGGGATTGCATTGAATCTGTAGATTGTTTTGGGTAGTAGAGTCATTTTCACAATGTTGGTTCTTCCAATCCAAGAACATGGTATATCTCTCCGTCTATTTGTATCATCTTTAATTTCCTTCATCAGTGTCTTATAATTTTCTGCATACAGGTCTTTTGTCTCCTTAGGTAGGTTTATTCCTAGATATTTTATTCTTTTTGTTGCAATGGTAAATGGGAGTGTTTTCTTGATTTCACTGTCAGATTTTTCATCATTAGTGTATAGGAATGTTAGAGATTTCTGTTCATTAATTTTGTATCCTGCTACTTTACCAAATTCATTGATTAGTTCTAGTAGTTTTCTGGTGGCATCTTTAGGATTTTCTATGTATAGTATCATGTCATTTGCAAACAGTGACAGCTTTACTTCTTCTTTTCTGATTTGGATTCCTTTTATTTCCTTTTCTTCTCTGATTGCTGTGGCTAAAACTTCCAAAACTATGTTGAATAAGAGTGGTGACAGTGGGCAACCTTGTCTTGTTCCTGATCTTAGTGTAAATGCTTTCAGTTTTTCACCACTGAGGATAATGTTGGCTGTGGGTTTGTCATATGTGGCCTTTATTATGTTGAGGAAATTTCCGTCTATGCCTACTTTCTCCAATTCATAAAAAATGATGTATATTTTTCTATATCATTAATATTAAAATAATGCTCCATCTTACTGTGTAAATGTCACACACTCCAATTCAAGTTTTGCCCCCCCTCCCTTTTTTCCCCTAGTCTCAACAAAATGAGTAACTGCTTATTTATTTCTGACCAGATTGTGCTTATTTGCTTTAACATGCTTTCAGCTGTTTTCTGGTGCTAGACCATCTTCACTGGTATTTTTTTATTGGATGCAAACTTAAAGTTACTTGATTCAATGCCTTATTTTCCATTTGATATTATGTTACTCACTAGAGCAATTAGAGCAAAATACTAATGATGATGGCATCAGAATAGCATAGCATATTAGCCACTTTCTGGATTTTAAAAAAAAACAAATACAGACTATATTGGCTGTTTGAAAGAACAGCAGGCATAAAATTATCACTGTACATTAGAAAATCTATTCAACAATTTCTGATATTCTGAAGTTAATGAACACACACAAACCAGATATTGTTAAACTCAGATTGTGTATCTTATAGTTATTTGGATTCATTTATCAAAATGTATCCTTCAAAGAACTAGTCTAACCATTATAAATACAATCCTAATATAATTCTACAAATATAATTCTGATTTTTCTACTGTCTTTTCCCAGTGTTGGGGATCAAACCAAATACCAACGATGACCAATATCTAAAAGTGTATCAGTATTCTGAATGAGAAAGAATCTCACACAGCAACGTAAATTCCTCTGAACTAGTAATCAGACTTTTACTGGCAGTATTGATACTTTTTTTACGTTTTAAAACTTGTTCATTTTTCTTCCAGCCAAGGGGGAAAGTATAAGATAAAATCTTTTATCAGTTATCCTTTTGGTAACAAATTACTTAAATTCCCTGTACTTCATAGATCAATACTTTGATTGCTTTTATAGTATTTCCAAACTTAATGTGAGAAACTGCAAAATAAAAATGAACTGATATTAAGAAGTAAAAGTTCCACCAACAAAGCACTGATCCTCAAGTGTAATCTTAATTTAACTCCTGTGTGATAAAAAATTGATTGAATCTCAGTTTCTTCCTCTTAAAAGTAAAGATGGCCTTAGACTATATAAGCCACAAGACCCCTTTTAGCTTACAAACTTCGTTTTAGACAAATATATTTAAATGAATGCTTTACATGAAATGTTATAAAAACTTGCCAGATTTAAAATTACTAGGCTTTCATTAAATAATTTGTTGTTAAAATATTTATTTAAATTCAGTGGATTGTTTAGTTTTAATTATTAAACTAATCAATATAAGCAAATGAGTTATAACTAACCACATCCAAATTTAAAAAGTTAAATAATAGGAAAATGACTTTTAAATGTTCAGCATAGTACCAGTTGTTCTGTTTTCATTAATTGTCATGTACCTTGCCATGTCCTTTATCTGCTTGTGAATTTACAAGGAACACAGCAGGTTGTGAATTTTTAATAGGCTTTCTTGAAGGAAAGAAAAGGTCAGTATTAACATAAAATTCTTCTTGAGGATTTGTGGCCCAAATGTTTCACACAGGAGAACAGGGGTTACTGAGGAACTAAAGCCACAATAATCTGATATTTTTTTCTATGTTTAAAGAAACCTTAATATCTCACATAATAAAATAGCACAAGGTCAAATCAATATAAAATTTATTTCAGAGTAGACGCTTTAAGTTATTTAGCACTTGATCCATAATCCCACTTCTCAATAACACAAACAGCTGATTTTGTTTAATTAAATATTTAATAAATCCAAGTATTGATAACTAATATCCAAATGAAAAAAGGAAGAATAGTGAGAAAGCTACAGTTATAAGGACTAACCCCTGTCTGATCATTGCTTAGTAAATGAGTTGGAATGTAAAATAAAATTTTATCACACACACAAGGAATGATGGCGAGAGACAATAACAGGATAAGGAGGGAAGAGTATGCAAAAGAAGAAATAATTACAATAATAAAGAGAAACTTGAAAAAGAGAGAGGGAGCTTAGGTGGAGGACTATAATTAAAGAACTTTGTCCATTGCTCTCTTTCTGTAACTTTTAGAAAATCAACATCATCATCATACCCCTTAGTAGTTAACTCTGTCTCCCATCAGGTTCATCTAGGGCAGAAAGCAACTTCCCAAGTCTTAGGACATCTAGAAATACATGTCTCTGCCTCATAGTACATATCTATTGCAGTCTCTTTCCTTGTCCAATTCTCAAATATGTTTATTTAAATAATATTTCAATAAACATAGACTAATGTCAAGCCCCCAAATATGGTCATTTTTGTCCTTTTATTCTAGTGTTAGTGTTCCATTGTTTCCTCTGTAAGAAAAGAAAATGCTTTTTCTTTTCTTTTATGCAGGCTGTCACACAGTTCAAGAAAAAATTATTACGTCTGATTTCTTAAAAGAAACACATAAATTCATAGATCTAATTTGTTTCTCTTAATTATAAGGTAGAAATCTTTTCATTTCCGACTCACGAAACCAACAGTCCAGTTTCCATCCCTCATCACTTTGATTCCCAACTATCATGTTCAATTTTCTAATCCAACGGAAACTGCCACCCTATGTGGTCCAATTACAAGATTTAATTTTCACTCTCTGTAGTATAAGTGAAGGTAAAAATCCTGCTGTGATTCATATTCCAAAACAGAGCTTTATAAAAATTAAAATATCATTATACTAGCAACTTTTTTTTTTTGCATGTCTAACCGACTAGAAGAGAACTGGTCTTAATGATTCCCATCTTGTCTTATTTCCTTCTCCACTCTGAATCTACCTTCTATATTCATCCAGTGTCCTTTATGAGGTGTAAAATTTGTAAAATGCAAAAAAAAATTCCCAGGTTTTAACCTCTACTCATTCTTTATCACGTAACTTAGGTGATATATGCTTAAGGAAATCCTCACTCATTCCTGTAGGCTAGTTTAGGGACTATCCTGTGAAATTCCATTACACACTGTGTTTGAATCTTCCATAGCACTAGGATGGAATTGTTCATTTACTTTTAGAACTACCTGATTCTTATGAGAGTAAATAAATATTTCTCAATTAAAATTGTTGAATGAATAGACAATAAACATCATAACTGTCCAGTACAAATCACAAAGTTATATGATCAGATGATTGATAATATCAATAATATTTTCTTGAACTATTTTGATTCCCGGACAGAATAAGAAATATGCAATGCTTATATCTGTCATTTGGAAAATTGCCACATTATTGTACATTTATATAATTGGAAAATTTCCCAGCAACTATGTGCATTTCAGTGACTAAAAAGCTTCTATCTTGGGCTTCCCTGGTGGCGCAGTGGTTGAGAGTCCGCCTGCCAAGGCAGGGGACACGGGTTCGTGCCCCGGTCCCAGAGGATCCCGCATGCCGCGGAGCGGCTGGGCCCGTGAGCCATGGCCGCTGAGCCTGCGCATCCGGAGCCTGTGCTCCGCAACGGGAGAAGCCACGACGGTGAGAGGCCCGCGTACCGCAAAAAAAAAAAAAAAGTCACAAGACTGAAGGCCTCTCACTGCTGTGGCCTCTCCTGTTGCGGAGCACAGGCTCCGGACGCTCAGGCTCCGAACGTGCAGGCTCAGCGGCCATGGCTCACAGGCCCAGCCGCTCCGCGGCATGTGGGATCTTCCCAGACCGGGGCACGAACCCGTGTCCCCTGCATCGGCAGGCGGACTCTCAACCACTGCGCCACCAAGAAAGCCCCTCTTGTGACTTTTTGAGAGTAGTTCCCTGGACAACACAGTCATATGTTACTTCTGAGAGCTGTTTAGTTAAAAGCAGATATTTCTTGTTTCTCAACCTTACTTTGTTGTTTATGAACAACTAAAAATGCAGTAAAAAATTATTTGTTGCCTGACTTCTATATCTTTTTCTCCAAAGTACATATCTATTTGGAGGTTTTTTTTCCTATTACATCTGTAATACTGAGTTATTTATCCAAAAATCAGAAAAATGGAGTTTGATCCAAATTTAATGGCTAAATGCTGATTATTACAAACCATTAACAAAAATATAGACTGCTTTTGTAAACCCAGCAGTTGTATATAATATATTGTATTACCTATATATTGTATTACCTACCCAGTAATAAAATATATTGGGGAGGGGTTAAATATTTATTTAAGTTAAACATTTTTGATATCCACATAAAACTGTTCTCACAGCCAAGTTCATTGATATAAGCACCTATAAAGAAAAAAGAAACTTTCAAATAAAGAAACAAAATTCTACTTTAAAGAGAATATAATCAGGGTAATACTTCTACAGGTAAATAGATGAAAATTTTTGTTGATTTAAATAATCTAAAGAGCAAAAGTCAAACCTACTCAGATAAATATCTAACTCTATAACATTTTGCATACTGGAAGGATACTGTCTCCAGTTTTTATTTTTCTAGGCTACAGGTCAGTATGCCTATTCCAATTTATGACTATATTTTGTATGAATATTAAAAAAGACAACATGCTACAAATGAACTTATTTACAAAACAGAAACAGACTTACAGACATAAAAAACAAACTTATTACCAAAGGGGAAGGAGGAAGAGGGATAAATTAGGAGTATGGGGTTAACAGATACACATTACTGTATATAAAATACATAAACAATGAGAGTTTACTGTATAGCACAGGAAACTATATTCAATATCTTGTAATAACCTATAATGGAAAAGAATTTTAAAAAAAGAATATATAACAAAATCACTTTGTTGTATACCTGAAACTAACACAATATTGTAAAACTATACCTCAAATTTAAAAAAGACAACATGTGCATGATGATATCTAAGTTATAATATATGCTTTATCAAAACTTGGAAAATCTACACATTCTTTTTCTATTTCTTATCAGATAAAAAGCAAAATAAAAATTTTAAAGCATAATCTCTTACTGCAAATAAGGAAATATGATCTTAGCATTAAAAAAAAAAAATTATTGGTGTGGTGGTACAATTAGAGAAAAACTTACAATCCTTGTGTTTTACAAAGCCATGCTCTGTTCCTCCTATGGCTAAGTCTCTCCCTCAGGGTATGAATTCCGTGACAGGCAGGGGGATATTCACATCTGGAACCTGCACATCCATTTCCAGACGATCCTTGAAGTACTTGGGACCCATTATTTCCCGCCCAAACATCCTTGAACTTGCTTCTAGGACCTGGAGAGTCTCTTCTCCAAGTCAGTCTACCAACGGCCAGATTTACCCATTGTTATATGTACCCTTAATCCTGAGGGCTGGCCTAGTGTGCATCTGTTAAAAAACTATATACAATCACCCCTCCACATCTGTGGGCTCAGTGTCTGTAGATTCAACCAACCACAGGTGGTAAACATAGTGCACAATCCATGGGTGGTTGAATCCATGGATGTTGAACCCATGGATACTGAGGGCTTACTACACTATGCCATTTTATGTAAGGGATTCAAGCATCCTCAGATTTTGGCATCCACGGGGGTCCTGGGACCAATCCCCCACAGATACCACAGGGCAATTGTAGATGGAATTTGCCCATGACACATGGGCTCCTGGGCAAGCATTAGCACTGGGATGGGATGTGGGCTAGGCTGATATATCCACATGAATGCATGCCAAGCTCTTTGACATGATGACTAGATTGTGGAAGATTAGTGTTGTGGGCATAAGCAAGGAGGCAAGAAAAAGGCTTGCCCTACATTGCATTGTTTCTACACAGAACTTGTTGTTTGCAGTTGTTAAGAAGATAGATTTGACAAGGTAGGAGACTAGATAGAGCATATTTTATTTTATGGTTTACTAATTTGATTTATAACTTAAAATATATAGGCAGGTGTTATATAGACATCTATTCTGAACCCCACAAATATTTCTGGGGCAGTTGTTGTCATTCATGTGAATCAGAGAATGATGGGTAGGGCTTCTAACATAGAAGCCATGTCTCATGCAACTTTGCCTGTCTTACAGTTCTTAAAATATTGCTAATTCCCCAACAGAAATACAATAATTAAAAATAAGTTTACAGGAAATAAATTTCTTGCATAATATGAGAGTAAAAGTATTTGCCACTCAAAGAAAGAGATGAGAGAAGCAATGTTTACACCAGCATATCAAGACTAATGACTTATGTCTTTGTCAGGAGTTATTTGCCTACGGAAATGGTTATTTACCGAGCAAAGCAAAGAAAGGAGCTGTGTTTGGTTTATTTTTATTACTTTTTTCCATTTAGAATAAAAATCACACTGATATGTAAAAGGCTAGTCCTATTGTTTAAAGTATATAGATGAGTGTGATCATACTTATTCAACTCTCATTTCAAGAACTAAGATAACTGACCCCATTTTTCAAAGATGTGACCTGAGAGACCTTCTTTGAATTCTTTCTGCATTATGTATCTTCAGACATTATCATGGATATGCTCATTTTTATTCCCCCTAGCTTCATTCAGACCAAGATAAAGGAGATGGATCCCTCAAATATATTTTGTCTGGAGATGGAGCTGGTACTCTTTTCATTATTGATGAAAAAACAGGTGACATTCATGCCACAAGAAGAATTGATAGGGAAGAAAAGGCCTTTTATACTCTACGTGCACAAGCTATAAACAGAAGAACTTTGAGGCCAGTAGAACCGGAGTCTGAGTTTGTGATCAAAATCCATGATATCAATGATAATGAGCCCACATTCCCAGAGGAAATTTATACGGCGAGTGTTCCCGAAATGTCTGTTGTAGGTAAGTTCATTTACAGTGTTTATGACGGTATTCAAAAAGTATAAAAAATAATTATCAAGAAATTCTTAAAACATTATGATCAATTACTTGAAATCATATTTGACTCCCTGCTAAGAGTACGTGTTTAATCTTCTGAATTACGAAACGAGTCAGGAAAAAAAAAGGATGAATGCATTTCTAATTTCCTATGGGTTTGTAAGTTTCTACAGTACAATAAATAGACACTTCCTTCAAAAATCCAAGAAAATACCATTGACCTTCAGTAGAAAACTATGAAAATGCAAATTTTTGTCACATGGATTTGGAGAACAGCTGTGTAAAGTCCTGACTCCAAATATATTATAAGTACACTTAGAACACCATAAATGTAATCTAGAGTCTACATATATACTCTAGTCATAATCTGCCTAAAGAGTTTGTCTGGATTATCTAGATGTTATGAACATTGGAATTAATTAGATTTTCTATTACTTCACATTAAATATTTTAAAACATCCTTTCAATTTAACCATTATATATAAAACTCTGCTGATATAAATCTCTTATTCAAATAAACCAGTTGAAAATCAACAGCTAATCACAAACTGATACAGAATTTAAAGTTAGGTTGCAGAAGCAGTAAGACAGAAGGCGTGAAAAAACTGGAAGTATAACATTCAAGAAAATAGAATTCCTTTTTCGATGTAAATAAATGGAGGGTGTATTTGTAGGCAAAGAAAGTTAAAATTGATTTCATGTTTTTGCTAAATAGAGAATCACAGAAAATTAAACATCAAAAAACAATAACATTTTTAGAGATAATGTATTTGGATTTAGTAGAATAGATCATTTCTCAAATGTGGGAGAAGTATAAACTGATGAAACAATTCTGATACATTTTTTCCTTGTAAAAATTTTAATAGAAAATTTCCAACTGCAGTTCTCAAAAGCATTGTTCAGAGATTATTATTTAATATTTACTTCACTAAATCCCAAGGACTTTTGGCAATCACCTTAATATAAAGCCCTTTTATATATTTTGAACTTTATTAAATAGCTTCTAATAGTTCTTGGGACTTGGGATCATCTTGGATTGTTTCTAAATTTAGAATTTAATCTATTCATAAAATCGTATTCTAGAACAGATGTTAATTATTTTTATAGTTAATTAGTGGAGAGAGAGAAAAAAGAGCATACTTACTCCTTTGTGATTAGATATGCCCTTTACACAAAACAAATCTGTTATGTGAAAATGAATTTAAATATCAAACCCGAGCATTTGTAAAGTGTCTGCATTTATTATAATCTGATACACTGTAGCATTATCTATTGCATGTATGAAAATACACCTGTTGGCTAAATAAAATATGTTGTTGAATTCAAAGTTTACCTACAATACACTATATATATATTATTTTCATCTAAATTATATATGAATGTTTCTTTAAGAGGTCATTATTAAAGCCAAAAATCATTGAAGTCTTCCATGAAAACCAGTGCTTTTGCTCCTCCTTCTGGTACTGTGCAGAACTAAGCTGAATTTGGATACTTCAGGTACTTCTGTGGTGCAAGTCACAGCTACAGATGCCGATGACCCTTCCTATGGGAACAGCGCCAGAGTCATTTACAGCATACTTCAAGGGCAGCCATATTTCTCTGTGGAACCTGAAACAGGTCAGGAATCATGAATCAGTGTTTGTTCATTTAGTAGTCTTTATGATATTTATAAGTAAAAAATAAATAAATAAATAAAGGGCTTCCCTGGTGGCACAGTGGTTGAGAGTGCGCCTGCCGATGCAGGGGACACAGGGCCACAACAGTGAGAGGTCCGTGTACTGCAAAAAAAAAAAAAAAAAGGTGGGAAAATAACAAAATCCTAACATTAATACTCACAGAAGAATGATGATGCCACAGTTAAAGATTTAAGAACTCAGAGTTGAATGATCGAGCGAGCTAATGGGAATATACCTGCTTTTATGTTTTTGCATCTGGGTTTAGGGCAGTAGACAGTGCATACGATATTCTTTAGGAAATAGAAAAACAACACAAATCATCAAATATTTACATAGAATCATTTTTACAATTTCTAGACAATAAAAATTAATAGCAAAAGCGTTTTCATCTTTCAAAAATCACTACTATTTTGGATTTACAATTGTGAGCTTAATCAACTAATAATTGAGATTTTAATGAGCATAATAAAAGTTTTTCCATTTTCTTCAAGGTATCATCAGGACTGCTTTACCAAACATGAACAGAGAAAACAGGGAGCAATATCAAGTGGTAATCCAGGCCAAAGACATGGGTGGCCAGATGGGAGGCTTATCAGGGACCACAACGGTCAACATCACGCTGACAGACGTCAATGACAATCCACCACGCTTCCCCCAGAGTAAGCTGTCTTTAATGGTGTTTCTGCAGGGCAAAAGCTTTAGAGTAAAAACAGAAAAGAGGAGAAAAAGCAATTGTCAATCATTTCATTTAAAACAGACCAAAACTGTGCTACAAAAATGAAGAAAAAAAATAGATGTATATGCTGATGAATTCACTGTTATCAAAAGATAGAAGTTAAATATTTCAAACATAGTTCATTCAGAGACAGAGGGATCTATGATCACAAAACCACTCTCTCTCTCTCTCTCTCTCTATATATATATATATATATATATATACACATGCAAGTTTACATATGTACTGTCTCTCTCTCTCTATATATATATATACATATATATAGTCTATCATCTAAGAACTATTTCTGTCAACAAAGGAAATGTTTTATTAAAATAAAAACTAAATTATACTTCTACAATGAATGTGTTTATTTCTACTTAGAATTTAATAAGGAAGATTCTAACCCAAGGGTAAAATTTTTCAATAAAATAACTAAGTTGCCATATTGTTAGAACTTAGCCAGAAAGAACTACATAGGGGGAACCTTACAAACTAATCAGACTTCCATTTAATATCACTGTGTCAGACTTGCATGTAATATCTGTGTTTGGAATGGCAGTCATACTAAAGCATTTTGTTTTTTTGATTTATTTATAGATTTATTTTGTGGTTTAGAATGAAACCTTCAAATTCTCAAAATAAGTCAAGAAGAGGTTAAGAACCATTAGCTTCTGACCATATAATTACATTTATTTATTCTCCTTTCTTATACAAATTTGGTAGACATGCAGCTAGAGAGGATGATATTGGGTCTCAATGGACACCACCAAGACTCAGCCAATTTCCTGCTAATCTAAAAGACCCTTTACTTCAAGATGGAATCTCACGTTGTTAGGAAATGTGGCATAAAACACAGGCTTTAGTATGATCTGTGTTTTTAATTTTTAACATTTGCTGTGTATTAACTTCTAAATTGATCCCCCAATTTTAGTTTATTTGTTTTTTGCCTTAAATAACTTTGTGATAAAGTATTAAAGTGTAAAAAGCAATAGCTTTTCGTGATATTTATATCTTTATACTAAAGACCATTACACAGAAAGAATTACAGTCTAAGAATTCAC
The DNA here is from genome assembly GCF_963455315.2 of Globicephala melas. Classification (NCBI taxonomy): domain Eukaryota; kingdom Metazoa; phylum Chordata; class Mammalia; order Artiodactyla; family Delphinidae; genus Globicephala; species Globicephala melas. The sequence goes on along the minus strand of NC_083316.1, from coordinate 20,131,005 downwards.
TGTATTATTTTGACTCTTTAAAAGCATTTCACCTCTTTTCTTGTACTATTTTTATCTAACTTTATTAATAGTGCATGATTTTAGTTGAATTGTTTAAAATCACATGTGTGGAAAGATTACAAAATTCAGAGAGAATATTCTTGAGTGGACTAATCATATGCTTATGTGTTTTTATGATATTTTGTTAGATATTTAAGGTACATGCTCCTCAGGATTGCTACTGTGGTGTTTGGCCCAAAACACAGAGAAGGGTGTTTGCTTATGCTGTTTTCAAATTATCAAGTTTCAACTTCAGGTTACCTTTAGCATCAGCAGGGAAAGGCAAACCAATAATAAATCTTTATAGTTCTTTTAGAACAGGTCTAAAGACATGCCTCGTTGCACTACAATTTAAATTTCACATTTTATATGTATTTCTAACCACCTCTTAGCATGATCCTGTTACCAGGAGAATGGACATGCAAATATAGGAGAACAAACTGTTAAGTGGTTGCATAATCCACAATGAGCAAAAATATTTGTGAAAAAAGTATTTTATGAGTAATAAATGACCATTAAGAGGATTATTATAGTTTAAATTCTCAGGAACATATATACATGTGTCCAAAATACAGTCCATTTAAAAATTATGCATTTGATAAGCAAATTAATAGATTCTAATTAAATGGAAAAACTAGACATTTGAAAGATGAAAATATCTGATAAAAATTCATTTTATCATTTTTCTTCTACTGTAACACCTTTATTAATTCATTCACTAATTACTTTCTTTTCTTTTGTTAAGTCAGAATTTGTGGTTGGTATCTGGTAGGCACATTACACAAGCCTGACATAATAATAATAGTAATAATAATTAAAAAAAAGAAACAGCAATAGCATAACATGTTTTCTGAATGGCGTTTTTATGTCACCCTGTATCAGTTATTTACTGACCTACTTTATTTTATCAAAACAACTCATTGAGGTCAGTATTCTGATCTCCATTCTACAGATGAGAAAACGAACATTATAGACATTAAGGCCAACTGCAAGTAATAGCAGAGGTGGTTTGAAGTCCATGACCAACTCCAGATGTACAACACAATATATTATGAGAAGTTTTAGAGCATCCTGTATCTTGTCTCATTATTGTTTAATTATAGATGGAAACATAATTTATGGATCTTTGTTTTCTCAATTATCTTTTCTCCTATGAACATTTGCAACCATATCTTACTGTTGGGAACACTCAGTCATGGCAATTAAAATGTTACTTATAGTCTAAGTCACCTAACATGCGGAAAACTAGTTTTTAATTTCTCATATTATTTCATTAAATAGCCGAGGTTTGGAGGGAGTTCCACAGTTTATGAAGACCTTCATATGTAGCATATCACTGAAACTTGCAACTAACTCGTGTAGACTCATTGTTATTATCCTTATACCCAATATACGGAAGAAGTAAAGGAGGTTCAGAGTGGAAATAATAAAGAAGACAAACTAGTACTGCCTAATAGAAATATGCAAAACAAAAATGTGTGCCACAATAGTAATTGTAAATTTTCTATCAGCCATATTAAAAAAATAAAATAAGCAGGAGAGACATTTATTTTAATCATATATTTTAACCCAATATTATCCTTTAAACATATCATCAATATAAAACTTATTCAGATGTTTTACATTCTCTTGTTCCATAATTCTTTGAAATATCCTCTTTCATTAAGTATTTTCCAGTTACACCAAGGCTCAAGTCAGACTAATGACACTTCTAGTCAGTAGCTGCATGAGGGTTAGTGGCTTGGCTAGTGGCTGCCATATGGGACAGTTCAGGACAGACTGTGGAGTCATCCTCTTGAATCCCAATGCTGTCTTCTTCACTTAGTAGCTTTTTCACCTTGCTCCATTGAACTGACCTTTTAGTAGAAAGGTGCCATTTCAGTGCCTTTCAGTAAAACTGGATAGCAGTGCCTACCCCATGGAGTGGTAAGACTAAATAATTTAAAGCAGGGTCCCCAACCCCCTACCAGTGCGCAGACTGTTAGGAACCAGGCCGCACAGCAAGAGGTGAGCATTGGGTGAGCGAGAAAAGCTTCATTTGCCACCCCCCACCGCTCCCCATCGCTCGCATAACTGCCTCAACAATCCCCCCGACCCCATCCATGGAAAAATCGTCTTCCATGAAACCGGTCCCTGGTGCCAAAAAGGTTGGAGACCGCTGATTTAAGTTATATGAAACGCTTGACTCAGTGGCTGGCACTAGTGTATTTATGTGCTCAGTAATATTGATTTGTGCAAGTACTGCTGTATTATTATTATTTTTCAATATTATAAAAGTAGAGTCAAAACTTAACCTTTCATACAGATTGATCCAAATTCCACATTTCCCAATATGGTACATCTGTGGAAGATAAAAATCTCCATCATTTGGAGGGGACAAAGACAAGTGAAAGCCCACATGTCCTCCTTCATTGTTTAGCTTATTTATTGTGTGGGTCTATAACAATCATTCTCAATCAGGGACAGTTTTGTCCCCCAAAGGACATTTAGCAAGGTCTTAAGACATGTCTGTTTGTCTCAACTGGTGGGTACTACTGGCATCTATTGGGTGTAAGCAAGGATGCTGCTAACCATCCCTACAGTTCACATGACAAAGAATTACCTGGCCCAAAATGTCATCAGAGGTGAGGTTGAGAAACTTTGATATTATCTGAGGAACTGTTCAAGTGAAATCAGAAATTTTTTTATCTAAAAATATTTATTGAGAACACTCTTGCACCAAACATTATTTTAGAAAAAAGACATATGAATATTGTTAAAAAAAAAACAACTTTTTTTTGTCCCTATGACCTTTCATTAAAGCAGGGGAGGCAGATGATACATAAGAAAACAATTCTATACATACAAGGTATTGGCTCAGTTCTGGTTAAAAAGAGGAACACAAGTGTTCCAAGGAAAAGGATAAGGGAAGGACTTGCTCAAGAAGGGATACTAAATCCAAACACTGAAAGATGGAATAGGCTCACCATACAAAGAGATGGGAAAAGTCCTTCAAGCAGAGGGAACAGAATATGGGAAACCCTGAGTTGGAAGTTGAATGATGTTGAATAGAAGTTGAATATCAAGAAATGAAGACCAGAGTGGTTGGATCTTACCAAACAACAAGGAGGTTAGTGGGAGATTAGATCAGGGAGCCCTACACTCACAGGAACATTGGCAATAGTCAATTATTGTTGGAATTAACAAACGCATAACTGTGTGCCTAAGTTACCATCATACTCTTGTGATTTTAGAGGTATATAAATATGTGAACATTAATAGGACATGTACACCTTAGTATGATTCTAAAAGAGAGGTAATGGATTAGAAGGCTGGGGTGCACCTGAAAACTGAGTTCCAAAAGTCTTTTAGGTTCTTTTGCTCCAGATATTAAATTGTATTTTCACTACCAAAACAATATCTCTGTTGAAATTATTTCAGAATCCTGGATTATTTCAAGTGACTTTAATTTTAAAAACAATTAGTGAAGACAAAAATCTATTGTTTACCTTCCACTGATAAGCACTGTGCTTGCAATTAAGCCCATGAAGGTTAATAAGTTTTGTTACCAGAAGGGGCTACTTTTCAGGGCCCAAGAATGGGCTCTTGTCTAACACTCTGAAATGAATTGTCCAAGGAGACACACATACCGACAAAGCAAAAGACTTTATTGGGAAGGGGCATCCGGGCGGAGAGCAGCAGGGTAAGGGAACCCAGGAGAACTGCTCTGCCATGTGGCTCGCTGTCTCAGGTTTCATGGTAGTGGGGTTAGCTTTCCCGGTTGCCTCTGATCAATCATCTTGCTTGTGCCCATATTTGCTCTGACTCAGGGTACTTCCTGGTGGTGCGCGCATCTCAACAAAGATGGGTGTTAGTATGAGGGTTTCTGGAAGGTTGGCGGGACATATTATGGGCTGGCATCTCCTCCCTCCTTTTGGCCCCTCTTGAATTCTCCCATTTAGTTTTCAGTGGCAGCACCTTGTTCCTTACTGAGATCTCCTGTTGTGAAACAACCAATGCAAGCAGTTATTATTGTGCCTGGCCAGGGCGGGCACTTTCCATCAACAGTTCCCTAACATCTTGATTCCTGATTACAAGTGGCTTACTGTCGAGGAGGGGAGAGAATATTTCAATATGAAATGACATGTCTGACAGAATTTAATGGGTGTATGGAAGAGCAGCACTTTTCCAAATATGGGGAAGGAGGATTGAGTGCATCTTTTGCAGTGAAAGGTTTTCTGGAGAATTTCTCTTTTGATATAAATCCTTTCTTCAGACTACTAAAAGCAATAAGGGCAGGAAAGGAAGGAGAGTTCATGAAGTTGGGAATTAGCAAAATTACCAATGTAGGATATGCAAAGGGCATATTCTGTGCAGGTAAAAAAAAAAATGGTAAAGGACTGCTTCAAAGCGGTCATGAGGGTTATCTTTGGTGATGCCTTTAATGTTTGCTTTTCTATTTTTTATCTATTTTTGTAACTTGATACAAGAAAACCAGAATAACAAAGGATAGAAAAGGACAAATGAGACAATTGCTTCGAAGTCAGATAAAATGAGTGCTGAATAGCAAAATGGGGGTAATTGTGGATGATCTTTCCCAATCGGTTTTAGTAGAAATCATTTCAAAGAAGCTGGAGGGTAGTAAATTGAGGAATAAAAGAAAGTCAGGAAGACGATCAAAGAAATAATGCCTGCACTTTAAGAAGCTGAGGTGAACAAGAAAATGAAATAGAAAAGGAATATATTGTAATAGTTAAAAATAAATCCTGGATTAAGGGTGGTTCAGTAGATAATTTTGAGAGCCTCCTTTGTCCAGGCTCAAAGCAGGAATTAGGGCTTCAGTGGCCAACCAAGGACATGGACTACTGGAGGAAGGTGTAGAAGATAAAGTGATAATCACATGAATACATAATATGATGTCTGGCAATGGGGTAAGTGTATGCAGAATAGAAAGCAGAATAAAGGACTAGAGAATGACAGGGGTGCTATTTTAGGAAGCATGAATAGGGGAGACTTCTCGAAGGAGACCTGAATAATTTTAAAAACTGAAAATGCATAAAATTAGACAATTCAGCTCCTCTAGACATCAGTTTCTATATGTACAGTACTTAGAATGCTACAATTAAGAAATAAGGTCATATATAAAATGTTTTCAGTAGTAACTGTAACATATAAAGGTTCTCCATACACAAGGGTTTTTCTCCCCTTCCTTCTTCCTTCTCAAGGAGTATGACCAGTGTTTCAAATCTTGTCTTTATTGCTCTGATGCTGTGCTGCTATTCATTAATGGCCCACAAGAGATGAAAAAAAGTGCCTTAAGCCAGGATATACCTATAATCTCGGCGATGTACCTCATATGAACAAATGAACATCCATGGATGAGGACTCCAGAGCAAATGTTCCTGCTCTCCAAGCAGTCAGTGTTCAATGGTCCTTGAATTTCACTATGTTTCATTGTGCTAACAGAGACAAAAGTTATACTCCATCACCTGTATTCTATCCACCTGGTATTCTCACTTGAATATTTTAGTCTCTTTTACGTCACATCCTTCCTTCTTTCCCTAACATCAGAAAAACAAAATAGGCTCCATGGAAAAGGTCTATGAAGAGATTAAATTACTGGAACCTGATCATTGTAGGGCTTGGCAAAAACACCCAGAACAATGGAATTTGTGCCCAAATGGCCTTTTAAAAAAGTGGCTCTGGAAAAATGCTATGATACTAATTTTCATCTAGACAAGAATCAGTGATTAAGGAATAGCTGATCTGCAGAGATGAGCACTGAATAGCAGCTCCCAACATCTTTGTCTTAATACAGAAGAGAATGTTGTACGGTAAGACTCTCTCAAATCCATTCCTAAAAAAGAAGAAAAGAAAAAGAAAGACAAAACAAAAAATAGACATCAGAAAGGAAGGTCCAGGCCTAGAAGAAAAGAGTTTACGAAAGCGGTTATGTCGATGGTCATGGTCCCAGTCAACCAGCTGGTGCCTAGGACTTGGCTCTAGTACTTGGATGGGACAGTTACTAGGACTCAAGAAGAAAGAAAGACTAAACATCTGAGATCAGGTAAAAAATTCCAACCCACAAAAAGAGCCAACTCTAGAACATAGTTTGAGAAGACCACAGCTTGTTATTCAAATGTAGCTGCTCTCCCACACATTGTATCACAGAAAAGAGAGAGGAGATTATTTTTCTCATCCTACTTAACAGTGAGTATGGCCTCCAGAGAAATCCAGCTCTCATAGAACCATGCCCCTGATCTACTTAGTACTGAGTCACAAACATGTTTGCAGACAGCTTAGGTGGACAAGTGGAAGTCAGGAAGCAGTAATGAACACATTTACATAATAGCTGAGCTGGGATTTCATGAGGAGAGAAAATTTATAAACTGCTAAAAAATATAATATGATTGAGTGGTGGTCTTATTTGTATTTATTTATCTTTGACCTCTTAAGATGTTTCAGAATATTATGTATATAGGTAATCAATATCAAATTTATGAGAATTTGATATGATATTTATTATGCAAGATTACAGATCTAGCCCAAGTGCACTCAAAAGAGTGAAGTTATTGCTGCTTACTATATCTTTTCACAATGACTTATTGAGAATGGTAACAAAAATCCGTTTTTCATCATTTGGTTGTCAGTTCCGAAAATTAACACAGAATTTCTCACTTATAGGAAAGTATTTTTTTAAGATAAATTATAGATGATGGGCACTTGGGTGTACAAATAAATTAAATGAGACTCTAATTTCCTGAGTATTTTGATGCCAACACTTTATATTTCCATCAAATTATATTTAAAGATTATACACAAATATAGCTAATTCAGATGCCATACTATGCAATTGTAGAATCACTCAGTGCCTAGGTTTGTTTGTTTGTTTTAACTGCATGACCTTTATTGGCTACTAACTTTATTTAGCTCATTAAATTACATAAATATGGATGGTCCGATTTGCCCACATTTAAATAAAATAAAGCAACAGTATAAAAATAATAGTAACAGGCACAGTGTTACAGCATGGACTAAACACGGTAAAATATAAAATTAACTCAATCTTCATACCTGTATAATTATAATATAACATATATTTATTTACCCCTTTATATTAGTTCAAGAAAAACTGAAACATGAAACTTAAATCACTTGTTTATGATTCTACAGTTGGAAAAGAAATAACAGCCAGGTTGAGGATACAGGTTCGATGATTCAAAAATCTGTGCTTCTAACCACTACACCAAGAAAGAAATTAGTACATCAAAGACTCTCTTTATCTTCCCTGGTACATCTTGCCTTTAGTTAATTCAGTGATTCACTACTTGTATATAGATTACAGGAACAACTTTAAGTAGGACATACTGAATTCTTACAATGTCCATGCATTTTCATACAAACCCGGGAAAATCAAAGCTTTATTTGTTAGTGCTTTTGCATTACCCAAGGACCAAACATGAGTGACTGCTTTGCTGGGATCCTTATGCTGCTTGGCAGATAGATAAGTTTACATGAAACAAGGTCATTCAAGGAGATGTCTATATGATGTACGCAGGGATTTAAGACACGTACTTTCTGTGAGCTGTGAGACTACCATTATCCCTGCCTGGTACAAGGGAGGTTTGATTTAATAAGTGTTGATTTTCGCTTTGTAAATAGAGTCAACCTTGCTTCTACTGGGAATTCTAAGGTAATGTAGGCCCCAGGCTGATCTGCATATTTTAAAATTATCAAGCACATTTCAAGTAGAGAAACAGTCAGGTATGTCCCAAGGAAGATGCTTTAGCCTGAGAAAGAAGGGAATGAAATTAAAGATGTCTCTTTTCTCCCTTTTTTAATCTAAAGAAAATGAATATTCTTATATTCAAAGGCACTGTTCTACAATTTACATAGGTTAGATATAGCTCTGATTTTTACCGTGATCACAAAAATAGCCTCAAATATTTGTAGGATTTTTCCCCATGGTCCTAGTACTTAGAATTTGTAAGAATTATAAAGAAAGAATGTTACTGAAGCATTCTTTGATTTTTTAAACACTGATTGAAGCCGTACTATGTGGAAGGATGTATGATAGGAAATAATAATAAAGTAATAATTTTATAGAGAGAAATAAAAAACAGAATACATACATAAATGGTTTGCCGTTTGAAAGATTATAAAACACAACACCTCTCTCTCTCTCTCTCTCTCACACACACATACACACACACAAATAAACATATATACACTTTTATTTTATTATATTGTAGTTTCCCTCACACATAGTCTCCTTCACTCTTTTGCTTGCTTTTGTATATAGGTGGAGTTTGTATATAGGTTGCATAAATGTAAGTATATATGCACATGTATGTACATATACACATATATATGCACATATGCATGTAAACTTATATACACACATATAACTGGAGAATGATATAATAACATTCACACTATAATTGTCAATTAAAGCCTAAATCATAAAATGATCAACACTTCAGAGGTAAGGGGACCAAGAAAGAGAAAAACATTTAAGTGTTTTCCAGGCAGGAAAACAGGCATTGAGGGGGAGAGCATTTTTGTTAGGGAGGAGAGAATGAACACAGGTGACATTCAGAGAAATGCATGTGATTTGGTGTGGCTGGATCCCAGGGCTTGAAGCAGGTGTTGTGAGAGATGAGAATGGAAATGTAGCAGAGTCAGCATCATGAAAAGGGTTGGATACAAAAATAAAATGCTACATATATTATGTAAGGGAGTATTTTTTAGGAGAGCACCAGGCACAGTTCTTCATTTTGTCTAATTATTCTGGCAGCAACGAAGCACATTGCTTGGATCGGAAGAGCAAAGGTTGATGAGAGTCTGAACTGAAGCTGAGGAGAGGAGGGATTTGAGATATAGTTAAGTAGTTGAGCCGTAGGACGTAGTAATTAGGTCGATAAAATGTTCGAGGGAGAAAGAGAGCAAAAGATACTTTCTAGTTTTCTACCAGAAGAGCTTGTTTGAAGAGAGACAGGGATTTCAGTTTGATTCGAACGTTTTAAATTAAGATTCTTGCAGAAAGATAGTGGTTTTAAATACCTAGGAGACGGTGAACTATGTTGATCTGATGTACACAACACGATATATAAGTGAGAACAGACATGATGATCTCAGCTAAGCTAAACGTTTAGAGTGACATAACTGAGGAAATGTACGATTCCCAAGTATGATGAAATATATACTTCTCTAAGAAAAATAGAAATTATACAAAAATCCACTTGGAGCTCTCCAGTTATTCCCATGGAAAGTTGCCTTAGACTAAACGATTTAACATTTTTGCATCAGGGGATTCGAAGTCCCTTTTTGTTATGGTATCCTCTAGAACACACTTGGAAAATACCCCTGGGTAAGTATAGAGAGAGATATATAGAAACAGAACTAGCTGTGCAAATATATTTAGACTCAGTTAAGCCGCTGTTACAGAGTTTTTAGTAAGCCTACAATTCCAGGGAAGACGCATTGCAGAGACTGAGTACCTAGTACAATGTAATATGTTTATGAATGACTCTAAGGTTATCTTAACCTCCCCTGATTCTATATACTTTTTATGTTCTTACACATTGCAATTGCGTGTATTTATTGATGCCAGTTAACTTGGAGACAATTTCAAAGAAATGAATCACGATGGATTCCCTAGTCTCTGGGAATCAATGGCAGCTTCTCTAAAAGCTTTGTCCTCTTGCTTTCTTCAATGGTATGAACAGGAAACTAAGACATCTTGCAGCATCTCATTTTGCTCTAATTTAACTTAAATGCCCAAAGCTAAGTTGGTGATCATGTCTCCAGTGCTCACAGAATAGGTTTCTGCCTCTCCTCTGGTGGAAGTCTTCAATTCCAAACCCTCAATCCTCCGTCAGTCTCTGGTGTGACTTTCAGCTCTCCGCTCCTTTTCCTAAATGCCCATTTAGCATTGCATAATTTCCTTAACTGCTCTGCAGTTTCCTCTCAGGAGCTTTATCTTGTTTTTAATTTCTTCCTGTTAAGCTCATTAAAAAACATCTTTTAAACATTATACAATGGAATGGTTTATAAACATGCATAATTGTGTCATTTTTCTTAGAGCAAGTGTTGTTTGAGATTATTATGCAGCGTAGAGATGTGACAATAAGATTACACACAAAGCAAATAAAAAAATTAAACTAATGTTAAATTATTTTGTTATTCACATATGTGGTGCTTTTTTTCTCACAACTCTGGAAAAGTAGAGAGTTAATGTAAATGTGAATAGAAACAAGGACAGGGAACAAAGGAAAGAGTCCAATTATATTTCCTGGAACCTTACTGTTTTTTATCAACAAAACAAAACGGCAGCTATCTGTTGTAAAGCTTCCAAAGCTATGTTTGCCCTCTTAGCTCTCCCATTTGTTTTCTGGCATCTATTTTGTTGTTCCTGAGGAAGTCACGCTGTCACATCTCTTACTGTGCCCATCTTATGCCTTTCCTCCAAAGTCTCTTACATTGAGCTGTCAGTTACTTCTGTTTCCAGTACACAAATCTGCAGTGTTTTTAATACTCAAGTGCAAAGGTCCTATTGATCAAATTTTTGGTGGAAAAAGTGACCTGGAATACTTAATCTTGAATCAAAAAAAAAAAAAAAAAAAGAAAACAAATGCATTAAAATTGTTTTAAGTCTTTAATAATGAATATTTAGATGTTATGTGAGGTTGTCGTTAATAGTCTCAGAATACACTTACTTAAGTAGCCTTATCTTTTGGCCAGTCCTTAGGAAGTATTCTTTGCAATATTACCATTTAGATTTTTATTTCTAATACAATTTTTCATAGGTGATATGGAAATGGCAATTACCTTTCTCCTCCTTGCATTTGTGCCTTGCACTTAAGTCGATAACCAAACCAAGAATAAACCAACTGGGAAGAAATATTTATCTGCCCTAAACATTAAAAGAGAAGCAAATGATTCAATCAGACACCTGGGAATGAATTTCAAACAACTATAAATTGGAATTGACAGGAAAGCATACCACATAATTAAAGCTTCATCAACTGTAAGATAAAAAATAAGGAGCATACAAATAGACGTCTTTAAGGAAACATGACACGTAAGATGGATGACAGGTGCTACTTTGCCTTTGTCAGTGTGTGCAGTACAATCTGTCTCCTTTCTGGATCCCCTCCCCCTACATGGTAAACACCCTTGCATGCTCTTAATGAAAGCAATTTCACTTTGCTTGACAAACTAAGATACTTGTGTTCAACAGACGAGTCTTGGAAAAAAATTTAAAAGCGTGGATGAATAGCTCTTTCATACCTTTAAAATATAGAAATGCAGTTTTTAAACTTTGAAGTAAACCCAGTAAATCTCATCCCTGAATAGGTTTCTGAGCATAAACGCAGTTCCAGAGAAAGCATTATCCAATTATATATCTTGGGCACTGAATAAATATTTATTGGATGACTTAACTACTGAAGTTACCATATAATCAAAACGATCATGAATATGTGTGTTCTATATGTGTATACAACATATATACTTTAATATAGCTATCTGAATTATTTAACAGAAGAACTAAATCTATGCTATTTTGATGAATGACCTCAATCTTAATCATTGCTGTTCTGCAAAGTATGGAACTCCTTGAAAACACTTTTATTAGTATTTCAAGGAAAAATAAATATACTTTTGTGCATGTATATACACACACTCACTATGTGTGTGTGTGTGTGTGTATGTGTGTGTGTGTGTGTATCCCTTATCTATAAAATGATTTAGGCTTATTATAATGTGAATCAATGGAGCATGATCCCTTCCCTGGTAAACCTCAGAAAGTACTGAAAATTAACATGGATAATGCTTACTGTCATCAAAATGATATAAACTTTGTGATGGAGATCGTCTCTGCGCCAACCAAGAAATAAAATGAAGTAATAAGTGATTTTGGATCCTTGACCAGAACTATTATGACAAGTTCAAAGCAGACAGATTTTCAGAATCTAAGCCTGTGTCTAGAAATCCAAGTACTCTCATAAAAGTCCAAGCTAAAAATAAAAAGTGGGAGAACAAATTCCCAGAGAATACTCCCAGTGAAATCTATGTACAGTAAAATTAATGAAACCAAAAAACTGGTTTTTTTTTCTTTTGTTCTCTCTCTCTCCATGTTAAAAAGATCCATGATACAGAAACTTTTTACCATAACCTGATAATCTCCAATAATATCAGGTCAATTTTCTATTTAATTTTTTAAAAAGTAATTTGCTTCAGGGAATTCCCTGGTGGTCCAGTGGTTAGGACTCGGTGGTTTCACTGCCGAGGGCGTGGGTTCAGTCCCTGGTCGGCAAACTAAGATCTCGTGTGCTGTGTACCCTGGCCAAAAAAAAAAAAATAATAATAATAATAAATAATTTTCTTCAAAGTATTAAATTCATAGATAAAATTTTTAAATGAAAACTCAGCCACCCATTCCATTCTTCCTCACCCATAGCTCTAATCATCACAGAAGACAACTTTAAACTCTTACTCTTTTTAGTTCATCTAGGTTAAGCTGTAATTCTCTAAGTAATATTTTCTTGTTATTTTTAAAACATTTTTTACATTTCATTATTCATGAAAATGGAGTTCAGTAGCATCTCAGTCTATGCTCCCCTTAATATAATTATGATAACACTTTTAAAAATTTCTCTATTGGTTTTCTTAGAAAATTTAATTGTTATAAAATTTCTTTTATATCCACCATTCTAAGCCTTCCTCTCTGTCTTTCTGTCCCAACGGCATTCTCACTGAAGCACTAAATGTATTTAAGAACCGTTTAACTGTCTTAAGAAAAAGCTCTACAATTTTTAAAATACACTTTTCAAAGTACTATACTATTACCTGTAAAAGTTTGATCTTTAGTCCAAAAATGTATACAAAAGCATACACTGGCTCTCAAAAGTCTTAGAGGAGAAAAGCCAGACATTTTATTTCCAATGTAATGATTTCAACTACTGACTATTAAAGATCCTCTTTAGCCAAGTTGTATTTCTGAGATGTTACAGGTTTGTGCTTTAGATGTGCAGTGGGTACAGCTGTTCAAAATTTGTTAGTGAAAAACTCTATAGCACTTAGCTTCATTTTGGCAACATTCAGAGTTGCAAACCTAGATTCCTCAGTATTCCCCTTCCAGTATGGGCTGGCTAATCTCTATAGCTCAAAAAAATCTGCCATCCCAGACATTTCTTTTTCACTTTTGTAACTTGGATACGTAGCTCTGTAGATATCCTGTATTCCTGTATCTTGATTTAGCCCATTATTTTCCTGGAATACATTCATTAGTTTCTTTTAAAAAGCCCAAAGGCAGAGAAATTTGCTGAGTCTAAAATTATCTTTATTGGGCTATCATACTTGATTAATATGGTGCCTATAGTGAATATTCAAGGTTCAAAATAACATCATCAAATTTTGATGACATTGCTCAATATCTTTCTAGGATCAGAGGTTACCTTGAAAGGTCCATTGACATTTTGATCCGTGCCTTTTATTTTTTCCAACTACACAATTATATATTAATTTTTAATTGTGTGTACTTCCTTCCATTGTCCTCTAGTTCACCAATTCTGTCCTTTGGTGATTTTAATTTTCTGTTTAACCCATCCATTATTTTTTAACTGTTTTCACTTCAACTATTATATTGTTAATATCTATGTTTTGTATTTGGCTTCATATCAATATAGCCAGCCACTTTTCATTGTCTAGTAAAAATATTATAAGTTTTACTCCTTAAAACATAATGAATATATTTTTTAAATATTCTTCATGTGATGACTCCACATTAGTTGTTTTGTTGATATGATTCAGCTAAAGTGCTTAATTTGTTTTGTTTTGTGCTTTTGAATTTTATTTTATTGTTGCTTTTCAGTGTTTTGTTTTCCTGCTGACACTCACTTATATTTCCTTTTGTTGTTATTATGTATATATATATATATATATTTAATTAATTAATAATCATTGAAATTTGTGAGACCTGAAGTTGAATTTTACTTTATATTTTTAAATAAATCTTTATTGGAATATAATTGCTTCACAATACTGTGTTAGTTTCTGTTGCACAACAAAGCGAATCAGCCACATGCATACACATATCCCCATCTCCCCTCCCTCTTGAGCCTCCCTCCCACCCACCCTATCCCACACCTACAGGCTCAATGACCCCACCTACAGGGTCATTGCAAAGCACCGAGCTGATCTCCCTGTGCTCTGCTGCTGCTTCCCATAGCTAACTATTTTACATTCAATAGAGTATACATGTCGATGCTACTCTCACCTTGCCCCAGGTTCCCCCTCCCACACCGTGTCCACAAGTCCATTCTCTACGTCTACATTTTTATTCCTGCCCTGCAACTAGGTTCATCAGTACTTTTCTTTTTTAGATTCCATATATATGCATTAGTATACAGTATTTATTTTTCTCTTTCTGACTAACTTCGCTCTGTATGATAGGCTCTAGGTCCATCCACCTCACTACAAATAACTCCATTTTGTATCTTTTTATGGCTGAGTAATATTCTATTATATATATGCCACATCTTCTTTATCCATTCATCTGTTGATGGACATTTAGGTTGCTTCCATGTCCTTGGCTCTTGTAAAAAGAGCTGCAGTGAACACTGTGGTACATGTCTCTTTTTGAATTATGGTTTTCTCAGAGTATATGCCCAGTAGTGGGATTGCTTCGTCATATGGTAGTTTTATTTTTAGTTTTTTAAGGAACATCCATACTATTTTCCATAGTGGTTGTATCAATTTACATTCCCACCAACAGTGCAGGAGGGTTCCCTTTTCACCACACACTTTCCAGCATTTATTCTTTCTAGATATTTCGATAATGGCCATTCAGACTGGCACAAGGTGATACCTCACTGTAGATTTGATTTGCATTTCTCTAAAAATTAGTGACGTTGAGCATCTTTACATGTGCCTTTTGGCCATCTGTACGTCTTCTTTGGTGAAATGTCTGTTTAGGCCTTCCACCCATTTTTTAAATGGGTTGTTTGTTTTTTTGATATTGAGCTCCATGAGCTGTTTGTATATTTTGGAGATTAATCCTTTGTCTGTTATTTCATTTGTAAATATTTTCTCCCATTCTGACTGTTGTCTTTTTGTCTTGTTTATGATTTCCTTTGCTTTGCAAAAGATTTTAAGTTTAATTAAGTCCCATTTGTTTATTTTTGTTTTTATTTTCCTTACTCTAGGAGGTGGGTCAAAAAAGATCTTGCTGTGGTTTATGTCAAAGAGTGTTTTTGTTATGTTTTCCTCTAAGAGTTCTACAGTGTCTGGTCTTACATTTAGATCTTTAATCTATTTGGAGTTTATTTTTGTGTATGGTGTTAGGGAGTGTTCTAATTTAATTCTTTCACATGTAGCTGTCCAGTTTTCCCAGCACCACTTATTGAAAAGGCTGTCTTTTCTCCATTGTATGTTCTTGCCTCCTTTGTCATAAATTAGGTGACCATGTGTGCATAGGTTTATCTCTGGGCATTCTATCCTGTACCATTGATCTATATTTCTGTTTTTGTGCCAGTACCATACTGTCTTGAATACTGTAGCTTTGTGGTATAGTTTGAAGTCAGGGAGCCTGATTCCTCCACCTCCATTTTTCTTTCTCAATATTGCTTTGGCTATTCGGGGTCTTTAGTGTTTCCATACAAATTGTAAAATTTTTTGTTCTAATTCTGTGAAGAAAGCCATTGGTAGTTTGATAGGGGTTGCACTAATTCTTTAGATTGCTTTGGGTAGCATAGTCATTTTTGCAATATTGATTCTTCCAATCCAAGAACATGGTATATTTCTCCATCTGCTATGTCATCTTTGATTTCTTTCATCAGTGTTTTATCGTTTTCTGAGTACAAGTCTTTCACCTCCTTAGGTAGGATTATTCCTAGGTATTTTATTCTTTTTGTTGCAATAGTAAATAAGAGTGTTTCCTTAATTTCTCTTTCTGATTTTTCATTGTTGGTGTATAGGAATGCCAGAGATTTCTGTGCATTAATTTTGTATCCTTACCAAATTCATTGATTAGTTCGAGTAGTTTCTGGTGTCATCTTTAGGACTTTCTATGTATAGTATCATGTCATCTGCAAACAGTGACAGTTTTACTTCTTCTTTTCCAATTCGTATGCCTTTTATTTATTTTTCTCCTCTGATTGCTGTGGCTAGAACTTCTAAAACTATGTTGAATAAGAGTGGCAAGAGTGGACATCCTTGTCTTCTTCCTGATCTTAGTAGAAATGCTTTCAGTTTTTCACCCTTGAGTGTGATGCTTGCTGTGTGTTTGAAATATATGGCTTTTATTCTATTGAGGCAGGTTCCCTCTAGGCCCATTTTCTGGAGAGTTTTTATCATAAATTGGTGTTCAATTTTGTCAAAAGCTTTTTCTGCATCTATTGAGTTGATCATATGTTTTTTTCCCCTTAATTTGTTAATGTGGTGTATCACATTGATTGATTTGCATATATTGAAGAATCCTTGCATCCCTGGGATAAATCCCACTTGATCATGGTGTATGATCCTTTTAATGTACTATTGGATTCTGTTTGCTAGTATTTTGTTGAGGATTTTTGCATCTATCTTCATCAGTGATATTGGTCTAAATTTTCTTTTTTGTGATTCTTTTTCTGGTTTGGGGATCAGGGTGGTGGTGGCTTTGTAGAATGAATTTGGGAGTGCTTCTCCCTCTGCAATTTTTTGGAAGAGTTTGAGAAGGATTGGTGTTAGATCTTCTCTAAATATTTGATAGAATTCACCTGTTAAGTCATCTGGTCCTGGAATTTTGTTTCTTGGAAGATTTTAATCACAGTTTCAATTTCATTACTTGTAATAGGTCTGTTTATATTTTCTAATTCTTCCTGGTTCAGTCTTGGAAAATTGTACCTTTCCAAGAATTTGTCCATTTCTTCATGATTGTCCATTTTTTTGGCATATAGTTGTTTGTAGTAGTCTCTTATAATCCTTTGTATTTCTGCAGTGTCAGTTGTGATTTCTCTTTTTTCACTTCTAATTTTATTGATTTGCATTCTCTCCCTTTTTTCTCGATGAGTCTGGGTAAGGGTTTATCAATTTTGTTTATCTTCTCAAAAACCAGCTTTTAATTTTATTGATCTTTGCTGTTGTTTTTTCTTCATTTCTATTTCATTTATTTCTGCTCTGACCTTTATGATTTCTTTCCTTCTGCTGACTTTGGGTTTTCTTTGTTCCTGTTTCTCTAGTTGTTTTAAGTTATGGTTAGATTGTTTATTTGAGATTTTTCTTGTTTCTTGATGTGAGATTGAATTGCTACAAACTACCCTCTTAGAACTGCTTTTCCTGATTCCCATAAGTTTTGCATTGTTTTGTTTTTGTTGTCAATTTTTTCTATGTATTTTTTTATTTCTTCTTTGATTTCTTCAGTGATCTCTTGGTTATTTAGTAGCACACTGTTTAGCTTCCATGTATTTGTGGGGGTTTCTAGTTTTTTTCCTGTAATTGATTTCCAATCTCATAGCATTGTGGTCAGAAAAGATTCTTGATATGATTTCAATTTTCTTAAATTTTCCAAGGCTTGACTGTGACCCAAGATGTGATCTATCCTGGAGAATGTTCCATGTGCACTTGACAAGAAAGTGTATTCTGCCACTTTTGGGTGGAATGTTCTATAAATATCAATTAAATCTATCTGTTCTATTGTATCATTTAAAGCTTGTGTTTCCTTATTTATTTTCTGTTTGGATGATCTGTCCATTGGTGTAAGCGGGGTGTTAAAGTCCTCTACTATTATTGTGTTACTGTCGATTTCTCCTTTCATGGTTGTTAGCACTTGCTCTATGTATTGAGGTGCTCCTATGTTGGGTGCATAAACATTTATAATTGTTATATATTCTTCTTGAATTGATCCTTTGATCATTATGTAGTGTCCCTCCTTATCTCTTGTAACAGTCTTATTTTAAAGTTTATTTTTTCTGACATGAGTATTGCTACTCCAGCATTCTTTCGATTTCCATTTGCCTGGAATATCTTTTTCCATGCATTCACTTTCAGTCTGTATGGATCCCTAGGTCTGAAGTGGGTCTCTTGTAGACAGCATATATATGGGTCTTCTTTTTGTATCCATTCAGCCGATCTGTGTCTTTTGGTTGGGGCATTTAATCCATTTACATTCATGGTTATTATTGATATGTATGTTCCTATTACCATTTTCTTAATTGCCTTGGGTTTGTTTTGTGGGTCTTTTTCTTCTCTTGTGTTTCCCGCCTAGAGAAGTTTCTTTAGCATTTGTTGTAAAGCCGGTTTGGTGGTGCTGAATTCTCTTAACTTTTGCTTGTCTGAAAAGCTTTTGATTTCTCTGTCAAATCTGAATGAGATCGTTGCTGGGTAGAGTAATCTTGGTTGTAGGTTTTTCCCTTTCATGATTTTAAATATGTCCTGCCAGTCCCTTCTGGCCTGCAGAGTTTCTGCTGAAAAATCAGCTGATAACCTTATGGGGATTCCTTTGTATGTTATTTTTGTTTCTCCCTTGATGCTTTTCTTTTGTAATTAATTTATGTTAGTTTGATTAATATGTGTCTTGGTGTGTTTTTCCTAGGGTTTATCCTGTTTGGGACTCCCTGTGCTTACTGGACTTGGGTGACTATTTCCTTTTCCCTATTAGGGAAGTTTTCAACTATAATCTCTTCAAATATTTTCTCAGACTCTTTCTTTTTCTCTTCTTCTTCTGGCACCCCTATAATTCAAATGTTGGTGCATTTAGTGTTGTCCCAGAGGTCTCTGAGATTATCTTCAATTCTTTTCATTCTTTTTTCTTTATTCTGCTCCTTGGCAGTTATTTCCATCATTTTGTCTTCCAGCTCACTTATTCGTTCTTCTGCCTCAGTTATTCTTTTATTGATTCCTTCTAGTGTATTTTTCATTTCAATTATTGTGTTGTTCATCTCTGTTTGTTGTTTATTTCTTCTTGATCTTTGTTAGACATTTGTTGTATTTTCTCAATCCATGCCTCCATTCTATTTCCGAGATTCCCCATCATCTTTACTATCATTACTCTGAATTCTTTTTCAAGTAGATTGCCTATTTCCTCTTCATTTATTTAGTCTTGTAGGTTTTACCTTGCTTCTTCATCTGTGACATACTTTTTTGCCATGTGATTTTTTTTCTTTTTTTATGAGTGGGATGTGTTCCTGTCTTACTTGTTGTTTGGTCTGAGGCTTCCAACACTGGAGTTTGTTGGCTGTTGGGTAGAGCTTGGTCATGGTACTGAGATGAGGACCACCGTGAGACCTCACTTCAATGAATATTCCCTGTGGTCTGAGGTTCTCTGTTAGTTCAGTGTTTCAGACTCAGAGCTCCCACTGCAGGAGCTTTGGCCTGACCCCTGGCTCATGAACCAAAATCCTGCAAGCAATGTGGGGTGGCAATAAAAAAAAAAAAAAGAGAACAATAACAAAGTAAAAAATAAAATTAGACTAGGAAACTAACAGATATGTTAGAAAGAATATGAAAATAAAAATATAGATGAAACAACTGGAGGGTACAACAGTACCACAATAGTAAAAAAGAAGAGGAGGCAAAAGAAAAAAAAAAGTGAGGGGGAGGCTTTGGCTGTGGAGAGTGGGTCCTAAGCAAGGGCGAGGTTTGGGCAGTGGGCAGGGCCTATGCTTAGGACCCACAAGCTAGGAAAGGCCTTGGGGGCTGTGGGAGGTGGAGCTTAGTCTCAAGGAACAGAAGGGGCCCAGGTGTGCCCCCCACCCCTTGTCTCAGAGGACAGGGGCCCTTACATGGGAGCCCAACAGGCTTCCTGGGCTTGAGTGGGCAGGGTAAATGCCCTCTGCTCCTCTCCCACTCCTCCCAGAGGGCCCCTCCCACCTGCCTCTCTTGATGTCCCTGGTCTCAGGGGCATTGATCCTGTCTGACCTCCACTTCTCCTCCCCCCTCAGTCCCCCATGTCTTACCAGTTCACTTGGTGTTTTCTCCTGTCTCCTTGGGCTTCAGGGTCCCCCACCAGCAGGTGGCAGGTGCCCTACTTGTGGGGAGATGCTAACTCAGCATCTTCCCACACTGCCATCTTAGAGGGTTCTTCCTGAAGTTGAATTTTAAATAGAAGATGTTTACTTCCATCAAGTACCATGAACACTAACAACACTTTTAAGTGATGCTTAATTTGACAATTATTTATGATGTATATCGGTTTGCTTGTTTGTTTTACATTTTCATGCAGTATGTAATAACAACAAGAGAATATAAGTTGTACCACTTTAACGCATTACAAGGACTTTAAAAATATTTTGCATTCACATGCATGATCCTTGAATTTTGTGCTCATATGTGTACATGTTCAAGAGAGATTATTCACATATATAAATATATATACATAGTATTTATGTTTTTCTAAACAAAATATTGTTGAGTTCTTGTTTATGGTTTATAAAAATAGTATCACACCATATATAATTTTCTGAAATTTGTCTTTTTCCACTTAATATGATGCAACTAAGATTCATCCACATTTTTTCTGATGTAACTATAGCTCATAGTTTTCAATTTTGGATTATGTTGGGATGTGTGATAATGTAAAAATTTATTTACCTATTCTCATGCTGTTTGACATTTGGTTCCCTTCCTCTTTTTTTTTTTTTTTTTAACTTTACAAACAATAATTCCGTGTTTAACTTTACAAACAATGGCATTTCTGCAGCTATTTTCCTCATGCACATTGCTGGATTTTATTTATGCTAATATTTAACAACATATAATCCTGTTATGGGTTGAATTGAGTCCTCCCAAAATATGCTTTTAAGTCCTAACCCACAGTATTTCAGAATGTGACCTTATGTGGAAATACGGTCTTTAGAGGTGATCAAGTTAAAAGGAGATCATTAGGGTTGGGACCCTTTTCCAATATGACTGATATCCTTAAAAAAGGGGGCAATTTGGATACACAGAGAGACACACACTAAGGGAGTACAATGTGAACATACAGGGAAAAAGATGACCATATAACTGGAATGATGCATCTACAAGTCAAGGAATACCAAGGATTGCTGGCAAACACTAGAACCTATAGAAGGGAAAGAAGGATCTTCTCTAGAGCTGTCAAGGAGAGAATGGCCCTGCCAGATACATAGATTTCAGACTTCTAGCCTTCAAAACTGTAAGACAATAAATTTCTACTGTTTAAAGCCACCTAGATTTTTGTACTTTGTCATAGTAACCCAGGAAATGAAAATTTCCCAAAATCATTGTGTCAAATTTAACACCAATCAGCTCTGCATAATAGTTCCTCTTAGACCACATACTTTTTACAGTTGGTTTTGTCAGACTTTATTTTTGTTAGTTTAGTAGGTGTAAAATGATACCACATCATGTCCTTAATTTAATTTGCATTGCTTGATTAAGATCCAGTATATTTCTCTATGTTTACTTGTCTTTCTTGTTTATTCTACTGTAAACTCTTTTCCATTTACATCCTTGACTAAATTTTCTACTAGCTTATATGCATACATCTGTATGTATGTATATGTGTGTGTATACTCCAACAGGCATTTGGCATGTTGTTCTATATCTTATGGCACCTGACTCCATCATTTTTCTTCCTTTGTGTTTTTATGAGCCAAGTATTTACAACTGTATTTTCATTGAGCTATGTAATACATCTTTCCAGGGCTATTAATGTCTCTCACTCTTGGAAAAGGCACTTGAGGGAGAAAGGTATGAGGAGAGGTAGTGAGGAAGGGTCCTCCCAGTATCATAATCTCAGTGGTTTTCTTGTCCACATAGATTCTCCATGAAGTATTGGATTGGCCAAAAATTTCATTCGGGTTTTTCTGTAAGATCTTAGGGAAAAACATGAATGAACTTTTTGGCCAAATAATTGTAGCCTGCCTTGTGAGCCTTCACCCCTTGTGTTGTGGAGGCCACAGTGTCATCTTTCTCCCCGAGTGGCTAAAGTTGCTTATATCTGTAAAAATAGAGTTCTTCCGGGTCATCCAAACCCACACAATGAATGCAAAATGTCATAAAGGGTGGCTTGTGTCTAGATCACCCTTCCACTGAATGCAAAACACTTATTGTGGAGACTATTTGCTGTTGTGTAACTACCCTGCAGATAGCTTGGAGTTTGATATGTATTCTTCTTGCTTCAAGAGGCCATAAAAATAAGGATCAATTTTTTGAAAATGGCAAATATCTTCAGACCAAAAGTGAGCTTCAGTTTTCTACTTACTTCTCTAGGCTCTCATTTTCCATTCAATTTGGAGCTTATACTTTTTTAACACTTTCAAATGTGTATCTCTATCTCTGTGATACACAGAGATAGTATTGTTTTTCAGCTAAAAATTTCAACTGAATTAAGTTACATTTCCAGAAACCTAATCTGATTTTATATGTTTTAATCAACTAAATAATTATTTTCTTATCAAGGATCAAATTTTCAAAATGCTGTACAGTAGAAGCAAGTTGATTGGGTTCTTTGTACTTTTCTATGATCCCAATAATGTCTGATACCTCATTTAACTTCTATCTCAAGGAATTCTAATTTCACTTTCCTTTCTATTCCTCAGACAGTAAATCTCCAAGAAGAATTTGTTTATATTATAGAAAAACACTGTATTAGTGACCAGTGTTTGGCCATTAGAGTTTTGTTTTTTTCTAGTGGAATGGAATTCTAGGCCTTTTTCAGTGACTGTGATTAAAACAAAAATGTGCAACTACTTTACAAGTATGAATTTATAAATAAAGATTTGTGTATTCAGTTCTAATATTACAGTGTTTCTATTTAAATATTTTTATTCTATTATACTACAGGGTTTTCTCTTATGCTGAAAAGCCTTAAATACTAATATTTTAAATCATAACACTCTAAATTCCTTTGAAGTTTACAGATATTTTATTTCTAAAACAAAGATCAATTAATATGTTAACAGGCAATAACTTACTGTTATTTAAATTTTTATATCAAAAACATAATTAGACTTACATTTCAAATACAAATAGCTTCCTTTTGCCTTTTTTGACATAATTGCATGTTATGAAAGAAGAGTTGCTCCATTTACTAAAATTTTGAATACTACACTATATTAAAAAAATCATGGTTCTTTCTTCACTAAAAGAAGTCAGGGTTCAACTTGGAGACATGGTTGATTTCAGGGCTTGGGCAGGGAAAATATAAGATGAACCCACAACATTTTGTGATGCTGGGAATTAAGGAAGTACTTCCCCCCCCAAAAAAAAGTAAATAAATAATGGAGGCATGTTGAAAAGACACCAGAGCCAACCTAGAAGATCACCCAATGACCAAACCTGTAAGAACTTGCACAAAATAATAAATAGCCATATTATTAGATTATAACACATAGAATAAAATAAATGTCCTTACTGATATAAATAAATAAGTAAGGGAGAAAGGGCAGCTTTTCCTTACAGAAGAATTCCAATTAATATATGTGGAAATAATGAAGAAAATAGAAGATCACCATTAGAAGCACCATTAGAAAGAAAATAGAAGATCACCATTAATGGTGCATTAGAATAATTGCACCATTAATTATTGCAAGGAAGATCATTGATTGATTATAAAATTAATGAGCAGACTTTTGAGGAAAAATAGGATATTTGCATAATCTTGAAGTATATTTCCCAAAATATATACTAATTATAAAGAAAAAATATTTACTTAACAAATGAAAAAGACTGGCAGAAACACCTTCTTAACCAAGAGATCAAGGTTAATATCAACAGTCATAAGACATATTTGCATCCAATGCTACACTGAAAACAGATCACTCTTATGATATCCTTGACAAAAAAAAAGAAATGCATGACCTCGATCTAATCATGAGAAAATATGGGACAGACCTAATTTTAAAGATTATTTATAAAATAACTTACCAGTATTCTTTAAAGGTGTCAAGGTCATAGGAAGCACAGAAATACTGAAGAACTCTCACAGATTGGAGGAAAATAAATAGGCATCACAACTAAATACAAAGTAGGATCTCTGAAAAGACTTTAATGGAATAGCTGGTGAAATTAAAACAAAGTCTGGATTTTGTCAATAGTAAAGTGATTAGAATAGTGTTTCTCACATACTAAACTTTATACTATATAGGAGATTATGAATTAAAAATTTAAAATGAACTTGCTAAATATTATACAGTCAGGTATGGTACAGCTTGAGTTTTAACCCACACTATATAACCACTGGACTTTTCTTGTCTGGTTTTGGTATCAAGGGCATACAGTACTGATCTCACATAATGAGTTGGAAAACAGTCCTCATTTTTCTTTTCTCCAGAAGACTTTGCACATAAAGCTGTAAGTTACTTTCTTTAAGTAGAATCATTTTCTCTTCACCACATATTTGAGTTCCTTTTAATTTCTTTTTCAATTTTTTTTGTCTCCCAATTTGTATTTTATTTGAACCATCAGTTACGTAGAAGTTTTTCTTAATTCTTCTAAATTTTCAAGAATATGAGTATTTGGGGGATTATCTTTTTTGTTTTAACCTTTATCTTAATTATATCCTGGTCAGAGAATTTAGTAGATACTGATTTATTAAAATGTATTCAAATTTGTCTAATAACTTAATACTTGATCAAATTGGGTTCAATGTTTCATGCCTGCTTGAAAAGAATCTATATTCTCTAGATGGTGTATACAGGTTTTATATATATAAATGTCAGTTGAAACATCCATATTATTTGCATTTATTTTGTTAAGTATTCCATGTATTTATAATGTTTCTAGTCTGGTTGACTGATCATTTATTGAAAAAACTTATTTTTGGCTGTATTCCACATATACTCTAGGTTTGAGAATAGATAAGCATGGTACTAAAGATTTTTTTTTTAAACCCGGATTTTATAAGACATTATAAACCAAATGAAGAAATTAAGAATTTATCCTAACATCAATAAAAAGTGCTTTCAGTAGAGAAGTTAAATCATTTCTGTCTTTTAGAAAGGCTACTTCGGCTCCAGTGTAATAAGTCAATTCATTGAGATGCTACTTCTCTAACATTTAATTTTTAAAAGAAAGTTGTTGAAGTAAGTAGGCTAGAGTTGATGATGTTCTGAGGTAGAAGCATAGTGAAAATAAATGTATATCAAAAGAAAGAGCTAGAGGTTGCCAGGCAACGCATTGTGTAGAAAATCTTTCATGAGGGAGAAAAGTGTATTAAATTGAAGAAGAAAAGCATATTTTAAAAACCTAAAGGAGACCTAAACCTAAAGGAGTGTTATGGAGACTATTAATTAAGGGAGAGAATGACAATAAAAAGGAGCCAATCTGTGGAGGGCCAGCCTCTGTATGTTTTAAGTACAAAGAGAGCTATCAAATGGTTTTGAAGTTCTGAATCATTATTGATTAAATTATTGTTTTCGAAGGGATAATATGCAGTGTGTACTGAGAGTAGCTGAGATTTGATTGGATTTGGCCAAGAATTGCACCTGGTAGACTAGTTAGGAAGCTTCTCAGTTATCCAATATAAGAATAAGTATGGGGCTTCCCTGGTGATGCAGTGGTTGCGAGTCCACCTGCCGATGCACGGGGAAAAGGGTTCGTGTCCCGGTCCGGGAAGATCCCACATGCCGCGGAACGGCTGGACCAGTGAGCCATGGCCGCTGAGCCTGCACGTCCGGAGCCTGCGCGTCCAGAGCCTGTGCTCCGCAACAGGAGAGGCCACAGCAGTGAGAGGCCCGTGTACCGCAAAAAAAAAAAAAAAAGAGAGAGAATAAGTATGGGGCTTCCTTGGTGGCGCAGTGGTTGGGGGTCCGCCTGCCGATGCAGGGGACGCGGGTTCGTGCCCCGGTCTGGGGGGATCCCACATGCCGCGGAGCGGCTGGGTCTGTGGGCCGTGGCCGCTAGGCCTGCGCATCCGGAGCCTGTGCTCCATGGTGGGAGAGGCCACGGCAGTGGGAGGCCAGCGTACCGCAAAAAAAAAAAAAAAAAAAAAGAATAAGTAAGTAGAGGCTGCTACATTCAAAGAAATACAACGGGAATATAAAGGTGAAAAAATACAAAGTCTTCCCGGTCATGTATCAATACAACATCCTCATGGTACATACAAATAAACAAGTAAATAATATGGTACACACAAATAAACAAGTAAATAATATAATCTAACGGTGACAAGGGATATGAAGAGTTATTGGGAGTGGTCTTCTCAATAAAGTTGTTTTCAGTAAGGTTATTGGTGAAAGCTTCTGAGGGGTCAGAGTTGAGCGATCACCTGCAGGAAGAAAGTGAATGAGCCATCTGAATATCTAGGAACGGCTGTTTCTAGCAGAAGAAATAGCAAAGGCAAAGAAAGCCAACAAGACAGTAGCTAAGGAATGAATTGAGAGCTGCATTCAACAATGTGTTACCAGAGATTAATGGAGAGAGAAAATGTACAAAAAGAATTAAAAAGTACGCATTAAGGGACTAACCAGAATGTGGTAGAAACTGAGTCTTAATGATGTCTCCTAGAAAAGGACTTTTCAAACTGAGCAGATATAGATGCCTGTATTAGTTTGTTAGGGTTGCCATAACAAAGTACCACATACTGTATGGTTTAAACAATAGACATTTTTTTTCTCACAGTTCTGGATGCTGGAAGCCCAAGATCAAGGTGGTTTCTTCTGAGGCCTCTCATTGGCGTGTAGATGGCCATCTTCTCCCTGTCTTCACATGGGCTTTCCTCTGTGCCTGTCTGTGTCCAAATTAGGACACTAGTCATGTTAGATTAGGGCTCACCCTAATGTTCTCATTTACCCTTAATTACCTCTCTAAAGACGTTATCTTCTAGTACAATCATATTTTGAGGTAGTGAATGGAGGTTAGGGGTTCAACATAGGAATTTTGAGGGCCATAGCCCCCTAAACACTCAGCACATAATAGACCCATTTTCTCAGATTTGATAAATTGTGTTATGGTTATTTGAGGTTCGTGGAGGGGGGAAGAATTTTATGTGAGGGAAATAGTATGTGAACTATAGAGATATAGGAAATTAATTTTTGACAAGAATGTTTTGAAAAGTCCAGTTTGGTGCAGATCTTTCCTGGAAGTGGCTAACAGAAAGACACATTAGGAAAGATATAGTCAGGCAAGAGCATGACTAGCTAAGAGGTCTGGACTTTATTATGTATATTAAGGAGAATTACTTAAGGTTTATGAGCAAGAAGGTGCTCTAACCAGAAGTGTCCCTCAGGTCGATTAATCTGTCAGTAGCATGTAGTTTATGATCAGGTACTAAAATATAAATCTCATTAGCAGGAGAGGTTGTTCATGCTGAAGCATGAGTAGGTGTACCAGGGGCTTAGATAAATTCTTGTTTTGCTCTGAAATGTAAGGGAATTGGTCAGAATTTAGTGTTTTTACACTGACACTGTGAAGGGCATCTTTGTATTTCTCCCACAGAGTATCCTTTGTGTCTCCTGTCACAAATAGAAGTGGGATTCTTCCCCACTATGGCTGATTTCATGGAATTTTGTAATGTTCTGCCCTGCAGCTGAAATAAACTGAGTAGTAAATAACTAAAAACAACAAAAGAAAAACAATTTTCAAATATGTTCACTGCAATATATAAATATTCACAGTATATTCTGTGATTTGTTGTGACTGTATAAACACACACAGGTACATATGTGCACTCAAAGCTGATATCTAGTTACTTGTGCAAATGCAAAAACAGACAACATGCTCATTTTTAAAAACAGAACTCTTGATACAATTAGAGATTGGGTCTCACTATTTATAATAGGCACAGACCAAATCCCCCAGATTTCCACTTTTTCTGTTCCTAGACTTTGTATTATCCATGTTGTGTGTATTCAACTTATTAGTCAACATCTAATGTAGAGTTTAAGATTTATAATATTCTCTCATACACATTTTACCTTAGAATACTCTATGGAGAAATCTCTTTCTCTCTCTCTTCTTTTCTGTAATCTTTACAGACACCATCCATCTTCGAGTTCTTGAATCCTCCCCAGTTGGCACATCCATTGGAAGTGTAAAAGCAACTGATGCTGATACTGGGAAAAATGCTGAAGTAGAATACCGAATTATTGATGGTGATGGGATTGATATGTTTGACATCAGAACTGAGAAGGACACACAGGAAGGCATCATCACTGTGAAAAAGGTGCAGAACATCAATAGAAATAATCATCTGACTGTTTAGGAAGTAGGGATTTCGATATGTATTATCCACTCATGCTCTGTCCATTAAGAAATATCCCTACCATGTTCCAATGTAAATGCATAAGTAGGGCTTCCGTGGTGGCACAGTGGTTGAGAGTCCGCCTGCCAATGCAGCGGACACGGGTTCGTGCCCCGGTCTGGGAAGATCCCACATGCCGCGGAGCGGCTGGGCCCGGGAGCCATGGCCGCTGAGCCTGCACGCGTCCGGAGCCTGTGCTCCACAACGGGAGAGGCCACAAGAGTGAGAGGCCCGAGTACCGCAAAAAAAAAAAAAAAAAAAAAAAAAAAAAGCATAAGTATGAGAGACATAAAGCCAAAGATCTCCTTGAATGTTTTGACCAAATGTTTTTGTTAATTAAAACATGAAACCTGACATTTTACAAAATTTAAAAGGCAAGTTAATATACATGTGATTGTATTTCTGAGCCACGTTAATAAAATCCCCTTATTAACATCGTTTCCTTAAAAAATAGTTAATAACTAATAATAGTAATATATCATCACAGTTGGAGGCATAAAAAGTAACATGCCATCTATCCAGATGTATGAAGCAATAATTAGAGTTGCTAATAAAAAGAGACAGCATGGATTGGAAAATAATTTCATTGTTCACATTTTCCCTTCTGCTACATAAATTAAACTTTTCTGCTAACATATACTCAGTGATATGATTTAAAGGTAACTAGTTTTTTATTGTACATTCAGTACCATCCTTATAAGAAAAAATAAGGCCCAGTAAAATGTATGTCCTAATGAAATGTCCTGAACACTCTATTTGCATAAAGTAACCGTCACTTAATCACGGAACTCTCCTCAGAGTCTATTGCGAAGTTCAAGGTACACAACCACTTTTAAACAGACAATGACAAGCAAAGGAGTGACCTACTGAATATTTAAGTTCCTTTTTGTTTCGTAATGTAACCTAATTACCAATTAGCTATCAAAATTTTTTTCTTTACCCAAGGTTTTTCTTATTTTCAATGTTTCATATAACTGCTGAAAAGTTTTGTATTAGTCTTCAAAATTTCATCAAGTTTATGTAGTGCCATGAGCCTGTTGAATGGAATGGATGTATCACAACATATATTTTAAAAGATTACTGAATTTTTTACTTAGAAAAACTTAGCAGTAGCCAACAGCTCAGCACACATACGTACACACAAACACATACACAATCCACCAGGCCATGTTTTGTAATGAGTTTCCACTATATGAGACAGGTCTTAATATCCTTTTCAATTTTTCTAAGATTTAAAATCTCATTTTCCTTGTTCTGAAGTACTACATTTTAAGTATATAAGAAGTAAAAATTGAATTCTACCTGATGTGTAAAGATTATATATTTTTATTAATTTTAATTATTTACAGTTTATAAACAACTTGACAACTAGGCTTTAAAAATCATACTGTAACTTGGAAGGAACATATAATTCAATTTCCCTCAATCTAATTTGATGATTTATTTACTTAATTATTTTTAATACAGCCACTTGACTATGAGAGCCGAAGGCTTTACACTCTGAAGGTTGAAGCAGAAAATACCCATGTGGATCCACGTTTTTATTACCTAGGACCATTTAAAGATACGGCAATTGTGAAAATCTCTATTGAAGATGTGGACGAACCACCTGTTTTCAGCAGATCCTCCTATCTGTTTGAGGTTCATGAAGATATTGAAGTGGGTACAATCATTGGTACTGTGATGGCAAGGGACCCAGATTCTACTTCTAGCCCCATTAGGTAATTATGCTTATGCTTAGGATGAAAAGAAAGGGAATTGAAGTAAATGTAGAGAGCATGAGATTCTATTTAAAGCGTTTAATGCATTAAAAGATAGAGCTGTGCTGGGCTTCCCTGGTGGCGCAGTGGTTGAGAGTCCGCCTGTCGATGCAGGGGACACGAGGGGACATGGGTTCGTGCCCCGGTCCGGGAAGATCCCACATGCCGCGGAATGGCTAGCCCCGTGAGCCATGGCCACTGAGCCTGTGCATCTGGAACCTGTCCTCCGCAACGGGAAAGGCCACAACAGTGAGAGGCCCGCATACCGCAAAAAAAAAAAAAAAAAAAAAAAAAGGATAGAGCTGTGCATATGTTGGGTGAGCACAAGTATTTAAAATAAATTGTCTGTGTTCTGGGGCAGGGTATGCACACATTTCAGTTTGATTCCATTTTAATCATGCCAGTTACTGAAACTTGGCTTGTATCATCTGCCTGGCTCTTTAAGATATTTGTTGTTCTGACGCCTGGTACAGATAAAGGGGACTATTTCAGCTGTGCATCTGCAATGTAACAAAATCAATTTCTCTGTGCTTTTGGGTTCTTAAATAATATGAGGTTGAGAGGAGTTTTGATAATTAAAAATTATATAATCATAACAATGTTACAATGTAGTTATGATTTTACAAACTTCTATATCCTACCAGCAAAGGGGGAAGTTTTTTTGGTGTTCTTTTGGCTATATCAAAAAGTTTAGAACATTCCAGAAAGATCAGAGTCATTTCAAATTTTTGTTTTGCTTTGTTTTCTTATGGCACCTAAAAACATATAAGATGTGATAAAAACATGCAAATGAGAAAGACAAAGTTTTCACTGACATTTGTTCTCTCATTTTAAAAAAGTACAAATATCTATATACAATATTCAGGATCAAAATTACTGCTCACTTTAAACTGTTAGTCCATCAATTATTTTGGATTTCACTTGTTTCCTTATCCTCAGCAGACTGATTTTGCTTATCCTTTTTACAATGTGGGCCAGTCTAGTAGGAGTTCAAGTGGTTGTACAATTTCCAAGTACACACTTCTCTGACTCCTAACTATGCAGCAGTGGAATGTCGGAACCTCTACTTTTATGCACCATGTGACTCTAGCTCAAAGTTTAAAATTCTGTAGGTTCTGCCGTATCATCAAGTGACTTCATATTATATTTATATGCATATATATTAAAATTATTATTTGATTTATATAATTTTACCTAAATATTTTCTTATAGTCACATACATGACAGGTTACATATTGGCAGCCAAAACCTGCATATGGTAGTCAAGTACAGCTCCCATCTGTCAGCATGATTTTCCCATAAATGCCTCTCCCATCCATTTATCTTCATTGAAATTGCTGCATTCTTTGGATTTTTTTCCTTTAAAGCTTTTTTTTTTTTCTTGTCATTCCTTCGGTAGACATTTATTGAACATACACTCTTATTCTTCCCCATTGCATACTACCAAGCATTCCCTTGGCAGAGCTCCTAACTGATTTTAATAGCCTGTGTTCTGTGTTCCTGGTTTTAAAATGGCCTTCTTAAAATAAAATAAAATAATATTTAAAAAAAGTTCAGTTTAAATCGTGGCATTATTAAGAGACAATATATTTGTCCACACAGTGAGATAGATTCTAAATATTCTCATAGACTAATGGTTATTACATGTTAAAATATGTCTGTGGATTCTTTCTTAAGTTAAATTTTTCATCAGGATGCAAATTTCAGGACCAGGAGAAAAGAATCCATTTATGTGTACTAAGCAACAGAATTAATGACTTCATTGCTTATTAATGACAGAGTCTAGCTAAGATCGTTGTTGTATATTTGAATTTATACTAACTTGATGTAGAAAAAGAAAATGAATATTTTTGGATGTTAATCTTGATAGGCCATGCAGATTAAAAAGATGTATATATATAATCAAAGAGGTAAAGTAGTTTTACTAAAGCAATGTATTTAGGGATGGATAATCGGATAATACTGGTCATGTTATAAACTGTCCGTGTCATGTATTGTAGATGTTAATGCAATAATCAAAGGTATTTACCTAAAATATGCCTTTTGGAACTGATTTTTTTAAATGAAAATGTTAGGTAATAAACATAATTTACCGATAGAGAATTGAAAAATAAACGGTTGCCCCTTGAACAACTCAGGGATTAGGGGTGCAAATCTCCCCTCGCCCCCTCCCCACAGTCAAAAATCTGAGTGTAACTTTATAGTTGGCCCTCTGCATCCGCGGTTCCGTGTCCAAGGATTCAACCTCACTTTATTTATTCAATAAACACAGACTCTAGTTTATATTTTCTGAAAATATCTGCATATAAGTAGACCCAGGAAATTCAAACCCATGTTGTTCAAGTGTCAACTATAATTATATCAGGTTTGAAAAAGAACCAGGATCTCTCTGTATCTTCAAGATAATTTCACATAATCCTTTAAATTTTGTCACTAGCTTTTAAACTGAACTACAAGAAAAAAGACAAAACACACATAAAATGGATTTGGAAAAGACAATGATGCTCTATATTGATTTACATAATGCAACTTCCTGTCATATTTCTGTAGAAATAAGGATACTTATCATTTGCCAAAATGCCAAAGAAGTCATTCAACAAATATTTGTAGGTCACCATGTCAGTTACTAATTTGTTTCTCAGGGAATTCTCAGTCTGTTAGGAAAGAAGATTCAGTATGAGAAATAAGATTCATTGAGTATCTACTAGATTCCAAGTATGATGCTTGCTGTTTTCATGCTTGATTTCCTGTTTGAGATGTGAGATGAGATGAATTCCTAATACAATGTGGTAAATGGCAGAGATGATGGTACAAGGTGCTTTAGGATGGAAGGGGACAAATAGCTTCTACTTCAGGTAATCATGGAACAGTCCAAGGAGGAGGTAAAATTTACGTTGACTCTTTCAGTAGTAAAATAATTATGTCAACTTGGGATGTAATTTGTGAATTATTCCAGATATAGAGATACAATGTTTTGCTTTATTTGTGAATGGCTAAAGCATGTAGTTTGAATACAAAACTAAATCTATATTGTGTTAATAGAGAGGGATGGGGTTTATTAAGGAAATTTGCAAATTACTGGTCGATTCTACTTAGAACTGATTTAAAATAAAAATCTAAAATAAGCAATCCTCAAAAATAAAATCATATTAACTGTATCAAAATGTTAAGTTATTCTTCTAGTGTAATTTATTAAAAACCCCACAAAAAGATCATAAATTTCAATTGATTTTTGGAAATATTATACAAGTTTGGAACACTAAAAGAAAAAAGTTTTACGGCACTTTCAAAATTATTTTGTGTTATTACTTACAAAATACTATTTAAAAATAATATTTCATATCTTGTTCCTTCAAATAAATGACAGTTGTGGCTTAGGAAAATATATGCCATAACTAGATATTACTCCTAGTTTTGTCATGTTTATTTTGATTTGTTTTTTAAGTTTTTAAATAGGGAACATTAAAGATAACTTGGGGGATTATGCTTGCTAACTCAAGAATTATGAAACGTTTGTAAACAACTAGGCTTGTGAAGTGGCAGGAACCACCAATGTACAGCTCTTTTAAACCTTGGCTGACAACCCCCCAAATAATGGAACTTATCCCAACTACATCATCCTGATTGATAAACCTGTAGTTGGGCTTTGGAATGACACCCGACACAATGCCTTTAATCAATTTGCAGAATAGTTGGTTTTGTAATATATATACTAAGATTTAATTTGATACAAACATATAAGAACTCCTATCCCAAACTTTTCTATTTTTAAAACATTTCTAGTTAAAATGTATACATTTTATAATGATACATGTGGGTAAGAAACCAAAGCTACCTGGGTATCATACTTTGAAGCTGCTGAACACCATCATAAATTGATGATCTACTACTCTGAGGGTACTAATGCTGTCTCCAGTATTCTTACTAAAAGACTTTACTAGTGGGAATGATATTTTGCATTTGATCCTTGTAATAATTCTTCAACAGAGTTCTCAATCACTAGGTAATGTCCGTTGGTAATGTAAAATTGTAATTCCAAGTTTTGTGGAAAAATACCTCAAGGTTAGTTGAATATGCAATAGACAATGATTTAATTAAACAAACATTCAGAAGACCAGCATTTGAATGCAGAACAAAGGTCAATTCAGGTCTTGGGAAGAGGTTTTGGGAGGATGGGAGAGGGTCAGTTTGTGTGTGTGTGTGTTTGTGATAAATCCATGACACAGTCTGCATCCTGGATCAGTACTATGTACTTTCCTGAAATTATTATATATCACTATATATGTGTCTTTGCATTTCACCATTTTCTCCTGCAAACCATCAGTAATGCTGCCATGTGTTTTTCTCTGCCCTCGATGTTCAGATTTTCCTTGGATCGCCACACTGACCTCGACAGGATTTTTAATATACATTCTGGAAATGGATCCCTTTATACATCAAAGCCACTTGACCGTGAACTATCTCAGTGGCACAATCTTACTGTTATCGCTGCTGAAATCAGTAAGATGAGTTTTATGTATACCATATTTAGCATAATTTTAGGTTTTATTTTGTATTAAGAATAATTTCTTCTCATTGCACACATGAGTTGTAATTTCAATCTAAGGTTTTAAAAGGCTTCTCTACACCTATAATTTTTTTCAATAGTTTCTATATATACTGAGAAATAGCTGTAGGCATCCACAAATCTACATTTAATATTAACTCATAAAAATGATCTAGAATTGGAAACTAAAGATATTCTCTTTGGGAGAAAGGGAAATGTATTAAAATTGTTGCTTGGATGCCATGAATTAAAATCTATGCTAAAATGCTGGGAGTCCATTATTTAACAATAAACACAGAGATAGATATTATTACTTCCTTTTTACAGGTGAAGAAACAAAGATATTAGTAATAAGAGCTAACATTAAACACTCGGTGAAGGTATTATTCTAAGAATTTTAAATTAATTCTTTCCTCCTAATATTTTTCTTGACCTTATTTAACAGAGAAGGAAATAAGACTCCAGGGATATTAGTAACTTGTCCAAAGTCACAATGCCAGAAGTAGTAAAACTGGGATTTTAAACTAGTCATTCTGTTTCTAGAATGACTTAATTCTATACCAAATTTACAAAATTTCATCCAGCTAGTAACAGACAAAGCCAGCATTCAAAATCATATCTGTCTCTAATTGCAAAAGTTCTTGTCCATACACAGGACTGGTTACATAATTTTTAGAGCCTATTATAAAATGAAAGTATCAGGCCTCATGTTAAAACATGATTAAGAAATTTAAGATGGCAACACTATAAAACTCTTAGAGGAAAACATAGGCCGAACACTCTATGACATAAATCACAGCAAGATCCTTTTGACCCACCTCCTAGAGAAATGGAAATAAAAACAAAAATAAAAAAATGGGACCTAATGAAACTAAAAGCTTTTGCACAGCAAAGGAGAACATAAACAAGACGAAAAGGCAACCCTCAGAATGGGAGAAAATTATTTGCAAATGAAGCAACTGACAAAGGATTAATCTCTAAAATTTATAAGCAGCTCATGAAGCTCAATATCAAAAAAACAACCAACCCAATCCAAAAATGGGTAGAAGACCTAAATAGACATTTCTCCAAGGAAGATATACAGATGGCCAACAAACACATGAAAGGATGCGCAACATCACTAATCATTAGAGAAATGCAAATCAAAACTATAATGAGGTATCACCTCACAGCTGTCAGAATAGCCATCATCATAAAACCTACAAACAATAAATGCTGGAGAGGGTGTGGAGAAAAGGGAACCCTCTTGCACTGTTGGTGGGAATGTAAATTGATACAGCCACTATGGAGAACAGTATGGAGGTTCCTTAAAAAACTAAAAATAGAACTACCATACGACCCAGCAATCCCACTACTGGGCATATACCCTGAGAAAACCATAATTCAAAAAGAGACATGTACCACAATGTTTGCTGCAGCTCTATTTACAATAGCCAGGACATAGAAACAACCTAGGTGTCCATCGACAGATGAATGGATAAAGAAGATGTGGCACATATATACAATGGAATATTGCTCAGCCATAAAATGAAACAAAATTGCACTATTTGTAGTGAGGTGGATGGACCTACAGTCTGTCATACAGAGAGAAGTAAGTCAGAAAGAGAAAAACAAATACCATATGCTAACACATATATATATGGAATCAAAAAAAAAAAAAAAAGGTTCTGAAGAACCTAGGGGCAGGACAGGAATAAAGACGCCGACGTAGAGAATGGACTTGAGGACACGGGGCGGGGGAAGGGTCAGCTGGGACGACCTGAGAGAGTGGCACCGACTTATATACACTACCAAATGTAAAATAGATAGCTAGTGGGAAGCAGCCGCATAGCACAGGGAAATCAGCTCGGTGCTTTGTGACCACCTAGAGGGGTGGGATAGGGAGGGTGGGAGGGAGACGCAAGAGGGAGGAGATATGAGGATATATGTATATGTATAGCTGATTCACTTTGTTATAAAGCAGAAACTATCACACCATTGTAAAACAATTATATTCCAATAAAGATGTTTAAAAAAAAAAAAAGATGGCCACAGCAGAGCATTAAATAAGGGTGTGTGGGGCCCTTCTGAGTGTGAGGCCCTGCTCAGTTAGACATGGCCATGAGCCAGCCCTGCCCACACACACAAACCTGTTCATGGTTTCTGATTCCCGCATTATGATATGTGCATGGAATAGAGCAACTCTTTGCTTTAAAAAGAAGCATAAATTAGGGACTGAATCACGGTAAAAAACCAAAAAACAAAAAAAAACTAAGCCTATACATTTCAGATCTGAAAAACTAAGCTGAATCCACAAACATATATCAAGGTCAAGTTATTCGAAGTAATCATTCCAAGATTTGGAAAGCAGGGCATTGGGGCTGAATTACGAAGAGTCTCAGAAGGATGGAACCGGGCTAGACTGACCATCAGCAATGAACTTAATGCCTCAAGAGAAAGTACTAGATTTAATTTTTTCTTAAATCTGCCTCTGAAATATAGATTAACCCCACCATCCAAACAATCCAGTTTTTCCATAATGAGATATAAATAGCTGTGTCTCTCAGGGTGAACTGAAGAATTGTTTAGTTTTTCTCAAGGAAAGTTTTATTTCTCTATCTGTATCCATATCACAGTGTTTAGATGTGCCCGACAGGATCCAGTCTGATTACTCCAGAATCATGATTGTTTGTGCTCTAGGCTCTATTCAAGGTCCTTATTCAAGCCTAATGACCTCGGAATTGCATTTTCCATTTCAGATACTTTGAGAAATTTAACTTCTAAAGCTAGTTGAAGTAATGACAGTTCTGTAAAAAGCTAAGTCAATTATGTTCTTCTTTTTAAGAATTAAACCTACTTTCTGCCCGTAAATAAAATCAATCTATGGAGTAACTGCTGGAAATGCCTACCTGCAAAGCCACAAACAGTCAGGGGCCCATCATACTGTTCCGATTATCAAATGGAATGAGGGGGAGAGGGAAACAGCATGCAAGGAATTGTTTTCA
Organism: Globicephala melas; assembly: GCF_963455315.2. Taxonomy (NCBI): domain Eukaryota; kingdom Metazoa; phylum Chordata; class Mammalia; order Artiodactyla; family Delphinidae; genus Globicephala; species Globicephala melas. The sequence goes on along the minus strand of NC_083316.1, from coordinate 20,093,511 downwards.
CTAGATTTTAAACACTGGGTTTGTGGTAAGCATGCCATACACCAAGCCCAGAGTAGTGCAGAATGGCCTGGAAATGTACTTCTTACCAATGTTTCCAGGCTCTGCCTCTAACAGTTTAATTCTACATTCATATCAGTGTATCCCATCGTATGGAAAGTATTACTCCAGGTAATCATTTAATGCACTATACCATGGAATAACTTCTCTTTTTCTTCTTTAAAAAGTATTTTAAAATCCCATGTGGAGAATATAAAATCTAAAATTAAGGTCATAATCAGGGATTGTAAAACACTTTGATGTAGAAACCAATGAGTTCCTATAACCACATCTGAAGATTAAATTATAAGCATTGCAATATATTCTGACAACAGTAGAGCAAAGTTTATGACTGAAGGACTCCATTTTCTATACCTGCTTCCTCATTAGTAGAAATCCTTGCCTTAAGTAGGTAGAAAAGATACCTCTTTCTAAAGCCTGGGATTTCTAGATAACGATTTATACTTTCTTCTTCCTGGAGGTATGGAAAAGCCTGTGAATACGTGGCGTGGTTTTACCTTAGGACATACATTTTAAGATCCTTTGCTGCTCACACATTCTCACTACAGTAGAGTTTGCTGGATGACCAAGAGTCTCAGGTGGTAAATATATGCCAGCTCCTATTCAGTAGGATGCTTCCTTGGAAGGCTTTATATTCTTATTTCTACCTAAGCAGCCGCATCTGCCAGTAAAAAGATTAGTGTAAGCACTGTTTTTTGAATAGGTGACTCCAGGCCTGATGCTTTACAAAACGTGTTTATCCCCGTGGATTTAGCTTTTGATTTGAAGAGCCTTGAGTTATGTGTAAAGAGGCTGGAGAATCTCCATATTGTGCTAGGGAAGGGACTGACAATGCAGTTTTTTAGATGTGAAACTTTTGTCTTTCTTGGCTTCTGTGGCACAGGTAGAAACTGAATTGCTACCAATAAAAGAGTTTTTTTTTTGTTTTTTTTTTTGCGGTATGCGGGCCTCTCACTGTTGTGGCCTCTCCCATTGCGGAGCACAGGCTCCGGACGCGCAGGCTCAGCGGCCATGGCTCACAGGCCCAGCCGCTCCGCGGCATGTGGGATCTTCCCGGACCAAGGCACGAACCCATGTCCCCTGCATTGGCAGGCGGACTCTCAACCACTGCGCCACCAGGGAAGCCCAAGAGTTATTTTTATGTCAAGACTTTGTATTGAAGGAAAACATTTAGATTATGTCCATTAACTATAAAAGGTTAAAGAGCACATTCTAGAAAATACAGAAGAATCATGCCTTCCCACTCTTCCCCATAGCATCAAGTAACTCGGGGCAGTTGAGGATTCATTTGGAGGTGAACACTATGCCTCTGGGTTTTAGCAAGTTGTTTAGGAGTGAGGGAGGTAGGAAAAGAGCAGAATAACATTTTTCTCATTTTTTTCTCCTCTCCTCACTTTTTTCCAAATGTACTCCTCTTGAGACCCACATGAATTGCAGGAAAGCTAGTTAACACATTTTTATTGTGTACATGCTTTGCGTGGAGAAAGATAGCTTAAGCTTTTAAGTAATGTAAGGAAATAAGATATGACAGTGGTACTTCCCTGTTGGCGCAGTGGTTAAGAATCTCCCTGTCAATGCAGGGGACACAGGTTTGAGCCCTGGTCCAGGAAGATCCCACATGCCTCGGAGCAACTATGCTCATGCGCCACAACTACTGAGCCTGCGCTCTAGAGCCTGTGAACCACAACTACTGAGCCCACGTGCCACAACTACTGAAGCCTGCAGACCTAGAGCCCGTGCTACGCAACAAAGACAAACCACCGCAATGAGAAACCCACACACCACAACGAAGAGTAGCCCCTGCTCGCTGCAACTAGAGAAAACCTGCACGCAGCAACAAAGACCCAACGCAGACAAAAATAAATAATAGATAAATAAATTTCAAAAAAGGAAGATATGACAATGATAATAAAGGATCTTAATAACAATAGTCAACATGTATTTGTTTTGTGTGTATACCAACAAACTGATACTTCGATAAGAAGTTTCCATGCATTAGCTCACCTAATTATTCAAATAACTGTATAAGATCAGAAGTTCTATTTTGATTCATTTTGAGTAAACTGAGGCATTAGAGACAGAGTGTAAACTGGCCAAAGTCACACAATGAATAAGTGGTAGACCTGGGAATCAGGTCAATTCTGTTTGACTCCAGGATCTAAACTCTAACCACCTGACATACTAAGAAGTGAATAATATGCAGCAATAGATTAGCAAATATGAAATCAGAGCCTGAGAACTGAACACATATGGGTTAAGAAGACTGAAGGAAGACTAAACAAGAGTGTTAAAGAGGAGATGCACTTTAAAGTTTCCCTCGAAAAGAGTAAAGTAAGGTAAATACACTTCAGGTGGAAGTGTCTGCCTTGCTTCATACTACTCAGCCTTGTAAACGCCCCTGCCAAGTAATCAGTTCTTACATGTTATTTTTTTAAAATGCTGATTTAATTATTTTAGTAACATTACAATTACATGGAGAGAAGGGAGGAGAAATAAATTCTCTTGAGTAGTGATATACTCCCTGTTTGCACCTGACAATATTTTTTAACCCTTGTATCTGAAAATTATTTAGATAAAATTAGAAAATCAGATAAATTTCACAAGGGTAAATCATATTATTCATAACCAAAGTTGGTAGAGGCCATTTAGTAAGATGGCTACTGTCCCTCAGCTTATCTGTTATTTTTTTTTTGCTTTATTTTTAGCGAATTATCTCCTTTCTCCTTTTATATTGATCTTGAGCTTGACTTTACCGAAGTTCACAAAGAAGTTGAACTATATCCAGAGACTGAGATTTTGACATCACAAAGGCTGATGAATATAAACTGAATTTAAGATCTCCAAACACCTCAGATATCAGTGCAAGTGCCTAGAAAAGTTCTTGGTGGAGATAATGCAATTATGACTAATATGCGGTTGTTACCCAAGGCTAAGATATATTTTAAAATTCCATTTACAAATCAAAACATATTTTTAAATGCATATTTTTATGTGAAAACTTTGATGCCCTTGATTTTAGCCAAAAAAAATCATGATTATTACACTACATGTTACTATTGAACTAATTTTGTTATACAAAATTGAGCCTGGATTGTTGAAATGGTACCAGTAACAATTGTATTAATGAAACATTTAAAATCTTGTATTTCATTGTAAATTTCCATCCAGTTTGTAAAATTAGTACGTATATATTAAAATTTCCAAAAGGAGGGATGAGAGTAGCTGTTGGAATACATTTTAGTGATAGAAGTAGTCAGAAGGGTAGGTTGTAATATAACAACTACCACGTAGATGACCTCGGGCAAGTTACTAATTTATTTAAAACCACTCTTCATCCCAAAAAAATGATATAAATTAAGAAATATAAGGACATATAATAAAGATTTAATAAATATTTGTTCTTATATTGTGTATTTGGAGGATAAGGACACAAATATAATATGAACTCAATTATACTGGATTGTGCTTTTAAAAAGATTTTTCAAAATATTAATAGTACTCTTGAGCCCATTAATAACTGAATTCATGACTACCTAATTAGGCTCTGCAGTAATTTTCTTTATCGCATTTGCTCATTACGTTAGTAGAATGAAGGTGATGCTTATTTGTATGTGAGCACTTAATATCCACAAGGGGCTTATATAAATTAAATCTGGTGTACAAATGTGTCTTCCTAAATAGATTTTTTCCTTTCCTTTTTCTAGACAATCCCAAAGAGATGACTCGGGTGGCTGTTTTTGTGAGAATTTTGGATGTTAATGACAATGCCCCACAATTTGCCGTGTTCTATGACACTTTTGTATGTGAAAATGCCAGACCAGGACAGGTAAGCACCCATAGAATTTTAAAGTGTAGGAAGATTTTAACAGGGACGTTAAGTATTTTCTTTTCCCAATCTTGAGAGGAGTGAGTGAACAGAGATAAAATCACTCATATAAAGTCCCAGTAGTATGATTAAAAGCAAACAAAAAACAAAAGCAAAGGCTGATGTTTTTAGGGTTAAAAATGTTTTAAATATTAGTGTAAACACATTTCATATGTCCTTCGTAAGGTTCTAATGTAAATATGAGATTTTACTGTAGCCACAAAAGTTAAAGTGTAAGAAGAAATAACTTCTTAAACTTTCAAAAACAAAAATAAACGAACAAAAGAAAAAATAAATCCTGCTGTGCCATTAGATAAATATTGGTAACAGCTCACAAGATGGGAAATGAAAGTTGGGGAAAACAGAGACAAATACTTGGGATCATCAAAGCATTCCATCAATATTCCAATGTATGCAAATATGGTTTTGAAGCAGGGCCGCAGAGTTCACTCTTAAGACTTATACTTGCATTTCATCATCGTAGCAACACATAAAGTGCTTAATGACTTCGTTTTCGTCCTTTAAAACATTCTTCCTATACCAGATTTGTTTATAAGTCTTTTCCTCAGTGGACTCATTTTGTTGTTTGAAGAGTCCCAGCCTGTATGGCTGAAAGAGATGCTCTTAATTGGTTTGAATGCCATCTTCACAGAAGGAAGCTGCATGTTATAAATAATAATTGGGAATCAAATGTGTTTTATTCAAGAAAGAGAAGCCATCGCGAAACTGTATTGCGTTTTGACATCATTTGATGCTCTTTATAAACATCGATGTGATTGGTACATTTTTATGCAAATTAGATTGTGAAATAGCTCAAATTCTTCCTTCAGAAGATTCTAACAGGAATTCAATAGCCTGTCTATTGTTCGAAATGGTAAAATTGCTGCAATTGGATTCATTTTTTTATTTGCAAGTGTTATGGAAATGTTTAATTTGGAATATTTAAAGGACTAAGCGGCTTCCAACCTACTTCTTAATGAAACAGTGTGCCCTAAAAATACAATTCCAAATAGTCCTCTGCTTGGCAGGCTCAGCATGATATGAGTTGAAGCCTTTTCTCTAGGAGATGAATTACCCACTTTGCAACTGCTGCATATATTGCTCGCTCTATGGTTATTCTATTTGATTTGCAAGAGATATCTTTTCAGAGCATTTGAGTCATTATAAATACTCATTCCCAAATGTATTCAAAATACACAAAATAAGGGATTGTGTTTGTTTATTTTTCTTATGCCTTTTTTCCTTTAACCTATATCTGGCTCAGTAATTTCATATTTTTTGAACTTTTAAAAACAAGTTGGTATATTGAGGGAAAATAATCAAATCAAAGTCGATTTTAATTTAAAAAAAGTAGTCTATTTTGACAAATTTGACAAGAAGAACATGATTAATAATTTTTGTCTAATTGGCGGCATGTGCAAAAGCCTCCCATAGTAGTTATTTTTAATAAGACTTGTTTGTTAGATGTCATTTTGGTCTCATATGCTGAAAAATTGTTGCTTGAACTGAACTGTAATATACTCACTGATGGAATTCTAGGTTATGACATCCTAGCAGGAAAAATCAAAATAGTTATTTGATAAAGTCCTTCTTCACTGAGCCTTTCTTGAAATTAATTTGTTAGGTCTGTCTTCCCTCCTTCCCGGGAAATAGGAGCTTTTTGGAACTTCTGAGTGTGCTTTAGTTATTTATAGAGTAGTTTAGTCCATCCAGTACTCCTCTGAATTAAGTGCTCTTTAAGAGCAGCACTTAGAACAACATAGAACTTAATTCTGATTCATTTTGTGTGTGGACTCAATGAGACAGAAATAAAGCTAATTGCCACCCTCTCCACCTTTCTTGCCTTTTCCCTGGCCTAAGGGTAGAAGATTTTCCCCCCGGGGAAAGGGATGCAATTTACAAGTGATGTAGTATGAATAGTCCTGTCTTATGCTCGAACTAGGCAACTAGACGCCCATCTTTTCCATCTCAGAGTCAAGGGACCTTGGGAAAGGGCAGAAGAGAGGACTGGCTATTTCTCTTTTCTTCCATTTTCTCTCACACAGGCTTACTCCTTTAGTCAATAAAATATATTTTAATAATTTTTAATTTCTATGAGGGGGCAAGAGCATTTCAGTCTCACAAGAGATTTCCCAGGGAGTCTCTCCAGGGAGACAGGCTGCTTATATTTACCCATTGATAGTATCTAAGCTCCAGGCCCTTATCAACCCCCAAAATCCTATTACATATTTTCCATAGAACAGTGTTTAGTTACTTCCCTAACAACTAAAAAGGGTGCTTTTTTACCAGAGCAAAGGGAATTTTCGCATCAGTGGAAACTACTAGTCTTTTCACCGAAAAAACTAAACTGTTAAAACTCAGTGACTAGTTTTCTAACTAAACATCTTAAAATCCATTTGTCATCCGAAACTTCATTATCTTATCCCTGAAACACCCTTCAAGTTCTTTTAAGATTATTTTAGAATAGCTCAGTGAACATGCAAGCCAATTATATAATTGCTAAGGACATAAAATATAAATGATTTGTCTGTGTCTAGTTTTCATATGCTCAAAATGGATACTGGACATCACTTTTTTTTTTTTTTTTTTTTCCTAACTGTGACAACTTCTTTTATTGGCAGTGGGTCAAAATGAATTTGTCTCTAGTCGAAATAAAATAGTGAGGTCTTATAGGGAGAGACAGGAGAAACAGTTTTACCTCCTTCTTATTGCCATCTTCTGATTTCTATTGCAACTCTTTATGGTACAAATACCGAAATAAAATGTGACTTTTTAAATGTATGACTGGAAATGCAAAGGAAGACTGTATTAAAAGGTAAATGCTGAATATGGGGAAGTTGAATGCTAGAAGCCAAGTTATATCTCAAAGAGAAAAATAATCTATCTTGTAAAGGAAGTAAGTGTCTCCATCTGCATAGAGAAGTCTTCTGGTCATAAAAGTATGTTGTGATATGATATTGATTTGCAGCACGTCATTCTATTTTGTCTGCATTGTTAAATGAGTTTACTTATTCCCTTTATAACATTTAATGAAGATACATTAGCAAATCGCTGAAGTATTGCTACCATATACAGTGCTACTGTCTTTTATTAAAATAATACATCTTAATTGAGAATTTTTATGTAAACCTTTATAATTTCTTACAGTTATATGTAAAGATGTGGCCATTTCATTCTCTGAACTGTGTTATTTTGTCCATAAAAATGAACTGGAATTGTAATTTGTAATCACAGTTGCAAATGTAAATTTATTATGAGACATTGTAGTTTTTATTTTAAAAGACCATTAGCTCTACTTTTACATTTCTATAATTTTTATGCATCTGTATGTGAGTTAATATATTAATATTGATATATATAGACATAAGAATTTCTATTAGTCTACTATCTTTCTTGATATGTTATTTCATTTATGCCATTTTTTTCCTCTTCAACTTATTTCTATAAATCACTATTTGAAAATAAAATCTTTTAGACTGCTCCTCAAACGAGTCAGTCAAGAAATATATTTGTAACTGAATAGATACATCTTAAAGGGTATTAGTTAAAATTATTTTAACATTTTTCTCTTGAATTCCTTTATATATATACCACCTTTTTGTTTTTGATTGACTGGATAAGCCATTAACCATAAATTCTTGCTTATATTTAATCTTAAATAACCACTAAAATTTCATAATGTTAGATTTTTAAATATATATTTTAAATTATTTAAAGTTTTAAATGATTGTTTTGCTACTTATTTCTAGACGATTAACATTTATCTTTGTTTGGTCCAATTATATTTCTTGTATCATTTTGAAATAAATGATTAAGGAGTACCGCAGCTTTACCACATTTTAATTTTAATTTTTTTTTTTTTTTTTTTTGCTGTACGCGGGCCTCTCACTGTTGTGGCCTCTCCTGTTGCGGAGCACAGGCTCCGGACGCGCAGGCTCAGTGACCATGGCTCACGGGCCCAGCCGCTCCGCGGCACGTGGGATCTTCCCGGACCAGGGCACGAATCCGTGTCCCCTGCATCGGCAGGCGGACTCTCAACCACTGCGCCACCAGGGAAGCCCCACATTTAAATTTTTATAGAACACTTTAAAAGAAAAATAATTTAATATGGAATACTTAAAATATTTCCTTAATTTTTTCTAATTATTTTACATAGTGTTTTAAACTTAAGAATCTTTTCTAAATTAATAAAACATCAGTAACAAATACTTACATCAAATATCCAGACAATATTAAATTGAGTTAATGCAGTAAAAAGTATATTCCTTTCAGTTAAACATAAATTTGACCATTTACTAGGCATTGAAACACATATTTAACAACTTCTGAAATCTTCTTGCAAAATTAAAATATGCAAAAATACATAAAATGGTATTGTATAAATAAGTTAAGGACAAAATGTATATATATGCAAAAAATACATAGCTATCTGTTACATATATATTTGTATAATATTAATTAATTGTATAATATGTTCAAAGCAGTCATCTGTTTATAGTATAAGGTGTTAAATTTTCTACTTTGTTACTAGATAGCTTCTTATATTCTCTTACCCTAAAATAAATCAGAGTTGACCTTTTTAAAATAACCAATCCCTGTAGTATTATACGTATATGTTGAATTTAAAAATATATAATTCTGTTGACAGTGCAAATGAAGTGAACAGTTACTGTTAAATTAGATAATACTGTAATGTTTGTCTTTCCTTTATAAAGTTATATGTAATTGTCTATAAAATCTCTAAATTCTTTGAATAGTTTTCACTTTACTTTTAATGAAGAGGAAAGCCTTAATCACAATAATTTTCTAAATATTCCTACATTAGATACATTTATCTTCTAGATAAATGTTTAAATATACATGAAATACCTACTTATTTCAAATGCTATATCTAATAAAACTGTAAAGAATACAATGTTACTATTTATTATTTTAATTATAATTAAATTTAATTGATTTAGTATTAAATTAATTACTAGTGGGAGGGAGAGAGAGAGACTTTGTTTAAATCTAAGTAATAATAAAAAGATGGAATAACTCAAACAAAGGTACATGCACAAGGAAGAAAATCAATTGTCCTTTAAAAAATGTTAGACAAAATTGGATATTAAAAAATTATATATTATAAAGCAGATTCTACCCATGGAAGTTTGATAAATATACATTTTTCTCTCTTCTGCAGCTAATACAGACTATAAGTGCAGTAGACAAAGATGATCCCTTAGGTGGACAAAAATTTTTCTTCAGTTTAGCAGCTGTCAATCCAAACTTCACAGTACAAGACAATGAAGGTAAATTTTAGAACGTGTTCATTATGATTTAAGGTGACATTAACAAGAAATTTTCCCCAAAATAACAATTACCATATACATGATATATTCATTTATAGATCTGTGTTACAAAATTTTGGCTTCATTATATTTTTAATGCGCTATTATGGTAATTTCTTAACAGTGGTTACTTTCTTGAATTTTAAGATTATAAAATATGTGAAAGAAGACTCTATATGGGTTCTAATGCAAAGACTGAATCTTGCAAACATTAGAAAGGCCGGAATAATCAGTTCCTATAACAAAATAGTAGGACACACAGAGAAATGAATGGCTCAATGAGACTCTTGTGTAAACTTCAGTGAGATTTAGCAGCAGCAGATTCACCAAAGCCAAAAAGGCATAGAAGAGACAAAGAAAAAATAAAAGTAGCCACATTAGCCTATGAGGGGATTGGGTGCAAAAACATAGTTTCAATGGCAAGATGCACTATTCTTCTGTGTAACATATGAATCTTATAATGACTCTGTGATCAAAAATACTAAACATATTTCTTGCATTCTCAAAAAAAGCAGCAACATATTTTTGAGGAAAAATACAAAAATGGGTCACTATTTTCAAAAAGTCAAACAGCTTTATTCTTTGGAAAATATGTATGGTAATTATTCTAGGCTAAACAAAAGTATGTAATCAGAGTTTTCTGTCTTCAACAAATTTATGTTAAAACTAATTATATAAGGTAGTTTTTGGTAAAAAGGCATACTTGTTTTAGAGCTACTATAGATGTAATTATTCTTAAAATAAATCTAATAACTACATTGGCATATTTACAATACCTTCCTAACTGTGTATGTACACTGGCAGAGCCAGGTTGCTATAGCATATCTAGGTGGATTTCAGAATGTCAGAAAGCAGTTTAAGATAATGGATAGTTTTACACTGAGCAACTACTACTTGAGATATTTGATATAGTATGATCTTTGCACAAATCAGCTGAAGGGAGGCATCGGTTGGTAACATCTATTTACTAATGAGCTTCTGAAATGTCTATCTTTTCTGTCCCTCTGGACACCTAAAATAATTGTGATTAGAAATATTTACGTAGAATTGGCAAATAAAATACAAAATGCCCAATATCAGATGTAATATCTGAATATCAGAAAAGGACCCATCACTTTAATTCGCTGAATCTGGTAACCTAAACATAGAATTTAGACAGGACATTCTTAGTACTGAGCTGAAATATTGTATTGTATCGTACCACTTTCTAATTGTATTTTAATTTGTTTTATGTTCTTGTTAAACTGAGCCCCAGATCTCAACAAGCCACCTCTCAATTTTAAAAAGTAATAGAGACTTGAAATAGTACTATCTTATCACCGCACTTCACAGTTACTGGGGAAACAACTCAAGGCTAATCTTAATTAATTTTTGATAAATAGTAGCAATTTCCTATACTGGGTAGAGTTCCTGATCCTACATAAGTTACTCAAAGCAAGGACTGAAGCCATATGAATACAAACCTGAACATACACTAAATAGAATACCAGTAAAGTCTGATGGAATATTTGATCTAATCTTTCATAAATTCACTATTTTCTGTTATTGGGTGAATTTTGAAAGAAATTCCAATGACATAGACATCACCTTAAAGTTGACCTTCTTGAGAAAATACCCTTGCATTTGTCTATATGTTCATCTTAAAAATCTTTAATTCTGCATCTTTCTTAAAATATATTTCCTGCTTCTGTGATACCACAGTTGGTATCACATTGTTAAAGATGCCTCACTTTTCACTAACTTACAGGTCAAAAGCATAATTATATGATGACTTTCTGAATATTTAATAAAATGATTCAAACAGAATTGTTAGTTTAAGGTAAAACTTCTTTTGGCTCTTCAATGTATCAAAGCTATTGCAGGCAAAATTAAGATTTAGAAATTTTTGAAAAGTTAAAAGTAAGGCAAGAAGATTCTGAAAATACCCATATGCATGTAAATGTTTGTTTTAGTGTAGGTTTGAGAAAGGAAGAATTGTATCCTAATACTTCTTGGAAGAAAAGTCAGAATTGCAACATTATCAGGATTACATTTATTTTTTAAATTTGCTTATGCACATCTTCTATTTTGCTAATTTACTATTCTAGATTATGTGGTAGTTAACTGATATACTAAGATTTAACTTCCTGCTAAAATTTAGGAAATGATTACTTTATGTTCAACCACTACACCTGCAAAAAGATTGTCATGTTCTTTTCTTTTTCTTAAATTTTGCTATCCTGTTGGTTTGATTTAGCAATTGCCTAACTCACTCCCTTCCCTACATTGGCATTTTAAGCATCCGTATGGGATTGGCTAAACAAGACCCAGAACATTGGACAAACAGAATAGGAAATTATCATCCAAGTATATATTGATTTTATTTTTCAATATCATTATATAGATGCACAACCCACATTTAAGGATACTGGGTGAGTTATTGGATAAAGGAAATATCAGTAGCAATATACTAGGTAGGAGGATGCTAGCCTTGATTAAGTCCCTACTTCTTTCTGTGTGTCTGTTAGGCACTCCACATTAGTGTCTTCCACCAATACTTTGAGTTACACACTGTATTCATTTTAATTGGTGGAAATCAAAGTTCAAAAATATTAAGTAACTTGCTGACTGTTCTTCATACATCGGGACTCTTGAAGGTTTTTGAATGCTTAATTGATTTTAAAAATACAACTATAGTTAAAATTTACCCAATCATATTTTTCTTCATGAATATTGGATTAATGTGTGTTTTGTGTATGTGCACACACATACATTTGTAAATAAAAAACATTTACTCTAATTTTTTCTTTGGTATGCGTAATATTTATGTTTTTCGAAAACTGTGATAAACAATATGCTACCATCTCTATAGTCTTGATAAATGATTCACTTATAAAAAAATCACCATTTTGAAAGCATCTGAAAATTAGTTAAAAATCTAATAAGTAATAATGGTATTAGATTCTTCAAACTGTCTTATTTTCTTATCTATATTTGAATTGCCTTGTATATATTTGATAGGGAAATTGATATCAATTTTGTATTTTACACAAACAACTCTTTATTTTTGTGTCAAACCACGTTGATCAGGATGAGACAAATGTATTGTCCCCAAAGCCATTTGTAATATGTTAAAATTTATTTTAGATAATACTGCCAGAATTTTAACCAGAAAAAATGGCTTCAGTAGACATGAAATAAGCACCTATCTCTTGCCTGTGGTGATATCGGACAACGATTACCCGATTCAGAGCAGCACTGGCACACTCACCATCAGAGTGTGCGCATGTGACAGCCAAGGCAACATGCAGTCCTGCAGCGCTGAGGCCCTGCTCCTTCCCGCCGGCCTCAGCACAGGGGCCTTGGTCGCCATTCTCCTCTGCATCATTATTCTGCTGGGTAAGAAACCGTGATTATTTCCTAGATGGCTTACTTCACAGTGTTTGTAAGTGGAAATGTTACTATTAAAATACTTCCCCTAAAACTACCCCCCAAATTTAAGACAGACATCAATTAACAGTGGAATGTTGTTTGTATTAAAATATTTTATCTGATCAGACAGAGTCATTACCTTCCCTTTTTAAATAATGAAACTGAAAGTTAGAGATGTTCTAAACGTTTTCCAAGGTTACACAATTTCTGAGTGGCTGAGCTAAGGCAAGGCACCTTGCTGTCAGTCTTTATACGTAGTTTTCCAGTAAATCTAAAGTATTTCCACTGTTTTTGGTTCTTATTACAGCTGGACAATGGCCTCACTATCTTACCTCTTCACTTATATAATGTTAACATAGCCTTTTACCTCGTTCACTTGTCCCTAAAACATACTTGATTTTATAACCCAGAACAAATTGCTTTTTAACTGCTTTTGAGTTAAAAATCAGATTGTTTACTCTCTAGTTGCATTATCTTAAAACTATTGGGAGTATTCTTGTGACTCCAATCAAAAAACACTGTATCTGATATTTTAAGAAGCAGTGAAATGAACTGGGATTTTGAAGCCAATCTTAGTACGTTTCATTATCCTCATTATTAGCACATTTTTTACTGGCTAAGATCCTTTAGCTGATCATAAGCAATCTGAGGTTTAAAATCGTTACATCACAAGTTTATGTGTGTGCACAAATCATGAATTTAGCCAAAAGAAAAGGTCACATTTTCTCAAAAACTTGAAGAATAAACATTTTCTTTCTCTTGGTGGTGGCCTATTTATTTTTTAATCAGTTTGAAGGTCAAGAACAGTTGTCAATGGATTAAAACTTTCTTTTTTGTTGCATTAATAAAAGTCCCGGGCTTCCCTGGTGGCGCAGTGGTTGAGAGTCAGCCTGCCGATGCAGGGGACACGAGGGGACATGGGTTCGTGCCCTGGTCCGGGAAGATCCCACATGCCGCGGATCGGCTGGGCCCGTGAGCCATGGCCGCTGAGCCTGCGCGTCCGGAGCCTGTGCTCCGCAATGGGAGAGGCCACAACAGTGAGAGGCCCGCGTACAGCAAAAAAAAAAAAAGTCCCTTGTCTGCCCTCTCACACAAGCTTGAGGGCAAGAAGTCTTACTGTTCTGAGTTAATAAAACAGAAAACATAACTTAATACCATTTTACATAACAACATAATTGCCTTCATTCAGGCTGCTGTAACAAAATATCATAGACTGGTAGCTTAAACCACAGAAGTTTATTTCTCACAGTCTGGAGACAGGGAAGTCCAAGATCAAGGCACTGGTGGATTTCATGTTTCGCAAGGGCATACGTCCTATTTCACAGACGGCTGTCTTCTCTTGTATCCTCAAGGGGCAGAAAGCAATCCTCTCTCCTGTGTCATGTCAAGAGAGCACTAATCCCATTCATGAGGGTTCCACCTCCATGACCTAATTACTTCCCCAAGACTCCACTTCCACACACCATCACATTGGGAATTTATTTAGGCTTTAGCATATGAATTTTTAGGGGACACATTCAGTCAAGACCAGTAATAAATCCCATATCCTTTAAATGTTTGTTCTAATGAGGCTAAATAAATATAGATATTTCTTCATACATATACCTGGTAAGATATTTTCCCTTCCTTTCCTCATCTAACTGAATTCACATCTGTTTCTCTAAATCATCATTTTTAAAGGATTATGACCAAAATGTTTGGGGATAAAGAATGAGGGTGGGAAACTAATACAACCAGAGGGAAAATGATTTTAGCTTTCTCCTATCTTTTATGCTATTACCATTATGATGATTACTAAAATAATAAGCATATTATTATTATTACTGATACCTTCCCATGGAAGTAGGGAAATGTCCTGTCTGAATGATAGACATTTCTACTTGTGGATCTATACTCATTAAGATACATATAGCTGAGATTCATACATAATTTTTGTAGTTAATTCAGTGTAGTAATTTGAATTTACTCTTTGCCATCATGTGATCCAGCAATTTTTTTTTTTGAGCTCATGAGTGATATATATTTCCATGGAAAACCTCATAAATTTCTAAACTAATAATGTCTAAATAATGTGATCATTTTTTCCCAGTAATTAAGGCCTTCTAGTAACAATGTAAGGAAAAAAAATATGTAAGTCCATCCACAAAGCTATTTAACAGATATGGATACTCCATATCTTGTGAAGAAAGCTGCCTTTTTAATATTGCATAAGGATGTAAAAATATGGGCGTATTTTTGCCCTTCTTCATTGTTTTATTTGAAGCTGAATTTGATTTGTGTCTATTTTTTAAACAACATCTTATGTCACTATTTAATGCAAAGTATAAATAACATCTGTACAATCAGGAACTATCTCTAAACAGTTCTTAGAAAAATAGATAAAATAAGTCACTGTATTTGAAAAAACCTTTCACATTGCTTTAAATTAAATTAGAACCACTGTTCTTAAACTCTAACCATCCTGGCTAAATCCTTCAACACTCCCCTCTCCTCTCACGCCTCCCCCTCCCCACAAGCCCTGCAAAAAAAAAAAAATTATGGAAATACAAAATTAACCCTAAATTCTAACCAGTTCCAGAAAACCTAAATAACAAACTCGTTTATAGTACTTCCACTCGTTATTTATTAATATGTGTTTCAGATGGACCTCTAATGCATCTTTTTTCTTTTTTCAAGTTATAGTAGTACTGTTTGCAGCTCTGAAAAGACAGCGGAAAAAAGAGCCTCTGATCTTGTCTAAAGAAGATATCAGAGACAACATTGTGAGCTATAACGATGAAGGTGGCGGAGAGGAGGACACCCAGGCCTTTGATATCGGCACCCTGAGGAATCCTGCAGCTATCGAGGAAAAAAAGCTGCGGCGAGATATTATTCCGGAAACTTTATTTATCCCACGGAGGACTCCGACAGCTCCGGATAACACGGATGTCCGGGATTTCATTAATGAAAGGCTAAAAGAGCACGATCTGGATCCCACCGCACCGCCCTACGACTCACTTGCAACGTATGCCTACGAAGGAAACGATTCCATCGCGGAATCTCTGAGTTCTTTAGAATCAGGTACCACTGACGGAGACCAAAACTACGATTACCTCCGAGAATGGGGGCCTCGGTTTAATAAGCTGGCGGAAATGTACGGTGGCGGGGAAAGTGACAAAGACTCTTAACCTAGGATATATGTTCTGCTCAAGCAAGAGGAAGTAACTTTACCGACACCGTCTCCACTTCACAATATTTGATATTCAGGAAAATTTTCCTGCCACTCAGCACAATTTTTTTCCCATTTCCTTTTTAATTTGTTCATTAATTACATTAATTCTTCCCTGTAGGATGTCTCATGGAATATATACGACATTTTATTTAATCACTTCCAAGAGCCAAAGCTATGGAAATTCAGTGTTGTCCTTCTTAGGAAATAAAAAATAATTTCAGAAACATGAACAGGATAGTTCTCCCTTAAGCAGCCTCACAAACAAGCCGCTTCCGTTTCTTAAAGGTGAAGAAAAAATTTAAGGTATATCCTGTTCTGTATGTTAAATTAAAAAAAAAAAGTGTACATGTGGTGTTAGTAGGTGTGATATGCAACCTGGTATACAAACGTTTGTGCAATTTCATTTCATCAAATTCTATCTGCTAATGTTTTATATTTATATTTTTGTATTTATTTTTTAAAAAAAATAAACCAGTTTTTACAACTACCTTGTCTCTAGCTTCTTTTTTCTCTAGGGAGAAAAAGTTTCTCCACAGACTAAATATCTTGGTACAAAATTCCACTGAATACAGGTAAGAACACAAAATCATTATCATTACTATTGAGAGCTCTAACCAAATTAATATGATTTAGGGAAGAATTATTTTTCCAATGAGTCTTGCTATGCTGTGATATGTGAAAAACTCTTCACATTAAGAGGGATAGTCATTTACAGATCACCTAAAACTTTACCATATAAGCACATGTAAAACATGACCAGCCTTATGCTAAATATCCCCAAACACCAGCAATGCAGTAATTTCATTTTGTCTTTATTCACTAAAATAATATCTGAAAGAATAAAACGTTTTCTTTTTTTGTATGGCATTTGTGCTATTCAGGTTTATGGGCAATAATAGTTCAGACAGATTTCATACTGAAATAATCTTTTAATGGAAAATAGGCTTACCTCCCACGGTGACTTTGAAATGCCTAGTAATGACAGTAATAATGCTGAATATTCCATTAAGATACAGCAATGGAATTATGTAATGTTTCCCAAAATGCATTACATATTGCATATTGGTAACAAAGTCTGTTTTTCTGTCAATGAATGTTTCAATAGAAAGAAATAAAAAAGTACTGGCAGTTAATTATCCAGAGTTCCTGATATTCAGGGAAGCCAACTGCCACTAACTGATGCCTCTTTTCTCAAGATCCAAACATGATTTATTCATAAATGGAGCACTTTGTTGGGCCTACACTAGGAAGTCACATTCCCTGCTGAGTTTATCGTAAACAATACCAAAGATTTGTGTACTTTCCAATTAGTGAAAATGGTATGCTCTTGGAGTGAGTCAGAGGGCAATATTGACATATCCTTAATGCAGAATTAATTATTTCAATCTTCTTGAATGCTTTTTGTTCCCCAGCTTCCAGGCTGCAAGACACATATCCCTCTGACCACAGACATTTAAGTTTGCATAGTAATCTAGTCATGAAAGAAAAACAACCCATGTGGTCTAATTAAAATTACAGTCACGTTACAAGGCTGACACATCAGACCACAGTAAAACCTAACTTGGTCAACTTCGTATATTCCAAGAACCCATGCACCCACCCAAAAGATTGAGAAAACCCTCAGTATGCTAGAAGGTTTATTTATTCAAATAAAATCATCAACAAATGGAAAAGAAAAAAGAAGGTATATCTCACGAGCATTTCACATTAGTTATGATTCAAGCTATAACATTCGGGCTTCCCTGGTGGCGCAGTGGTTGAGAGTCCGCGCGCCGATGCAGGAGACACGGGCTCATGCCCCGGTCCGGGAAGATCCCACATGCCGCGGAGCGGCTGGGCCCGTGAGCCATGGTCGCTGAGCCTGCGCATCCGGTGCCTGTGCTCCGCAACGGGAGAGGCCACAACTGAGAGGCCCGCGTACCGCAAAAAACAAACAAACAACAAAAAAAAACTATAATATTCATTTGAGTAAAAATTAGTTAAAAATTTTCCAGCATTAGTTATTTTTATTAATATTAGATGTCAGTAATTGGAATTCTTATTTAAATATTTTTAATTATCCTCATACAGATAATTTTAAACTGGCATTAACTTGCTCTATCGTTTATTTTGTCATCCAACTTTTAGATATTTAAAGAATCAGTGAGCTTTTGCATTATTCAAATCAGGTTTCCAAAAATTCTCCTTAAAGAGATTGATTAGCAGGCTTCTTTGGCAATATAAAATCTATATTGTACAGAAATCATTTTTCAGAGTACTGAAACAGTCCTTGGTATCAGATATCCTAATATTTTTTGACAATGACGGTGATATGTTATATAATTAATTTTTTGGAGGTCCTGAAATTAAAAATACACCTATAAGGACCTGCTCAGACTGTAAGTTTCCCTTACATTATACTCTCCCAAAAGCAGGCCCAATATATAGATTATTCTATGTCCACAATTTCTATTATATGTGGAGTGGGGAAAAATGTCACTCAGTAATATGTTGATTTTATCATACAACCATGGACTTTTCATTTATGCATCCATGTATTCATTTATCAATTATTTTGAGCAGTTATTATAAAAATCAAAGAATATTCTAGATCCTAGAGATGTAATAATAAATCATATATAATTTATATATATGTACATAATTATTCTATTAGTGACAATGGGGGGGGGAAAAGGCAAAATAATTACCAAAACTCTCAGAATTTGTAACAAAATACCTAACTTGTACTAACTTTTTAAAGTACAGTGAAAAGAAATTATTCTGCCATCCTTTTTTTATGTTTTTTTTTTCTTTGTTTGTTTTGTGGTATGCGGGCCTCTCCCTGTTGTGGCCTCTCCTGTTGCGGAGCACAGGCTCTGGACACGCAGGCTCAGCGGCCATGGCTCACGGGCCCAGCCGTTCCGTGGCATGTGGGATCCTCCCGGCCCGGGTCACGAACCCGTATCCCCTGTGTCAGCAGGCGGACTCTCAACCACTGCGCCACCAGGGAAGCCCCTTTTTTATGTTTTAAATATTCAGATAAGGGAAATAAAATGATTTATAAACCTTCGGTCATTAGAAATGGTGATTAAGTTAATCAATTCTCATTGGTTCTATTTTCAATGAAATATCAAAGAACGTTTATATAATGATAAAGTAATGCTCTTAGACTGAGGTTTCTCTGTATATGTTAAGTAGATACTGTCACACAACTGCAAGAGTTCCAGACATAAACTATGAGTAATTAGATGTTTAGGATACTCTAAAATAAATAAACTTAAGATGTAGAATTGAGACTTAGGGATATCTACATATTTGGGTTCATTTATCAACACATCTACGTAAGTATCTATATATAATGGCTTCACCATGCTTTCACCAGCTGCACCCCCCTCCCTGCTGGCAGTGCTGACCCTGTGCTGCAGCTCCCTGTCCAGTGGCCTTGCACATGTGTGGGCACCCCTGGGCAGTGCTGCAGGACTAAGTAAGCTGCAGCTGCTGGTGGCTGCAAAGGGAACCTCCCTGACTCCCATGCTGCCCCTCCAGATCTACTACAAATCTACTACAGATCTATTAGAAATGCCCTCTGTTCCCAAGCTTGAAATAAAGTAGACTGTTGGTGTCCTTTTGCACCTGGCTGCTGGACCTTCCCATTGCTCTGAAAGAGTGCAGGTTTCACCCACAGAGAGGGGTACAGGGCTCCCGCTTGGACATCCTATAAGTTGAAAATAGTGTAAGATAGAAGCATCTAGTTACTTTTGCTGAGGGTGCAGGAGAGAGCCGAGTCTTTCCTTTTTTACTCCAATGTTTTGCTCAACACCAAGACATTTTTTTTTTCTTTTTTAAGAAGATGTTGGGGGTAGGACTTTATTAATTAATTTATTTATTTTTGTTGTGTTGGGTCTTCGTTTCTGTGCGAGGGCTTTCTCTAGCTGTGGCAAGCGGAGGCCACTCTTCATCGCGGTGCGCAGGCCTCTCACTATCGCGGTCTCTCTTTTTGCGGAGCACAGGCTCCAGACGCGCAGGCTCAGTAGTTGTGGCTCACGGGCCTAGTTGCTCCGCGACATGTGGGATCCTCCCAGACCAGGGCTCGAACCCGTGTCCCCTGCATTAGCAGGCAGATTCTCAACCACTGCGCCACCAAGGAAGCCCAACACCAAGACTTTTTAACTGTTGTGACCATACTATTCCTAGCAAATCCCCCATGCAAGCAATTGGATTCATTTCATCTTTAAAACATACACAGAGGGCTTCCCTGGCGGCGCAGTGGTTGAGAGTCCGCCTGCCGATGCAGGGGACACGGGTTCGTGCCCCGGTCCGGGAAGATCCCACATGCCGTGGAGCGGCTGGGCCCATGAGCCATGGCCGCTGAGCCTGTGCTCCACAACGGCAGAAGCCACAACAGTGAGAGGTCCGCGTACCGGAAAAAAAAACAAACAAACAAAAAAAACATACACAGAATCTCACCTCTTCTCACCATTTCCATTACCCAACTCAAACCATCAACACCTGTTTTCTCCATTGTTAGGAGCATTAACTTCCTAACTGGCCTTTCTCTTGCACCTTGCCCCACTTATACTCTACCGTCAGCACCGAGGTCAGAGAAATATTTTCAAAACGAATTTCCCATCTGATTGCTCCCTGGTTCTAAACTCTACTTCCTCATTTTACTCAAGAGTAGAAGGCAAACTCCTTATAATATCCTGAAGGCCTGTCCAGAACGTTTCGACCTCTTCTCCCATTTACTCTGCTCCAGCTTCTCACCCTTTACTGTTCCCCTCTGACTTCATGTGTTTATACTGACCATTCCTTCTATCTCAAGCCATGTCCTTATTTCTTTATAAAATGCTATTTTATAAGTTCTCTATAAAATGCTATGTTAATTACGGTCCACACTGTCCACCTTACTTATAGAATTTCCCTAGACTAACCCGTTGCTCTTACACTGCATTTGTTTTCTCCCTAACACTACCACAGTTTTAACATGTTATATGACTTATTTGTTTACTATGATTATTTTCTCTCTCCCTCAAATAGAATGTAAAATTCATGAGAGCATGGATTTTGTGTTTTTTCATTGTGATGTCCAATACACAGAATCATGTCTATCTGTTCAGGTATTCAACAAACACGTATTGGAAGAATTCATAAATATTGTACTTTTGGATTTATCACATATTATACTTAATTTTAAATATGTATGTATACATATTATGCATATGATATTTCTGCTTCTTCCTTTATTCAGATAGTGAACTACTCAAAGTTATAGGAGGTATCTTAGTGATTATTTTGCTCATTTACCAGGAACGATTTTACTTCCAGACTGATATAGTACTTGGATATTGTTTTAAGGATAAATGTTAATTAGCCAAAAATTATTTTGACTAATTGCTTTAGGAAATTAGAGATATATTCTGAAGGGCACACAAATCTGAGAAAGTCAAAACGATGATTTAAACGAAGTTACATAGTAAATGTGCTTAGAATATTTACAAAGTGTTGAAAATTATAATAGTGGGAATTGACATAAAATAAATACTACAGTCAGAGAATGACTAACTTTTCAGGTTCTGTTCTGATGTGGTTGGGGTCTGGGTCATGATGGGAATTTAATATTGCAAAAAGGTCAGAAAAAGGGGCAGTTGATCAGGGAAAGTTTTGAAAAAGATTATGGTGAAAGGGAACAGAAGACCAGAGCCCCAAGGAAGATGCTCCTGCTTCCTTGCCAAAAGGCACTAGGGTTCAATTTTTTTTTTTTTTGAGGGTTTATTTATTGTTTTAAATATTTATTTTTCTTTTCGTTCTTTTTTTTTTAAACATCTTTATTGTAGTATAATTGCTTTACAATGGTGTGTTAGTTTCTGCTTTATAACAAAGTGAATCAGCTATACATATCCATATATCCTCATATCTCCTCCCTCTTGCGTCTCCCTCCCACCCTCCTTATCCCACCTGGTGGTCACAAAGCACCGAGCTGATCTCCCTGTGCTATGCGACTGCTTCCCACTAGCTATCTATTTTACATTTGGTAGTATATATTACTCCATGCCACTCTCTCCCTTAGGCCCAGTTTACCCTTCCCCCTCCCCGTGTCCTCAAGTCCATTCTCTACATCTGTGTCTTTATTCCTGTCCTGCCTCTAGGTTCTTCAAAACCATTTCTTTTTTTTTTTTTTTTTTAGATTCCATATATATGTGTTAGCATAAGGTATTTGTTTTTCTCTTTCTGACTTATTTCACTCTGTATGACAGACTCTAGGTCCATGCACCTCATTACAAATAAATCAATTTTGTTTCTTTTTATGGCTGAGCAATATTCCATTGTATATATGTACCACATCTTCTTTATCCATTCATCTGTCAATGGACACTTAGGTTGCTTCCATGTCCTGGCTATTGTAAATAGACCTGCAATGAACATTGTGGTACATGACTCTTTTTGAATTATGGTTTTCTCAGGGTATATGCCCAGTAATGGGATTGCTGGGTTGTATGGTAGTTCTATTTTTGGTTTTTTAAGGAACCTCCATACTGTTCTCCATAGTGGCTGTATCAATTTACATTCCCACCAACAGTGCAGGAGGGTTCCCTTTTCACCACACCCTCTCCAGCATTTACTGTTTGTAGATTTTTTTCATGATGGCCATTCTGACCGCTGTGAGGTGATACCTCATTGTAGTTTTGATTTGCATTTCTCTAATGATTAGTGATGTTGAGCATTCTTTCATGTGTTTGTTGGCCATCTGTATTTCTTCTTTGGAGAAATGTCTATTCAGGTCTTCTGCCCATTTTTGGATTGGGTTGTTTGTCTTCTTGGTATTGAACTGCATGAGCTGCTTGTAAATTAATCCTTCATCAGTTGCTTCATTTGCAAATATTTTCTCCCATTCTGAGGGTTGTCTTTTCATCTTGTTTATGCTTTCCTTTGCTGTTCAAAAGCTTTTAAGTTTCATTAGGTCCCATTTGTTTATTTTTATTTCCATTTCTCTAGGAGGTGGGTCCAAAAGGATCTTGCTGTGATTTATGTCATAGAGTGTTCTGCCTATGTTTTCCTCTAAGAGTTTTATAGTGTCTGGCCTTATATTTAGGTCTTTAATCCATTTTGAGTTTATTTTTGTGTATGGTGTTAG
Organism: Globicephala melas; assembly: GCF_963455315.2. Lineage (NCBI taxonomy): Eukaryota > Metazoa > Chordata > Mammalia > Artiodactyla > Delphinidae > Globicephala > Globicephala melas. The sequence goes on along the minus strand of NC_083316.1, from coordinate 20,070,526 downwards.
GGAGTGTTCTAATTTCATTGTTTTACATATAGCTGTCCAGTTTTCCCAGCACCACTTACTGAAGAGGCTGTCTTTTCTCCATTGTATACTCTTGCCTCCTTTATCAAAGATAAGGTAACAATATTTGCATGGGTTTATCTCTGGGCTTTCTATCCTGTTCCATTGATCTATATTTCTGTTTTTGTGCCAGTACCATACTGTCTTGATTACTGTAGCTTTGTAGTATAGTCTGAATTCAGGGAGCCTGATTCCTCCAGCTCCGTTTTTCTTTCTCAAGGTTGATTTTGCTATTTGGAGTCTGTTGTGTTTCCATACAAACTGTGAAATTTTTTGTTCTAGTTCTGTGAAAAACGCCCGTGGTAGTCTGATAGGGATTGCATTGAATCTGTAGATTGCTTTGGGTAGTATAGTCCTTTTCACAATGTTGATTCTTCCATTCCAAGAACATTGGGGTTCAATGTTTGAATTGATGTCCTTCTTGTAATCTTTTCTTGTTTTCTTCCTTACAGGCTGTGATTACTGGGTATAAAGAGTTGATGTGTATTTTCTTTCTTTTTTTTTTTAACATCTTTATTGGGGTGTTAGTTTCTGCTTTATAATAAAGTGAATCAGTTATACATATACATATGTTCCCATATCTCTTCCCTCTTGCATCTCCCTCCCTCCCGCCCCATGTGTATTTTCTTGATTACTTTAAAAAAGCCTGACTTGTTGAGATTGCCAAATATATGAAGATATTGATATGCAAAGAGAACAGCCTGCATATTTACCTATGCATGGACTCTAGAGACAACCTTGAATCAAGAACCCACAAAAAAAAAAAAAAAAAAGGAAACGAGCTGAGAGAATTGATGTGAATGAGCAAAGATTCTTGGAGCCAAAAGGTACACTGATGGTTAAAAACAACAACAAGGGACTTCTCATTGGCTCAGTGGTTAAGAATCCACCTGCCAATGCAGGTGACAGGGGTTTGATCCCTGGTCCAGGAAGATCCCACATGCCATGCAGCAACCAAGCTCGTGCACCACAACTACTGAGTCTGTGCTCTAGAGCCTGTGAGCTAAAACTACTGAAGCCCTCGCACCTAGAGCCTGTGCTCTACAACAAGAGAATCCACTGCAATGAGAAGCCCATGCACCATGACAAACAGTAGCTCCCACTTGCTGCAACTAGAGAAAGCCTGCGTGCAGCAATGAAGACCCAACGCAGACAAAATTAGAAAATAATAAAAATTAAAAAAATAAAAACAGAAGCAAATATGGGCTCCAAAAAAAAGAAAGCCAGCAAAACTATATCTATCTATCTATAATTTATTTTCATCCACTCTAACTTTTTTTATATGTATTATATTTTGCGTCCAATTTCCCTGAAAATCTCTTTATTTCTTTAATGCTACAAATATAATACTTACTCCCGTGTTGAGCTAGCTAAGTCATTTGAAGATCTGGAAACCAGCTAAGCAAAAAAAGAGGAGAAAAGGCATGTTTCACAACTCTAATTAGTAAGGGCAAAAACAAAAAAAAGGCAAATAAAGTTACTTTGTTTAACCTTATTTTCTACTATTATTATAAATGGATTAGTTTAAGTTATTAATACATTAGTAGCACAATGAATATTCTTTATTAAATTAAATGATTTATATAGGAAAGAATTAATGATTAATAAGAGCATAACAGAAAACTGGTAGACACTATGTGAAAGCTCTTTTCCAGCTGTGGAATTATCCTGAATGTGGAACATGACATTTACAACTCCACAGGAAGGATAGCACAGCAACTTCATTCCCAAATTTATCTGAAACCACCTGCACAATGTGAAATATTTAGAAGCATTCTTAAGATTCTTTCCATGATCTTTGCCTCTCTCCTTTTACAGTCAAGAGGATTTTAAATGACTTTTTAATCAATATGTAAAATCTATGCCACTGTGTTACAGTTTACATTTACTTCCATTATCCCCACTATTAATATAGCTTAAATTAAATCTTTCCTAAATGATGTTGTTAATGTCAATGAACCTTTGTGAAAAGCAGCCAGTGATTGACTCTGCTTCTGGCATATTCAACTTTTCTTTTAGAAGAGCAGGACTTTAGCACTACAAAGTTATTTGTTTGAAACTATTATTTATCATTTCCCATCTTTATTGAGATATAATTGATATATAACACTGTATAAGTTTAACGTGTACAACATGATGATATATGTATACATCTTAACTACATAACTTTCATATTTGTTTCTTCAAAGAGTTAAATTTTATTACACGTAGAATTTGTCTCTGCCTTTGTAATAACTCTGAGCATAGAAAATATTCATTCAGAAGCATGTAGGTACTTTAGTAGCACCAACATATGGAACATTCTATTGGCAGACCTATATAATTTAGATTAAGGCAGCTCCTTAATTTTTAGGTTGCATTTGGTTAAACACTTAAACCTGATAAAATGCTAGTTCCAAGCAATGCATTGGACACCTAAGTAGGTATTACATAAATACTTGTTGAGTGATTGATTAATCTTGGCATTCTAATACTTTGTTTTCTAATTTTGGCACTGTGGAAAATTTCAGGTTCCATGCCTTCCTTACCCTCAACCAAAAAGGCAACATGTTTCATTCATATTTGAAAAGGCATATTCTAGAAATGTCACAGTAACCTTTTAAGATGACAGTCTCTGCCTAGGAATTCTTGACAGTAGCTATGCACAATTATGCCAGTTATATTTTGAAACTTTCTTACATCATCTTCCCAAAAGTGATAGCCTGGTAGACAGAGTTTAGGTGATTGGATGGAAGGATATGCAAACTCGATGCACACTTTTATAAACTTATTTTTGAGATAAGAATAGAAAAAGTAAAATTCAATTACTGGTTTATTCATTGTCAAAATGAGTAATTTATTTAAAAGTAATCATATTATGTCTCAATTTCCCTATCTGTGAAACTAATATCTCAGTGCTTTATTAACACAAAACATTGAACACAATTAATTTTGTGCCTAGATACTTTCATTAGTATAAATTTTTCAATTTTATTGAAAAGTAAAAAAAATGAAGACAAACACCAAAGTTATTCTCCAAATCACTTAAAATATAATGATGCATCTTTTAAGTAGTAAACATAAGTACCTAAAATATCACTGATTAGCAACAACTTTAATGTGTGTTCTTATACACAGCATGGTAAGGCTATATCTAATTTATGATAATAGTGTTGAGTAAGATGATAGAGATGATGATGGTGATGATTATAAGTAACATTTATGTGCCTAATATTCCAGGGTTTGTTCAAAGTCTTACATATACTAATACATTTAATAGTCACAATGACTCTGTAAGGTAAATACTATTATTATCTCCATTTTACATATGAGGAAATACAAGTGAGGATTAAATAAAATTGCCCAAGTTTCTACTCTTTCTTCACAAAGGAGTTCGGAAACACAATTGGCTCAGCTATAAGGTTAATGCTCTTTAATCCAAGCCTACTCCTGGTAAGGATAAAACAACAAATCTTTATATCTCAGGGTTAGTAATGATAGTGAGGAGACCTCTATCAACAGAGTTGCTTATAGAGAATGAATTTTTTAATTAAAAAATATGTAGTTGTATTTAAAACACACATTTGGCCTTAGCTTCACAGTTGGTACTGGGTTATCATCTAGGTCAGTAGAATTTGTGTAATCCTGGTCTCTCAGTTTGGTTGGGGATTGTCTCCTTGGACTCTCTAACGTGAGGGTCATATTGTATAATCTACCCTCTACTGGGCCACGAGTGTGTGGAAGATGGGGAGATGATCAAAATATCAAAATGGTAAAGGGAGCATTTCTCTGGTGAGTGGATGTGAATGATGTCCTCTCTAATGTCGATGGAATGAGGGTTCCCTTTAAGTACCAACAAGGGAGTCCCTGGATAAGACTGGTCTTAGGTGTGAGGGAGCTGGAGAGCTGAGGGCCAGGAATTAAGCAGTATTAGAGCTTAGTGTAAAGTATCTGTCCATTTGGGGGACCACTTATGGTTTAAAAGCTTGAGGAGCATATCTTTGAGTAAACTGCTGTGCTTCTCTATAAGTCTGGACACTTGGGACCTGTAAGCTAGGTGGAAGTTCCACAAGAGTCCATGGTCTAGAGTCCATGACTAAACAGCTTGGGAGGTTAAATGAGTCCCTTGATCTGCATCTACACTATCTGGTGGACCCAAGGGGATGAGCACGCCCCTGGTTAAGGAGATTGCGTGATGAGACGCAGCATTTCTGGGGAAAGCCGCCAGCAGTAGTCCTCTGTAAGTATCATACCTACTAGCTCCAGCAGAGGGCAGCAGTGGTCAGATAAAATTAATTTGCCTTCCTGAATAGGGTCTGTCACCTAGGGGCACATGTCCCCACCTGGGAGCCTTCCAGAGTTTTATTTGGGAGCGAAGAGGGCAACTATTTACCACCACTTTGGCTAGACCTGTGGTGAGGGGGATTTCGCACCTGTACGCTCCATCTGTGAGTGTTGTCACTCCCCTGTGTTGGGGTGTAATACGGGCCTACCCTGCTAGTGTGCATGGCACCTCTGGAGAATAGTTGTGTGTGGTACTCTAGGAGGTAGCTCATGTGGGGCCTTGGAACAAGCATGCCATTTGGATAAGGAGCTGCAATGTTATAATGTGCTTGTTGGCATTTGTGCATAGAGACATGAGTGACCGTAATCAGCCTATGTGAGTCGGCTCTCTCTTTCCAAATGGAAACACCCCACAGAAGCTTTTTTTGCATCTTGAAATTATCCATTTGCCTTTGTCCAGACCAAACTGGACAAGCCCATTGGCTACGATCCTGGAGTCAGTAAAAATGTGTGCCCTTGGGAGTCCCATTTTTATGGCCTGTTGTAGAGCCAGGGGCGCTGCCACCATGTCTGCCAGCTGACCCAGGCCAGGAGAGCCCTCCTGGTCTAGGGATATGCTGCCAGAAGGATGAAATTCTGCGGCCTTCCAATGGGCTGCACCACATACAATGGGCACTGCCATTCAGGAAGAACACCCGCTCTCTTTCCATGCAGTTGGTCCCAAGGGGATCCCCAAATTGCTAGAGGGCCATCAGTGGAGGTACAAGTAGCTGCACCTCAGTGTCAGTGGGCAAGAGGCTGAGCATGGGGGCTGCCTCATTTTCCTGCAAGGGAAAGGCCCTTGACGTCAGTTTAGTCCTTTCCTGAAGGTGCCGTGTTTCTTTTTAACAGTGAGTCCTCAGAGGCCATGCCAAGACTCTGCTGGATTGAATCCCTGACTCAAGGACTTTTGTGTGAAGTAGTTCGGACTGTGAGCCCTATGATTCCTCTGTCTCTAAAAGAGCCCAGGAGGCTGCCAACATTTGACATGTGTGTCATGTCCCAGGCTGCTGTCTAGGGCAGGCATTTGGTCCAAGGCCCCATGCCCAGAACCCCAGGTAGAGCCATGCTGAGTCTAGAGACCCCACAGGGTGTTGCAGTGACTCAACTAGGAATTCTGAGCTGTAGAGGGACTAAAGGAAGGAGCTGCTGTCTGGTTTGCTGGGCCAGCTGCAAGGAAGTCTGTTGAGGCGCTCCCCAGTGGGAAGAAGCTGATTTGCACGTAACAGCATAAATAGCCTTAAGTAGAATGAACAAGCGTGTTGCCTCCAAAATGTGAACAGAACTAACATGTGCTGGGCCTGTCGTAATGTGACAGGAGGCTTGATTGTAAGTTGAGGTTTTAAGCGATAGGAATTTTGAGGCCCTCAGCTGACTTCAGAGGTTGGTCCTTGGATCTTATGTGGGGCAATGGTCCATCCTCTCTGCTGTAAATATTGTATTTCTAGCTGTAAATCTTCTTGGGCTGCATCCTCAGAGATCCCCCTAGTAGAGTGTCATCCATGTAATTGCAAGGGTGGCAGTGGTTAGTGTGAGTGAATCTAGATCTTGCTACCTCGTTATGTGCCATTCAGATAACCCATGGGAGGCCAGGCTTTTTGGATATCATCTATCATCTCTATAACGTTGGGAATGGAGGCCTTAATGGTGGAAACCTTAATGGTGCATTGAAATTTTGATAGTCAATTGTTAGTTTCCATCCATTGGTGGCCAGTTTTAACACTGGCTAGGTGGGGCTATTAATAGGTGAGACCATGGACCTAATGACCCCAGTGTCAAGCATATTTCTAATGATGGGCTGGAGGCCCTCTGTACCTTGTTTCAGTCAATACTGTGGTGTATTTACTGTTTTCACTGGAGAAGGCTGTTGGACAGGTTCTCATTTCACAGCTCCCACGAAAAAGGCCAGGAATTTGGGTTTATTCCACCTAGTGTATAGCTGAGTAAGGGCCTCCATGCCCATATTAGGAAAAGAGAGAGTCAGGGGACCACCAACACTGGCAACTGTTTTAGAAACATGGTGCTAATAGGCACACCTAGCTTAACTCATACTCCTTTTATAGTTTTACCTGCTGTGCCTTATAGGCTGCAGAAAGTTCCCTTGAAGAATTTGGAAGGGTTGCCTGGAGTCACTGTGACGTGCGTTCCTGTGCTCATAGAACCAAGAATCTCTGGTTATCTTTGCTTTTGTCCCAGTGGACCACCAGAGTCGTCAATGGGCAATTATCACTGGAAGGTGGGACAAGCTCCAGGGAGCTGCCCATTTGTTAGGGTAATGTTCTAGAGAGGTTGTTTAGGGCAGAGGGAGTCCCAGGACCCTCTGAAGGCCTCTGGGCCATTGAGGTTGGACTCTCTAGCAGGGATCCTGAAGATGTAAGCTCACTGGGGACCCCCAATTGGCGGAGATGTAGTATAAGATACTCGGCTGTTTGGAATTGTTCCAGGCATTAAATCCCAACAGGGCTGGCATGGAGGCTCCAGGACCAGGAGGTGAGAAGGGTGCTTTTCAAGGTGGGATGTGGGGCCTGGCACCCAGGGTTGACCTTGAGGTTGTGGGTTGGTACTATACAATCCTTGGTACTATACAATCTGAAAGTCTAGGTGAACGCCTCCTTCACGGAGGGCCACCTTGTCTATTCTCTCCATGGCCTCATTGAATACTGTAGGAAGTCCCCACAAAGTGGAGGCTTACAAGCTCTGTAACTTGGAAGGAGGGCTTCCTGTAAGAAGAATTCTTTGGATTTAAAGTCAGTTGGGGCCTCCTCAGCATTGGAGGTGAAATCCAGTTCATCTGGGTTGCTATTTTAAAAGAAGTGAAAGATCCACTGGACCATACCAATCCAAGGAGAGTCAGGCTTCATCTAGTGTCTTCCTTTGGCCTTGAGCCTTGGAGGTAATAACTGCAATAGAAGGGTGAGCTTCATGCAAGCCATAAAAATCCTAGTAAGCAGGGGAAGGGATTTTCCCTCTATATGCTTAGGGCTTGTGCTTTTGGGTTTGGCCTCTCCCTCCTCCATCGAAGCCTTGGTTATAGCATTGGGATTATTGGTGGCAGCAGCCTTTGCTTTAAGGTTGGCTTGATCCTGGTGTGGCCCCTCATGGGTGGGGGGATGGCATCACCAGTGTCTCTTAAGAATTTGGCCTCAGGCTCTGGGAGTCTTTTAAAAGGTTATATGTTTTCCAGTTTTTGGAAAAACCAGCTAGTTGCCTCATTTCTGGGGCAGTGAGTAATAGCTCAGAGCTATTATTAAACACTATGAAGAGTCAGTCAGCACTCCCCCACACTTTTTTTCTCTCCTGCTGCATCAAGTCTTTTAAAATATTTTGAATCTGAAGACAGATAAAATTTTGAGTTTCAGTTTCTAATTCTCTATATCTGCCACTGATTTGACCTAATGAATTGTCCCTTAAAAGATATGCAGTTGACATCCCCTGGTGGTGGGACAAGTAGTCAGTTCCCTCTGAAGAGTGTTCTAATAGACCTCACTGAGATGGGGTCAGCCTTTGCTAGAGCAATGGTACCAGGATCATTCAGACCTAGACCATGAGAGTGAAGAACCGGGGCTTTGGTATGTTGGTATGCCTGGGTGTTGAGCAGTGCCAAGGCTGCTTCTATGGGCATTTCTATGGGCATAGTAAGGAGTTTAATTTCCTTGGGCATTATAGTGGGGGCAGTAATAGGTGTTCTGGACATTTGTATTGAACCATTTGATCTTGTGCCACCTCAAGCCTAGAGTGGGACAGATGATATTCATGGGATCAGAAGACTTGAGATGGGACAGCAGCAAGGTATGCAGCATCAGAAGGACCTGGGCCCCAGCCACATGTGCCTTTGCCCTGGGCCATGACTTTCCCAATGACTGTGTCCCAACCACATGGTTTAGAGCTCAGTGTCCTGGTGCAGCCTGAAAACACAATGGCCTGGGAAGGAGAGCCTCTCCCTCCTCTTTCTAAGGTCACTGCCTGGCACATTTATACAGTAGACCACACCTGGGTGGGGGCTGTCACTTTCCTCTCCTGGCCATTAACTAACACGACTGGACCTTGTGAAAACTTAGCCAACTCTCCTAAGAGTCGGGAGCTGGGTTCATGTTTATAGTTGGGAAACACACCCAAAGCCTAATACCTGCTGGGGGAATTTGCTCCCCTTCCTGTGGGGTATTTCTAGGTAGAAAACACATCTGTAGCACCTCAAGTCAGCTCCAATTATCAACGCTCTGAGGTTCAGGAGGATTCTGGTGATTTTTTCAGAGCTTGCACTTTGGAAAGGGAAGCCAAGGTAAAACTCAACAGAATCAATACAATGCAGTGAAAAATAGCACAACTGTAGGTTAGTATGTGGTAGACTTTTTCCAGATAGAATTACCCACCTGGGAGAGCCAGTCAGTAAACTATTTGCAGCTAAATGGCATTTCTAACAGTTATAGCAAGACTGTTACAATCCATCCCATTCATAAAGCCAATTGTGACTTTGCTAAAAGCCCTAGGGTATTGGGTGGTGAGCCACGCTTCAACAAGGGAAGTGAAATAGAGAAATTCATTACACATAGGTCATGAAAAAAGTAACTAGCATGCCCTGAGGGGCCACACGGGCTCATGGCAGGTTACAAGTAGAGAGAGTAGGGCAGGACCTGTGCCCATGCACTTATTAAGGTCATAAGTGGAGTGCTTTGGGTTCCTAGGCTAAGGAAGTATTGGTCAATTCAAACTAAAAGGAACAGGGTTTTGATATGCTTCTGAGAGGGTCTTACCTAAGGGTGCACAAGAGGAAGGCCCTGGGAACAGGGGGAATGCTTATCCCAAGGGAAGTAGGGGGTAGTTAGAAACATACATTTACTTGTGACTCTGGGAGCTGTTATATAAGGCATGTACTCATAGGAGGGGTTAATTTTTTTTTTAAACATATTTATTGGAGTATAATTGCTTAACAATGTTGTGTTAGTTTCTGCTGTGTAACAGAGTGAATCAGCTATATGCATACGTATATCCACATATCCTCTCCTTCTTGTGTCTCCTTCCTGCCCTCCTTATCCCACCCCTCTAGGTGGTTGCAAAGCACTGAGCTGATCTCCCTGTGCTATGCAGCTGCTTCCTGCTAGCTTTCTAATTTATATTTGGTAGTGTATATATGTCAATGCCACTCTCTCACTTCGCCCCAGCTTACCCTTCCCCCTCCCCATGTCCTCAAGTCCATTTTCTACATCTCTGTTGTTATTCCTGTCCTGCCCCTAGATTTATCAAAACCATTTTTCTTTTTAGATTCAATATATATGTGTTAGCATATGGTATTTGTTTTTCTCTTTCTGACTTACTTCACTCTGTATGACAGACTCTAGGTCCATCCACCTCACTACAAGTAACCCAATTTCTTTCTTTTTATGACAGAGTAATATTCCATTGTATATATGTGCCACATCTTCTTTATCCATTCGTCTGTCGATGGACACTTAGGTTGCTTCCATTTCCTGGTTATTGTAAATTGTGCTGCAATGAACATTCTGATACATGACTCTTTGAATTATGGTTTTCTCAGGGTATATGCTCAGTACTGGGATTGCTGTGTCATACAGTAGTTCTATTTTTAGTTTTTTAAAGAAACTCCATACTGTTCTCCATAGTGACTATCAATTTACATTGTCACCAACAGTGCAAGAGGGTTCCATTTTTTCCACACCCTCTCCAGCATTTATTGTTTGTACATTTTTTGATGATGGCCATTCTGACCAGTGTGAAGTGATACCGCATCGTAGTTTTGATTTGCATTTCTCTAATGATTAGTGATGTTGAGCATCCTTTCATGGGTTTGTTGGCAATCTGTATATCTTCTTTAGAGAAATGTCTATTTAGGTCTTCTGCCCATTTTTGGATTGGGTTTTTGTTTCTTTGTTATTGAGCTCAATGTCCTGCTTGTATATTTTGGAGATAATCCTTTGTCAGTTGCTTCATTTGCAAATATTTTCTCCCATTTTGAGGGTTGTCTTTTCAACTTGTTTATGGTTTCCTTTGATGTACAAAAGCTTTGAAGTTTCATTAGGTCCCATTTGTTTATTTTTGTTTTTATTTCCATTTCTCTAGGAGATGGATCAAAAAGGATCTTGCTGTGATTTATGTCAGAGTGTTCTGCCTATGCTTTCCTCTAAGAGTTTTATAGTGTCTGGCCTTACATTTAGGTCTTTAATCCATTTTGAGTTTAGTTTTGTGTACGGTGTTAGGAAGTGTTCCAATTTCATTCTTTTATATGTAGCTGGCCAGTTTTCCCAACACCTCTTACTGAAGAGGCTGTCTTTTCTCCCTTGTATACTCTTGCCTCCTTTATCAAAGATAAGGTAACCATATGTGCATGGGTTTATCTCTTGGCTTTCTATCCTGTTCCATTGACCATATTTCTGTTTTTGTGCCAGTACCGTACTGCCTTGATTACTGTAGTTTTGTAATAGAGCCTGAAGTCAGGGAGCCTGATTCCTCCAACTCCGTTTTTCTTTCTCAAGATTGCTTTGGCTATTTGGAGTCTTTTGTGTTTCCATACAAATTGTGAAAATTTTTGTTCTAGTTCTGTGAAAAATGCCATTCATAATTTGATAGGGATTGCATTGAATCTAAAGATTGCTTTGGGTAGTATACTCATTTTCACAATGTTGATTCTTCCAATACAAGAATATGGTAGATCTCTACAACTGTTTGTATCATCTCTAATTTCTTTCATCAGTGTCATGGTTTTCTGCATACAGGTCTTTTGTCTCATTCCTAGGTATTTTATTCTTTTTATTACAATGGTAAATGAGAGTGTTTTCTTACTTTTTCTTTCAGATTTTTCATCATTAGTGTATATGAATGCAAGAGATTTCTGTGCATTAATTTTGTATCCTGCTGCTCTACCAAATTCATTAATTAGCTCTAGCAGTTTTCTGGTAGCATCTTTAGGACTCTCTATGTATAGTATCATATCATGTGCAAACAGTGACAGCTTTACTTCTTCCTTTCCAGTTTGGATCCCACTTATTTCTTTTTCTTCTCTGATTGCTGTGGCTAAAACTTCCAAAACTATGTTGAATAATAGTGGTGAGAGTGGACAACCTTGTCTTCTTCCTGAGAGGGATTGGTTTCAGTTTTTCACCATTGAGGACGATGTTGGCTGTGGGTTTGTCATATATGGCCTTTATTATATTGAGGTAGGTTCCCTCTATGCCTACTTTCTGGAGAGTTTTTATCATAAATTGGTGTTGAATTTTGTCTAAAGCTTTTTCTGCATCTATTGAGATTATCATATGGTTTTTAACCTTCAATTTGTTAATATGGTGTATCACATTTATTGATTTGCATATATTGAAGAATTCTTGCATTCCTGGGATAAACCCCACTTGAGGATGTTGTATGATCCTTTTAATCTGCTTTTGGATTCCTTTTGCTAGTATTTTGTTGAGGATTCTTCCATCTAAGTTCATCAGAGATATGGACCTGCAGTTTTCTTTTTTTGTGTCATCTTTGTCTGATTTTGTTATCAGGGTGAGGGTGGCCTTGTAGAATGAGTTTGGGAGTCTGCTATATTTTAGAAGAGTTTGAGAAGGATAGGTTTTAGCTCTTCTCTAAATATTTGATAGAATTTGTCTGTGAAGCCATCTGGTCCTGGGCTTTTGTTTGTTGGAAGATTTTTAATCACAGTTTCAATTTCAGTGCTTGTGATTGGTCTGTTTATATTTTCTATTTCTTCCTGGTGCAGTCTTGGTATGTTGTGCTTTTCTAAGAATTTGTCCATTTCTTCCAGGTTGTCCATTTTATTGGCATATAAATGCTTGTAGTAATCTCTCATGATCCTTTGTATTTCTGCAGTGTCAGTTGTTACTACTTTATCATTTCTAATTCTGTTGATTTGAGTCTTCTCCCTTTTTTTCTTGATGAGTCTGGCTAATGGTTTATCAATTTTGTGTATTTTCTCAAAGAACCAGCTTTTATATTTATTGATCTTTGCTATTGTTTCCTTCATTTCTGATTTGATCTTCATGAATTCTTTCCTTCTGCTAACTTTAGGTATTTTTTGTTCTTCTTTCTCTAATTGCTTTAGGTGTAAGTTTAGGTTGTTTATTTGAGATGTTTCTTGTTTCTTGAGGTAGAATTGTATTGCTCTAAACTTCCCAGTTAGAACTGCTTTTGCTGCATCCCACAGATTTTGGGTCATCTTCTTTCACTGTCATTTGTTTCTAGGTCTTTTCTGATTTTCTCTTTGATTTCTTCAGGGATCTCTTGGTTATTTAGTAGTGTATTGTTTAGCCTCCATGTTTGTATTTCTTTTTACAGTTTTTTTCCTGTAATTGATATCTAGTCTCATAGAGTGGTGGTTGGAAAAGATACTTGTTGTTGTTGGAAAAGATACTTGATATGATTTCAATTTTCTTAAATTTACCAAGGCTTGATTTGTGACACAAGATATGGTCTATTCTGGAGAATGTTCCATGAGCACTTGAAAAGAAAGTGAATTCTGTTGTTTTGGGGTGGAATGTCCTGTATATATCACTTAAGTCCATCTTGTTTAATGTGTCATTTAAAACTTGTGTTTCCTTATTTATTTTCATTTTGGATGATCTGTCCATTGGTGAAAGTGGGGTGTTAAAATCCCCTACTATTATCGTGTTACTGTCAACTTCCCCTTTTATGGCTGTTAGCATTTGCCTTATGTATTGGGTGCTCCTATGTTGGGTGCATAAATATTCACAATTGTTGTATCTTCTTCTTGCATTGATCCCTTGGTCATTGTGTACTGTCCTTCTTTGTCTCTTGGAATAGTCTTTATTTTAAAGCCTACTTTGTCTGATATGAGAATTGCTACTCCATCTTTCTTTTGATTTCCTTTTACATGGAATATCTTTTTCCATCCCCTCACTTTCAGTCTGTATGTGTCCCAGGGTCTGAAGTAGGTCTCTTGTAGACAGCATATATAGAAGTCTTATTTTTGTATCCATTCATCCAGTCTATGTCTTTTGGTTGGAGCATTTAATCCATTTACACTTAAGGTAATTATCGATATGTAAGTTCCTATTACCACTTTCTTAATTGTTTTCAGTTTGTTTTTGTAGGTCTTTTCCTTCTCTTATTTTTCCTGCCTAGAGCAGTTCCTTTAGTGTTTGTTGTAAAGTTGGTTTGGTGGTGCTGAATTCTCTTAGCTTTTGCTAGTCTGTAAAGTTTTAAATTTCCCCATCAATTCTGAATGAGATCCTTGCTGGGTAGTGTAATCTTGGTTGTAGCTTTCTCCCTTTCATCCCTTTAAATATGTCCTGCCACTCCCTTCTGGCTTGTAGAGTTTTTGCTGAAAAATCAGCTGTTAACCTTATGGGGATTCCCTTGTATGTTATTTGTTTTTTTTCCCTTGCTGCTTTTAATAATTTTTCTTTTTATTTAATTTTTGATAGTTTGATTAATATGTGTCTCAGTGTGTTTCTCTTTGGGTTTATCCTGTATGATACTCTCTCTGCTTACTTGACTTGATTGATTATTTCCTTTCCCATGTTAGGGAAGTTTTTGACTATAACCTCTTCAAGTATTTTCTAAGACCATTTCTTTTTCTCTTCTTCTTCTGGGACACCTAGAATTCAACCCTTATAATTTTAATTGTCCCAGAGGTCTCTGAAACTGTCCTTAATTCTTTTCATTGTTTTTTCTTTATTCTGTTCCCTGGCAGTTATTTCCACCATTTTTTCTTTCAGGTCACTTATCCGTTCTTCTGCCTCAGTTATTCTGCTACTGATTCCTTTTAGAGTATTTTTAATTTATTTTATTGTGTTGATCATCATTGTTTGTTTGTTCTTTAGTTCTTGTAGATCCTTGTTAAATGTTTCTTGTATTTTCTCCATTCTGTTTCTGAGATTTTGGATCCTCTTTACTATAATTACTCTGAATTCTTTTTGAGGTAGGTTGCCTATTTTGTCTTCATCTATTTGGTCTTATAGGTTTTTACTTTGCTCCTTCATCTGTGACATACTTTTTGTCATTTGTTTATTTATTTTTTTCATTTTGGGTGGTGCTGTATTCCTGTCTTACTTGTTCTTTGGCCTGAGACTTCCAGCACTGAAGTTTGCAGGCAGTTGGATAGAGTTGGTTCTTTGTGCTGAGATGAGGCACTCCGGGAGGCCTCACTCCAATTAATATTCCTTGGGTTCTGAGGTTCTCTGTTAGTTCAGCAGTTTGGACTTGGACCTCCCACCACAGGAGCTCGGGCCCAACCTCCAACCTGGTAACAAAGATCCCACAAGCTTCGTGGTGTGGTAAAAAAAAAAAAAAAAAAAGGCAAGAAAAACAGGAGCAGTATAATATCAAAGAATAAAAAACAAAATTAGAAAGTTAAAAAATGTATTAGGAAAAATAAAAGTATAATTGAAACAACTGCAACAAGGTAAAATAAAACCACAACAGAAAAAAGAAAAAAAAATGGTAGGGGAACAAGACAAAAGGAGAGAAAAATAACAAATATAAAGAATAAAATAAAGTTAGAAAAATAAAGATTTATTATGAAAAATAAAAATATAAAAGAATCAACAAGGTAAAACAGAACCCCAATCTAAAAGAGGAAAATGAAAAAGAGTTTGGCTATAGGGGTGGAGTTTAAGTGGGGGTGAAATAGGCAGGGGCAGGGTTTAGCACGGGGTGGGACATAGGCAGGTGAAGGGGGTGACATTTGAGTGTGGGGCTGTGCCTAGGCTCAAGACCCATGTAGCAGGAGAAAACCCTGGGGGCGGGGCCTAGGCCGGGCTACGTTCAAGTGTGGGGCTGGGCCTCTGCTTAGGACCTGTGCAGAAGGCGAGAGGAAGCACATCCAAAGGGGGGCCTCCGAGTGTGGTGTTCAGAGTTTCGAGGTAAGGCCCTGGGTGAGGGTGTGTGGGTCGGGTTTAAGCCCAGCACAGTCTGAGAGGGTCTCAGAGTGCATCTCCGTTTGTAGAGGTAGGGGCCTGGGTGGGGGTATAGGGAGGGGCTTGGGCTCTGTGCGGCAGGAGGGAGGCTCTGAGGACAGAGGATTAGGTCCGGGAGCCCAACAGGCTCCCTGCTGCCTAAGCGGACAGCAAAAGCACTGTCCGCTTCCCTTCCATTCTTCCATGGCCCCCCCCCCCACCATCTTTCCCAGGGTCTCTCCCATCTCTGCTGGACCCCTAACCATAGATGGGTCCCACTGGGTGTAGGAACTCCTCCCCTCCCCCAGCCACCCCTCAGGGGTGCCAGTCCTCGTGGTCTGGCCTTTACTTTTGCTCCCCCTTCCCTCCCTCCCACTCCCTCAGGACCCGTGTGGCTGGAGGGGGCCTTGGTGGGCAAGAGATCAGGCCCGGGATCTCAACAGTCTCCTGGGGACCCAAGTGGGCAAGGGAAACTTGGCCATGCACCCTTCTGATCCTCTGCTCTCCCAGTGGTTTCCCAATTTTCCCCTTCGGGCATGGAATCTCTTCTCCTTGCTCAGCTGCCGCTCAGGCAGCGAGAAGTCCTGTCCTGCCTCCACTTCTCCTTCCTTTTCACTCCCGCTATGCCCCACATCCCACCTGGTCACTGAGGATTCTTCCCATCCCCTTAGGTGTCCGTGGTCCCCCACTGGTGCCTGGTAGGTGCCTTAGTTGTGAGGAGATGCAAATTCCGTGTCCTCCTAGTACACCATCTTGACTCTGCCCCCTCAGGGGTTAATTTCAATTCAAGGCACCAGTAAGACATTTGGTCACACAAAATAGACTTTGAGACAACAATATTATGGAGTAGTTTAGCTTAACTCTTAAAAATGGGCAATCCTTGAGTTTTTGTCCTTTCAACATGTTTCTTTTGAATTTTTATATTTGAAGGACATTATTGCTGAATATAAAATCCTTGGCATGCACTTTGTTTCCTGAGTTTCTTAAAAAGGTCTACTACCCCATTGCCAGTTTTGTACACAGCATCTGAGAAATCTAATGAATGACAGCATAGTTTTCATTCACTTCTAAGTAGTTTGATAATTTTTCTTAAAGTCTCCAGGAATTTTTTTCTTTGTCTTAAAGTCTAAAATTTTTACTGAAATATACCTCAGGATTGATTTTTCATAGCCCAGTTTTTCATTTCTCTTTGTCATTTTATTTTCTTTCATAAATTTGCTTTATTAGATTTTATTCTTATCTATTTTCACTTGACAACTTTGTAATTTGTTTTTTATTTCTGATATTTTCCTTTCATGTAACTTCCTGACTCCAGTCAAATTACTTTGCATTTATTGCTACCCCTTTTTATATCTATTATTCTTAATTTTTGGATATCTAGCTTTAGGGGATTTAGTGTTACTTTTTAAAATCTCAGAATGCTTATTTTGGATATTTACTTCAATTAACAGTAATAAAATTTACTTCTGCTCTGTGTGTGTGTGTTCTTTTAGGTGTAAAATAATCATTGGATGAAATATATTTTGATTTGTATTTTCTCTTTTTACCATAGCTCTATATAGAGCTTGTGTGACATATTTTCTAACCTTAAGCATTACATGGGAAAAGTTTGTATTAGTTTTCTATTGTTACTGTTACAAATTACCACAAATTCAGTGGCTTAAAAACAGCAAGTGTTTATTACCTTGCAGTTCAGTAGCTCAGTAGTCTGACACTGGTCTTACAAGGCTAAAATCAATGTGTCTACCAGATTCAGTTCCTTTATGGCATCTGGCATCCATTTCCTTGCCTTTTTCAACTTCTAGAGGTCACTGCAGTCCTTTGTCAGAGTCCCCTTTCTGTATTTTAAAATCCCTCAGTGGTGGGTTAAGTCCTTACATCACATGACTCTGACTTTCTCTTCTATCACCGTTGCTAAGGAACCTAATGATTACTTTGAGTTCAACTAGAAAATCTAGGATAAACTCTTATTTTAAGGTCAACTGATTTGCAACATCATTTCCATCTGCCTCCTTGACTCCGTCTTGTCATGTAAAGAAACATAATGCACAGTTTTCAGGATTAGGATGTTTTAACCTTAAGGGTGCCATTATTCTGCCTACACAGGTTTCAAGTTCAAAAGCATCCACTTCTGTCAGTTTAGTGAAGTATATATTATTCAGGTGATGATGTTGTCAATGTTGGATGTAGCAGGTGAAGGTGAGCAGTTAGTGAGTCTTGTTTCTATTTATTTCTGTAGGATTCTTAATATTCCACCCCTCCATTTCTTTTTTCTCTTCTTGATTTATTATCTTTTCCTCCAGGGAAATGTTTCTGCATGTCTCTCACTTCTGGTCCTGTTCTGTTTCAAGCTACCTTGCTGTAGCTGGTATGAGCTACCAAATCCCAGATATGTGTTCAGTCTTTTGGGTTTTAGTACTGGAATTTCTCTAACTGAAGGTAATTTAGTTTATGATTTGTTGTTCTCCTCTTTCCCTTCTAATTTTCATGGTTATATCTTTACTCACAGGTAATACAGTTTTTTATGGTATGCTCTGTTTCTTAGTAATGCTTAAGGTATGGCCAAAGTGTGTATGGGGAAGAATGCATAGAGAAAATCAGATTCAAGCAAACACTACTGTCTTTCAGAGTCGAAGTTCTCTTGTGTGCTATTCTTTACAGCTAAAAAGCTATCATTCTTTCTGATAAAGTATATATGCCATGCATCTCTTTGCTTAAAACTACAGTATACTGGTAAAGATGAATCTTAACAGGGTTTTTAATGTTTTCTAAGGGACAAATCCTTCTATGTTGTTACCTTTTATTTTTGTAACTTTTAAATAATTGTTGAGACATAAGACTGGCTAAAATAAAACTAAAATAAAATTATTTAGGAAAGCAAAAATATCGTTTTTTAGAACTAAATAAAATTGCTATTACTAGAATATCTCAAAAACAGCAAAAAGGCAAAACAAAATACATTATATGCAAATTCTTATTTTCGTATATTAATCAAAATGTCATGCAGAGACATGAAATAATTATTTTCTATCTCACGTTCTAGTCCCAATTTATCTCTAAATAAAGGCTTTGAACTAGATGATCTCTATTTTAATAATTGTAGTTTTATACTCAATATCTTTGGTTGCTTTCTATTACTAGAATTGCTTTTTATTCCTGCTTCATGTTTTCAATATGTTCCTTTTCCTTTTTCTTTTCAATAGTACACACATACACACACACATTAGTTTTGATTCTCTTTTATTGGTGATTTACATTATTCATGGTGTTTCACTGTGGCTGTCTTTCTCATATGTCATGTGCTCATCTTAATGCTCATGTTTTACTCTAGCTAATAATATCTAACTGGGGCTGGAGGAAGGGTCAAAGTCCTATCTTGTTTCAAACTTTTGTTTTATTGCAAACTACCATGGAAATATATTTTTCATAGTATATTCTAATAAAGTTGCACATACTTGTATTTATTTTAAAAATGTTTATTGACTGCCTATTAAATATCAGGTATTGGAGCAATCTGACTCAATGTGTCAGGATTGAATAAAACAGACCAATAGCTGTGTCCTCAGGGAGGTAACATTTTACACAAGAAAAAGAAAATAAATATATGGTGGCCTATCCATACACACACACATACACACAGATATATAGATAGAAATAGATATATAGATATTGTAGATATACACGCATTTGAAAGGTTTAACTTACAAATATTTAAAGAAAACATACCTAGCATCTCTCATGGGATACATCTTGATGTTTCAATCCACTTTAATTTCATTTAAACACACTCATTGTGGCCCACTAAGATGATTTTGTGACCTGCAAACAAGTATTTCTCCAACCTGTTTTAACATTAATGTGTGGTCTCTTGTTCTGTCCCAGTTCAGGGCAGTGACTTCTCCGGTGCTGGGTTCCATTCCTCCCGTTCTTCCCACATAGGATCCCTATATAGTCCCAGAGAGTTTTCAGAATTCATGTACTTGTGAACTCCATTTCCTTCAATCCCCCTCTTTCTCATGGGTTCAGGGTGGAGTCCAGGAGCTGATGCTTGTTTTACATTTGGTCAGAATCGTCAGGGCTGGCTCAAGTATTTTTTAATTTTCACATTTTATCATCTTTTATCTTGGCTCATATCTTCTCAATTATTTGAGAAAAATGGATTTTAAATTATAGGAAAATAAGATTAAAGGAAATATTAGTCAATCCTCTCTTTTGTTTTGCAAAAAAAGAGAATAAGAAGCAAAGACTTACATTTACCCACCAAGTTTTTTTTTTAAATGTTTATTTATTTATTTATTTTTGGTTGTGTTGGGTCTTCGTTGCTGTGCACAGGCTTTCTCTAGTTGCAGAGAGCAGGGGCTACTCTACGTTATGGTGCACGGGCTTCTCATTGCAGTGGCTTCTCTTGTTGTGGAGCATGGGCTCTAGGTGCATGGACTTCAGTAGTTGTGGCACGCGGTCTCAGTAGTTGTGGCTTGCAGGCTCTAGAGCACAGGCTCAGTAGTTGTGGCGGCTGGGCTTAGTTGCTCCGCAGCATGAGGGATCTTCCTGGACCAGGGATCAAACCTGTGTTCCCTGCATTGGCAGGTGGATTCTAAACCAGTATGCCACCAGGGAAGTCCACCCACCAAGTTTTTAAGTATGTTTATGATTAAGACTATAATTATTAAGACTATTTTAGGATTGTTTCACAAGGGAGGAAAAAACTATTATTCTGTTATTATAATAAAGAGCAAAAAAAGAGAAATTGCTTCTTGAAAAATATTAAATTAAGAGTAAAAACAAAGTCTCTTAAAATTATCTGCATAAACAAAATCACCAAGTATTAATAATAAGCTTTAATTTATATAATTAGAAAGGGCTGACCTAGCTGTGGAGGAATAATGACTATAATATTTAAACACGTAAACATGTTTTTTAAGATGTAGTTGAATATATTGATATTCAAATGAACTTTTCAACATGTGGTCGAATAACTGGAGAATATCCAGGCTTTAAAATGTATTTAAATATATACTGAATTGTTTATTCTTAAAAATCTTTTTACATTTATTGATATATCCTGAGAAATACTACATACGTTACACACACACTTTTATATATGTATATACATACAATTACATATATGCATATAACAGTTTTAAACACATGTTTAATGCTGTTATATGTATACATATAAATTGCTATATGCACACATGTAATTGTATATATCTGTATAATTACACAGATATTATGTATGTGATTTTACACATAATACTTCTTTGTAGCAGTTTTTTTTTTGTTGTTAATAGAATAGTATTCATAGGTTAAATCCATTATTTTGCTTTGAGGTAGGCAATTTTTTTTTTAATAAGGTGTAATTTAAGTATCAAAATTTTTACCAAATATGTACAAAGTATAATCCCCACCTCAATTAACCTATAGAACATTTCGTCATTGTCGTAGATTTCTCATGTCCTCTTTTAGTAAAGCTATACTCCCAAGTCCCCCAAGGCAAAACAGGTTCCTGACTTCTATCACCATCAATTTGTTCTGTTGGTCTAATACTTAATATGGATGGAATTATACAATGTGTATTATCTTGTAACTGGCTTCTTTCACTTATCATGAAATTGTGAAATTCATCCATGTCATTGCATGCATCAATTGTTTGTCCCTTTTATTGCTGGATATGAATTGTGTGAATGCCATAATTTCTTTATCTATTAATGGATTAAAAAATTATTATATTAGTGTCATTTTCGCCTTTTGATTACTATGAAAGAAGTTTTTGTGAATATTTTCTTGAGAGTAATTGCTGAGACATATATTTAGGGGATTGCAATTGATGGTTCATAGCTTAGGTCTTGTTTAATAAAACAAACAAACAAACAAAAAACCCCTGCAAAACTGTAATCTGAAGTGATTGTAGCATCATATACTCCCAGAAGGAATGTGTGTAAGATCCAATTGCTCCACATACTAGCTAACATTTGATACTATCAGACTTTAATTTTAGTCAATAAAATTGAGTATGAAGTAATTTTTCTTGGTGACTTCATGTTTCCCTAAAGGATAATATGTTGAGAATCATTTCATGTGATTGTGAAGCTTTTACACATTTTATAAACTGTTATTATTATTATTGAATTATTAGATATGCATACAAACATAGACACACATACATAAATATTCTGGATACAAGTCTTTAGACAGCTTTTACATTTATTAAGTGTTTTATATAAATTTTAACTTGCCCTCTTATTTTCTCAATATTTATTTTGAGGAGTTGAAATGTATAATTTCAATAAAGTCTAATTTATCCATTTTTTTCTATATTTAATGATTTTAATGCATTTAATAAGGAATCTTTACTTAGAGGCCACAAAGATATAATCCTAAATTTTCAACTAAGATATCATAGTTTGAATATTTATGCTCAATTCAATTATCCATTTCAATTTAATGGCTGTAAATCATTTGAGGTAGGGATATTGATTCTCATTTTCCCTTATGCAGATACCAAGTTGTTTTAGAACATTTCTTGAAGAGAAAAGCCTTTCCCCAGTTAATTACCTTAGTACTTGAATCAAAATCTAATTGTTCATGTATGGTTATGTCTACCCCAGGGCTTCATATTCTGTCCCGTTGATCTTTTGTGTACCCTTACATTCTCCTAATAACAATAGATTAATAGTAACTGTGGTATTAAAATCAAGTTGTATAAGCCTTCTGTCTGGGTCCTCTGCATTTTTATGTCCATTTTAGAATCAACTTACCAATTTCTACCAAGAAAACCTGTTGGACTATTTACAGGAATGACCTTGAATTGTGTATTATTTTTGGAAGGATTTACATAATATATTGTTTAAATTCTTTAAACTTATGACATGAGCTATCTCTCCATTTATTCAAATCTTTAATTTCTGTCTGCTCTATTTTATAATTTTCATTGTATTAAGCTTACCATATTTATTTCAAGTATTTTTTCATTTGAAGTGGCTGTGAATGGCATTGTTTTTAAATGGCTTTAATTTTCAATAGTTTGTTACTAGTGTACTAAAATATAATTAATTCTTTTATGTTGACTTGAGTCTTATAATGTTGTTAAATTTATTTATTAGTAATCTTAGGCTTTTTTTCCTGATTAACTTATATTTTATATAAAGGCAACTGTATTTTCTGAAAACAAAATAATTTCTTCTTCCATTCTTTACTAAACAAATTTTTTTCTTTCCCTTTTGCATTGGCTAGGAACTCCAACAAAATGTTGAATAATACTGAGAGCAGACATCCTTGCCTTTTTCCCATCTTAAGAAATGTGTGGTCCATACACTAAGTATTAAGTTAGTTATGGGTTTCCATGGAGATCTTTCATTATATTAAAGATGTTCCCTTCTATACCTAAGCCACTGAAGATGTTTCTCAGGACTGGATGTTGAATTTTGTCAAATAATTTTTGTACATGTATTAAGATGATTATATCGATTTTATTTTTTATTCTTTTAATGCTGTAAATTACTCTGGTTAATTTTGAATGTCAAACACATCATTCTAAGTCATTTACAGATGTCAACTTGTTCAATCCTTATAACACCTCAGTGAGAGAGCTCTTATTAATTTACCCAAGGTCGCTCAGATAATAATTTGTCATAATAAGGTTTGACACTGTAAGTTTAACACCTGAATCTATGCTCTTAGCCACTACTATATTTAACAATAATCTTTTCTAATCAGCCACATGAATACATTCACTTAATACTCTCATAGGAAATATATATGATACCAATCTATATTACAAATAAAAATATATAAGCATTTTGAAAACTCAAATAATACAACAATACACTAAAGGCCAAAATCTTTTTAAAATCTCCTCTAAATATGAGTATTTAGAGAATTAAGATGGCTAATCACTATTAACATTCTTAAGCAAGAAAAAACAAATGTCCCTTCTTGGCAGAGATCCTCATTCCTGTCAACTTCACTTGGTTTAATGATGAGAAAAACAATAATATTTAAAGACTCACTGTCAGTTTGGCAAGCATTTAAACACGTGAATACATTTTTAAAACCTAATGTTAATCATTTTTTCAACATGGAAAGTTAAAAATTGTAACAGGTCAGCCCTCTTGAGGACTTTCATTGAATTCTTTAGTTTGTGAACACGTTTTTTCCTTAAAAAAACATCAGAATATTACAGAAAATACAAAATTGAAATAAATACATTTGTATTTTCATACTAAATGAAATCAATCTCACCCAATAAAGAATAGTAACAGAATTAAAATGCAGTTATTTAAATTATTATTTTCACAGGAGAGTTAAAAGATACTTATTTCTATGATAAATAAAACTTTACCTTGTATAGCATTTATTCCAAAGTACAATAATATGCATTATTTTATTTGATCTCTATTCCTATAACTGGTAGATCCTATATCATACTTATTTTATTAGTCATATTTCAGTGACATCTGCCTTATTCTGATTTTGAGGTGTTTATTCCCGTACTGATTCCCTTTCCTAAGTAATTTTTGTCAATCCTTAATCCTTTATAAATCACCTGATTTCTAGACACCACTAAGTTCTTTTCAATTCCCTTAAGGTCATAGTTTCAAAGACAGGATAAAATTGAGAGGAGGGAGTCCCTTCCTCCAGTCAGAATCCTGACCCCTACAGATTTCTGTCATCTATGCAGTCCTGTTCCCAACAGGAAGCACCATGTGTTAGAGCACTCTGCTGTTCTAATCTGCCAAATCCTACTTCAGTGTTAAAAGGAGTAAGTCTCTCTTCCCAGTGTGGTGCTCAGACAGGAGCTTCATGCCAAAGGAGATCGGGGTTCCCACGGTCGAAGCTCTAAGCAACCTGTAATTAAATTCATTTTATGAAACCGTATGGTAGAGTCTAGAAAGACATCAGCAATGCTCACATTTTTTCTGCTCTAAAACATATCTTCTCCAATTACTCAGCTCCAGTGTTTGACTTGAGTCACCATCACATACCGTAACCTTTTGCAAGGTGAGTTGACCCTTGGAAGGACACATGTCCTTCTTTCCTAGATTTGGCCACATTTGGAGTCTACTTAACATATGATTTAAAAAATTAAGACTTATGGTAAAGTGGAGAGCAAAACTTCTTCTAGTTTTAAAGGAGATGAGGAGGGTTTCATAAAGAAAATGAGAATTGTCCTCCATCTGAATAGTGGATAAGATCCTCTCAGCAATGAGAAGTGGTAAAGCCTGCTGGGAATGCAAAATGGCACTACCACTTTGGAAGACAGTTTGGCATTTTCTTATAAAACTAAATATATTCTTACCATACAGTACTACAATCATGCCCTTGATATTTATCCAAGTGAATTGAAAACCTATGTCCATACAAAAACCTGCACATGGAAATTAACAGAGGCTTTATTTATAATTGCCAAAACTTGAAAGCAACCAAGATGTTCTTCAGTAGGTAAATGAATAAATAAACTGTGGTACAGTTGGACAATGGAATATTATTAAGCACTAAAAAGAAATGAGCTATCAAGTCATGAAAAGAAATAGAAAAGTTTTAAGTGCATATTACTAAGTGAAAGAAGCCACTCCAAAAAGGCTACATACTGTGTGACTGTATATGACAAAAGGCAAAACCATTGAGACAGTAAAAAGATAAGCAGTTGCCAGGGATTGGGATGAGGGAGGGAGGGATGAAAAGGTGGAGCACCGAAGATCTTTAGGACAGTGAAATATTTCCATATGTTACTATAATGGTAGATACACGTCATTATACACTTGTCAAAAACCCATAGAACTTACAGCGTCAAGAGTGAAACACAATGTAAACTGTGGACTTTGTGCAATTTTGATGTGTCAATGTAGTGTTATTGATTGTAACAAATGTCCCACTCTGGTCAAAAGATGCTGACAATGGGGGAAGCTGTGCTGTGTGGAATAAAGCGGTATATGGGAACTCTGTATTGTCCACACAATTTTGCTGTGAATTTGAAACTACTCTAAAAAATTAAGTCTATTTTTCTTTAAAACATGGTAAAGCCATTTCAGCCAGAGAAAATATCACATGTAGGGGTGAATCAGCATGTTAGTTGTCTGATATACCAAGTCCTGAGCAGTACCACATCATCACTGGAAATGTAACAAGGTAGAGAAAATTATATTTGCTAGTATTTTCTAGAATGTAATACTGTACATATTAGGTTAAATCACAAAAAGTTGCTCAAATCTGACTTTTTTGACCAAGAAGAAATTTTAATTTCATGTGGCTCAATCTAATATTGGCAAGTTAACGCTGGTTTGTGTTTTTATCGGAGGGTGAAGCACCAATGTGATTTCTCTAGATTGGTGGTCAATAAAATGGTTCAAAGAAGGATGAGTCCCGTGGACTATCTGTCCTTTGATGAGAGAGTTTTTTTTGGTTTTGTTTAGTTTTGGTTTTGATTACTGAGAAGTATATGGAAGACTGAGGCCAGAGGTGAAATTCTTGAAAAATAAAAATAGAGGAAGAGTTTAGATTATGGCACCAAGAATCCAGTGGTTCAGCATTTGATTTCTGTAATCAATATTTAGAGAATATCTTTCTGAAGAGGCATCCTTTTACACACTAGTTATGAGATGTCTGGATTGAGACTTATGCACAAAGATACTAGAAAGAACATAGGGAGCCAGAGGGAAAAAAGGACTCCAAATTTAATGTATCCCAAGAATCAGAGAGAGATGAGCAGAAAATCATGAAGACTCTTATGTTCCATCTAGGATGATAGGTCATTCTTCAGAAGCATTGGGAATTCGTGGGAAAATAGATCTGATTTATGCTTTAGAAGTAATTTTATCTGCTGTGAAATAAATTGATTAGTTAGGCATGGTAAAGAAAGGCAACGGTGGGCTTCCCTGGTGGCGCAGTGGTTGAGAGTCCGCCTGCCGATGCAGGGGACACGAGTTCGTGCCCCAGTCCGGGAAGATCCCACATGCCGTGGAGCGGCTGGGCCCGTGAGCCATGGCTGCTGAGCCTGCGCGTCCGGAGCCTGTGCTCCGCAACAGGAGAGGCCACAACAGTGAGAGGCCCACGTACTGCAAAAAAAAAAAGAGAGAAAAGAAAGGCAATGGCCACTGAGGTGAATGCAATTGGCCAGTCAAGAAATGATGGATGTGGAACCAAAAGTGGTAGTGGAAATAAAGAGTGAGGGAAATTTTGAAAATATTTAGTATAAAGTATCAGGAAAAAAAAAACAGTTAAAACAAATAGATTAAGAAAGCCTCAGTGGATAGTTTACATGGAGGGAATAGGTTTAAAAGAGAAAGCAAAGAAGACTTTGCAGTTTTGTGTAAGAAATGAGGGTATGTTGTTGCCATTCCCTGGGGAAAAGAAACAAAAATCAAGGAAAGAAACACATTTTCAAATAAAAATCTCTCTTTTAAAGTAACAAATTGTGTAAAAAAGAGTACATTTTTTAAGGTATTGAAAGATAAATATGAGCTTACAGCATGGACAATAGAAAAGTGGAGATTGTTAAAATATTGGGACAAAATAATGAAGTGAGAAAAACATACACTCTGTCTTTCACTTAATATCCCATGAATGGACCAAAAAGATTATTTCATAAATAAGAAGAAATATATAGATGTTCAAAAAGACAAGAAAAAGTGATGTTCCTTGACAGAAATATGGAAGGGAAGCCTAAAACTTAGAAAGTAGAGAGGCTCAGATCTCAAACCTGAAGAAACCACTTCCCAGAACTTGTACAGCAAATAATTGCTTCAAAAGTAGGAGCAGGGGCTTCCCTGGTGGCGCAGTGGTTGAGAGTCTGCCTGCTGATGCAGGGAACATGGGTTCGTGCCCCTGTCCAGGAAGATCCTACATGTCGCAGAGCGGCTGGGCCCGTGAGCCATGGCCGCTGAGCCTGCGCGTCCAGAGCCTGTGCTCCGCAACGGGAGAGGCCGCAACAGTGAGAGGCCCGCGTACGGCAAAAAAAAAAAAAAAAAGTAGGAGCAGCATCAGAGTGCCAAGCTGAGGCAATGCACGCAAGATGCAGCAATGAACTTGGAAACGTTTGTTGTCAAGGTGACTAATGGGAAAAATAGATTTGGAAGAGCTAGACTGTTCAAGTTCCTCCCATTTCTGCTCAGAACTAGCAGTAGTGCCACTTGATTTTGAGCTGGAGAAGTGAGTGTCAGCCTTGAGAATGAAGAGACAGAGAAATGTTCTTGGGAGCCCATTATACCCAGGAGAGAGTGAAGGGCTCATATCGAAATGAAATGACTCTGGCATATACCTCTCAGTAGTAGCGGTACATAATGTCCATTTTATATGACACCTGGGAACGACCACAGCAAATTACAACTGGAATAGGATTTTCAAATAGTAATAAATAATAATAACAATAATCATAATAATAAATTAAATGAGTCAGTAAATATTGAAAAAACTTTTACAATGAGACTAAAGCAACAAATTAAACAAATTGAATTAAACAGAAAGAAGATAGAAAATTTTAAGATGGATATAATAAAAAAAATCCTCAAGATGTCTTTGGATATTGCATATATAAAAAGAAGAAAACAATGAACTTGGAGGTTACATTCTTATTTCCAAAATAATGCAGATTCCCATTATATATAGCATTTTGTTCAGTTTAAAATCATCGTCTTCTTTTAATGGACAACATTTATAAATTACTTTATAAAGTGGTTGCTTTTACCTTATATTTTCTTGAAGCTAATTTTCAGTTAGGAGCATGCCTAAGTATTTTCAAAACAATGTTGCATAAGGCTAAGAAATGGACCTTCTTTATAATACAATGTCAAGACACCTAACACAGTTTTTTTAATTTGAATTTTTATTTTGTTTTAAGATTACATATGCTTAGTTAAAATGAACAAAATCTTGTAGTTCATGCTGTTGATCTTTTTTTTTTTTTGCAGTATGCAGGCCTCTCACTGTTGTAGCCTCTCCTGTTGTGGAGCACAGGCTCTGGACGCGCAGGCTCAGCAGCCATGGCTCATGGGCCCAGCCGCTCCACGGCATGTGGGATCTTCCCGGACCGGGGCACGAACCCGTGTCCCCTGCATCGGCAGGCGGACTCTCAACCACTGCACCACCAGGGAAGCCCTGTTGATCTTTTTGATGTGAAAATTGCGCAAAAGTGTAAGAACGGAATATTAAGCTTTATATTGGCACCTAATTTCTGTCTTTGCTGATTGAGTATGGAGAGTTCACATTCCAACTTGCATCTCTGAATATGATTATGTTGTTAATTTCTCTTTCGCTAAGTGTAAATTCCTTGAAGATAGGAATCATTTGCGTTTTTTTCACAGAAATTGTGCACAGAATCTACCTTTTTGTGTATATTCCAACGATGTTTTATGAATGAATGAAAACAATGATTATTTACAAACTTCTTCAAAATATTTTCTCCTGTGTGAGCAATACAACACCATCTACAAATGAGACTTTGAGGGAATAATTATCTTATTGTGCTAATTTGTTACTCGAAACCATTTTTTAAAGAAATACTGTTATAATCAAATCAATTGTGAAGTCAGCTCCAATTGGAAAGTATTTATGAAGTAGGCTACTTCAACATTTTCAAAGAGAAAATAGCAGAAAATCACCTCTTTCTCATACTGTCTTCTTCCTATGTCATTCTTTCCACAAGTGTAAAGATCATTTCTATTGCAAATATTAGGG
Source organism: Globicephala melas (assembly GCF_963455315.2). Lineage (NCBI taxonomy): Eukaryota > Metazoa > Chordata > Mammalia > Artiodactyla > Delphinidae > Globicephala > Globicephala melas. The sequence continues at coordinate 20,041,622 of NC_083316.1, read as the reverse complement.
GATTGTCTGACACCTAGTGGACACTCACTAAATGCTTGTTAAATTATGTTGTGAAACTAAAGGAAAGAAATCAGGGCAGCATCAGCAGAGTATGTAAGGCACCTTAAAATGCTTAAAGCTATAGCTGAGAATGAGAGAAGGGGTTGGCACCTTAGAAGCTTCCTGAAGGCACTCTTTAAGAACATTCTCCTAGAGGTTATTACAAATTTCTTGACTCTTTAAAACTGAAAGGAGATTAAGAATACGATCTGCTAATCCAAATGTCACATTCATTTTAAGAAGTAGGTAAAATAACCTAATTAATTTGTAATTTTTCCACATAATTTAATGATTTAGCATAATAGAGCAAATATGAGGTTTTGATCTGAATAGAAAATATCTTGTATTTCATAGCTTGTTATTAAGTTAGCAATGCATTTTATTTAGAGACTTAAAATCGAGTACACTCATGCTACACAAGGGATCAGTGAAAGAATAGAAGAATACAGACACAAATATTTCACCTGTATCAGTTTAGGTCAAGTGTGACTAGGTCAATATAGATCTTAACACTAGAATATGCTGCATACTATTTTAAATTAAAAACATCCTTCTATCTGAAAAAAGCATTTTTTATGCCTCTTTAAAGTAAGTTGTCATAAATTAACATATCTGTGCATTTTTATTATTTAAAATGAATTGATTTTTTAATGAAAGTTAGAGAAAATTTTATTGTATTTCTTTTTCTTGGATTTTATATGCCAGCATTATTCAAATTTAAGATAATACAAAAGATAATCCTATACCTACACCTAATGTGTCTTCATTAGTCATAGTCACTGCTCACCTATTCATTTTTGGCCTGAAACTATATACAGATGCAAACACGAATAAGAAGGTGGCTCTAACTGAGGGAAGAGACCTGTGTTCAGTCATTGATGTGTGTACTGGGTGTGCAGCCTACCAGGCACAATTTAACTAAACACATATGTGCCCCTGAAAGAGTCTGACCTACTTATGATGTGGCCCAATGCCGCACAGGAAGGTGGGATTTCAGGGTCTCAAAGTGAATATAAATCAGCTTTCATATGCACTTGCTCTTCCTTCAAAATAAATTTATGTACATTATAGTTTGAGCAAAGTATATATTTCTAAATTTGCCATCAGTACTAAATTTCAATTATGAGAATTGGCATCAATTATATGATTATAAAATTTTAAGTTGTAGCACAGTGTTATATAACTATATCACGGTATTAGAGAGTCACTTTATTTTCCTGAATTAAAGAAATACAATGAAGGGCTTTCAGGAGCTGTGAGACGGGGGAGGTCCTGGCCAGGAGATCTCATTGTCCTCCCAAGCCTTCGACCCTCCCCTGAAGCCCCTCAATCAAACGGCTTGATTGCCCCCAACCCCCCAAAGAAGAACAGAAATACAGTGAATGAACACATGGGTTAGAAGCCAGAAAAAGGAAAATACATAAGGCTAATTTGATTGCCTGTTTCAATATGAGAGAAATTAAAGCCTACTGTCTGGGGCTTCCCTGGTGGCGCAGTGGTTGAGAGTCCGCCTGCCGATGCAGGGGACACGGGTTCGTGCCCCGGTCCGGGAAGATCCCACATGCCACGGAGTGGCTGGACCCGAGAGCCATGGCCGCTGAGCCTGCGCGTCCGGAGCCTGTGCTCCGCAACGGGAGGGGCCACAGCAGTGAGGGGCCCGCGTAATGCCAAAAAAAAAAAAAGCCTACTGTCTGTCTGAGACTCATCAGCAACCAAAGGCCTCTTTATTCAGAAGTCAAGCCACTCCTGGGCGCTATGTGTCACGTCTTGGAATATCAAGTTTAGTCTGTCATGAGCATTTAATTTACTGAGAACGTGATGAGAAACAGTGCATATCAAAATGCATTTGTAATGTATTATTTATCATTAATGCCAGAAGAAAGGAAAAGTAGGTAGAGATGACAGAGGAAGAAACAGAGCAAGGGGCCAACAAGCAAGACATATTTTCCCAGACCACCAGGACCTTATCGTGAGGAAGAACCAAAGCTATTGATATATATCACTTCCTGAAACACCTGGGAAACATCGGGAGGGGGTTCCAGCTGCCTTGAGAGACAAGTTCCAGGGTGGTCCTGTGAACTGACTGCAGAATGAGATACTACTGATTTCTTTTCCTACTGAAAATTCCAATGAAACTCAGAAAAGAGAGCTAATCTAGAAATCCATACAGTATTTTTTTTTAATGTGGAATCTGATCTGTTTGAGATTCCTTAAATACATATATTAAACAATCACTTGTTAAATAATATTTTCCACAGTCTCAAGATCAGTTATTTAATATGATATTCAAAGACTGAAGCAAATATTTGTAATGCATTTCTGAAAGTCATCCATGTTTTATGTTTTACTGATATTGGATTCCTCATAGTTCTAAAATACTGAAACATACTGGTTTCTTGTTCTTTGCCAAAAAAATCCTTAAACTTGCATTCTTCATTGGAAAAAATTTTTTCTGACTTTTTGATATAGATGAATCAGTCATTAATAATAATTAGTAAATGAATAAAATTGATGAATCCAAAAAAAAATAAAGTTGATATAGTAATGTGGTATATACTTATTCTTTTACCCCCTTAATTGTTTTTTTTAGGCTGAGTTCAAGTTATACCATAATCAGCACTGACATATATCAATGGTATTTTTTCTGACACATCTAATCAGATGAATACATAGGCATAAGAATGATATATAATTTGGAGTCAACATCAAGACAAACCAAACAGAGAAAGATATGGATGAGCCCAGGAACAACATTTCACAAAGTCAATTTTACTTTACAAGACAGTTCACCTGTTTGTTCATCCTTAAGCTGGATATTTAAAAGGGTCCATAAAGCTGTCACAGTATCTTATACTCCAGAAGAACCACAGGCATATTGATACTAATAAAATGAAGAGATTAATCTATATTCATTCAGCAGTAACTTATTGCCCAGTGATGGAGTCCAAGTACTTTGTTAGTTTCTGGGTATTTGAAGCTGGGTCAGACCAGGGTCCTCACCTCAAGTTCTTTGTAGAGTGTGTCCTGTAAAGCACAGGGAATGATGACTACAGGTGCCTGGAAACTCACAGAAGGCTTCACAAGGAAGACTCTAGTCCATTTAAAACTTGGAGGAGTTGGGTGTTGTGAGTGAATAAATGTGGAAAGACATTTCACGCAGCATGGATGACATTTGAAAAGGAAGGAGGCAAGGAACAATGATTTTTTTTTTTTACGGAAAATTTTTAGTCAGGGAAGTAACATGTTGATCTTTGCTTAATGTCCTGAAAACTAAAACTTACCTGATTCAAAATAGACCATTTCTTCATCCTACACAATCACTTCTTAACAGAATCTCTCTACCAGCTGCTTAATGATTTAAAATAAACTAAAGGAAACACTTTTATCGTCCCTCTTCTTTCGCATTTCCCACATATAGACATGGCTCTCACATGTTTCCTCTCCTTCACATCTTTTTCTATTAGGAGATGTTACCACATATGGGTGACACATTCGAGTATGGAATCAGATATCCTGGTGCTTGAATGCTAACTTCACCTTCCAGAACCTCTCAGACATTCATATATTATCAATTAAGTGTAATGATCTTGGTTTCATCAGCCCTATTGTGATGGTTAATTTTATGTGTCAACTTGGCTAGACTGTGCTGCCCAGTTTTTTGTCAAGTACCAGTCTAGATGTTGCTGTGAAGTCATTTTTTTAGATGTGATTAACATTTATAATCAGTAGATATTTTTTTATAAATTTATTTATTTTATTTTTGGCTGCGTTGGGTTTTTGCTGTGCACAGGCTTTCTTTAGTTGAGGCGAGTGGGGGCTGATCTTCGTTGTGGTGCATGGGCTTCTCATTGCCGTGGCTTCTCTTGTTGCAGAGCACCGGCTCTAGGCACGCAGGCTTCAGTAGTAGTGGATTGTGGGCTCAGTAGCTGTGGCTCATGGGCTCTAGAGCGCAGGCTCAGTAGTTGTGGCGCACTGGCTTAGTTGCTCCGCTGCATGTGGATCTTCCCGAACCAGGCCTCGAACCCATGTCCCCTGCCTTAGCAGGTGGATTCTTAACCACTGCACCACCAGGGAAGCCCTATAATCAGTAGATTTTGAATAGAGCAGAATATACTGCATAATGTGAAGGCCAATCAGTTAAAGGCCTTGGGAGCCAAAGCAGGTTTTCTGAAGGAGAAGGAATTCTGCCAGAAACTGTAACAGAAGTTCTTCCTGCATTTCTAGCTTGCTTGCTACCCTACAGATGCAGACTTTCTAGCCCCTACAATCAGGAGAGCCAATTCCTTAAATTAAATTTCTCTCTCCCTTCCTCTCTGTCTCTGTTCTCTATTTGTCCCTTTCTATCTGTCTGTATCTGTGTCTCTTTCTCTGCCTCTGTCTTTCTCTGTTTTTCTGTCTCTCTCTGTCTCTCTAAATTTATACATAAAATACAGTACCTATATATATTATACTGTATATATATATATATATATATTCTATTGGTCCTGTTTATCTAGTATGAGGCACTAAATCAATTCAGATAATGTTTTTCTTTTTGTTATCAATATTATTATTCTGCCAACTTTGTTCTGTACACTGGATGTTTGCACTCTATGAAAAGATTCTATGAAGAGGTTCCTTAGCCTGCAGTGTCTTCCTCTCCCAGTGAGTCCTCTACACAGCTGCAGGAATGATCTCCCTATGGAAAAAAAGCCTTAATAATATTAATAGGAAAACAGGTAACAACAGCATTGATAATTGAGTAAAATTGGGCACTATGTTCATCACATGAATTTTATTATTTTATTTAAACCTGACAAACCCACAAAAAGTATAAGTATATATTTATTTATCCCCATATTTCAAATATGGAAACCAAGTCTTAGAGCTGTCAAGTAATTTGTCCAAGGTGACACAGTTATTATGGGGTAGAAGCAGGATTCAAGCCAAATTCTGCCTACTCCATTGCCCACAATTCATCCATACTTCAATGCCCCTTTCAAATTTAACTTTTAAAAGTCTTTCTCCACTTGGTCCATACCCTTCACTTTCCTTTTCTTCAAAAATATTTTACTCACCCTGCTTGAAAAATCCATGCACTTTAAGATATCTGATTTTTTGTGCCTTTTCTCTATTTTCTATCTGGTACATCTGGCAAACTATTTCAAACACTGTAGAATTCTGATTAAAAGCAACCTTCTCTTGGAAAGCTCCCCTGACAACCAATCTACCTGAAGATGGAGTGCGTCCTCTGTTTCCTCTGTGTTATGGAAGTAACACATATACACCTCTATTATGGCATTTATTATATTCTACTGAAGCTATTTTTTCCTGATCCTTTAGAATCTGTAATATATAAAGTCAAAACAAGGACATGCTCTATTTATCTTTCTATTCAATTACACAGTGGAATATCTGACACATAGAATGAACATTTGATAAATGAATGCAGGAATGAAGTGAGTTTGGGAACAAAAGGTGTAAAGTTTAAAAAAAAGTCTTGTTTTTTAAAATGCCAGCAATGTAATAATTAAAATAAAATTTTGATTAATTTTTATAATGTATAAGCTAAGAACGTTGATAACGAGAACTAGGTAGGTAAAGTGAAATAAAATATGATTTCCTGATTGAATTACATCTGAAGGGCTTTATATTTTCTGGAATATACAGATTTTGAAGAAAGAGAAAAACTATTTCATGACTTAAATTGATTAGACATTCTAGAACTTTTGAAATACACAGGATAATTATACTAATTTCTACTTAGCTTTGTATCTCTGACCCAAGAGTCAAAAGGAAGAAAAATGAAAATGTCTAACTTCAGGCAAAAATAAGCATCCCACTAAATACAGTGAGTCAATTATATTATATAAGCATAAAATTCAGATACTAATGAGCTACTTTATGTAAGCCTAGTTATTCCAAAATGTGGAAATGGATTTGTGCAAACATAAGGACTCCATAGCAGTTATAAAAGAAAGTATGAAATACAGGTTGTTATCAAACAGAACGTCAGCATGTAAAGTCTGACAACTTTGGTTACTTCTTCATATGACACAAATTAAAACCCTCTTACATGTGGAAAAATGCACATTTTGGGGGGTATGAATGTGCATAGTGATTTGAGATTCTGCAGGCAAATAAACTGCTAATTTTCTTTTAATTTCAATTGATTAGTGAAAATATAAATGCATGGAACCACTAATAATAAAGGAAAGCCCTATGGAGTATTGTCAAGAGTACGATTTTTTTTAAGTTTTAATTTAAATATCCCAAATTCAGTTTCTGACCCTTTCCTTTGGTATTTCTGGGTTTAAGGCTTACACTATGTCCTTAATATGCCTCTATTTTATAATCTGTAATACAAGGATGAGAATAATTATTTTCAAATCTCACAGAGCTGATATGAATGTCAAAATATTAATCCCTATGAAAGTGCTTTGAAAATAATAAAACACTACATTTATATTGCTAATGTTATTAACAATGTAATTTCTATGATTTTTGTTAAAAAATAGGATATTATCCCAGAGTACTTATCCCCAAAAAAAGTGAAGTATAAGGGATGAAAAAATCATGAAAAAAAGAACATTTATTGAATTTCCCTGAAAAATGTGTTGTTTTTTTTTTAAACTTGGGTTTAGAAGTATATACTATGCTAAATTTTGAGAATGGTATTGTGAAAAGTATGCTTGGAGGAAAGACTTTTTTGAGGAGGAGAACAAGTCATAAATTCCTCAGATGAGCTGATTTAATCCAAATATCACCAAACAACTCTGCAGAAGGCTGAGGCTGAAGCAGTACATTTTTAAAGAAATCTTTATTGGAATATAGTTGATTTACAATGTTGTGTTAGTTTCAGGTATACAGCAAAGTGATTCAGTTATACATACATATAACTGAATTCTGTTTTTATCTTCTCTTCCATTATAGGTTATTATAAGATATTGAGTATAGTTCCCTGTGCTCTACAGTAGGTCCTTGTTGGTTATCTATTTATATCTAGTAGTGTGTATATTTTAATCCCAAATTCCTAATTTATCCCTCCCCTTCCCTTTGGTAACCATAAATTTGTTTTCTACATCTGTGAGTCTATTTCTGCTTTGTAAATAAGTTCATTTGTATCATATTTTTAAGATTCATTTTAAAGGAATCCTGATAAGGTAACAGGACTCAGAGAGAGAGAGAGTGCAAGTCATTTGTGCTAGAGAAAGGTGACATCTCAATTCAAGCCTTCTTGACAAATTCAGAGACAAGATATGGGATTGAGTTTGATGTTGCAGATGATTCTTGAATAAAGCTGAAGAATAAAGGCAAACAAATGGCTTTTCTTGATATTTTCATTCAGATTCTTAAAACAGAAGGTGAGGAAATGAAGAAAGAAGCAGTGTCTTCAAGTAATCTTCTGCCCATTTCTCCACACCTTTTCTTTGGGCAACTAATTCTTAAGAACAGTCCAACCTTCCTTCTTGGGATACATGTGGCTCATAATATGTTGGCAGTGGCTCCTCCTGTCACAGGCATCTGGGAGGATGAAAACTCGATTTTCAGCTGGATGATTTGAGGAAGCAGGAGGCTATGGACTGAATTGTTTCCTCCCTTCCCCCAGTTCCTATGTTGAAGCCCTAATTCCCAATGTGACAGCATTTGGAGATGGGGCTTTGGGAATGTAATTAGGTTCAGAGGAGGTCATGAGGATGGTGTCCTCATGAATGGGGTATGTGTCCTTATAAGAGGAGACCAGAAAGATTGTTTTCAATCTCTTGTTCTGCCATGTGAGAACACAATGAGAAGGTGGGCATCTCCATGCCAGGAAGAAAGCCCTCACCAGAACCCAATCATGCTGGCACCCTCATCTTGGACTTCGAGCCTCTAGAACTGCGAGAAATAAATATCAGTTGTTCAAGCCACCCGATCTTTGGTATTTTGTGATGTCAGTCCAAACTAAGATAAAGGACATCCAGTGAAGTAGTCCTAGACTGGATCTTGGTTTCAGGATATTTAGACTAGTGTTTCTGACCAGAGATCTCAGAACCAGATATCATCTCTTCACTGGTCTCTTTTCCTTCAGGTTATTGTATAAGAAGTGGTGGTGTCACTCGTAACTGCTTAATTCAACTACAATTTTAACTCATCAGAAACAAGATTCTTTGTATTAATACAAATACTTGTCTAAGTAAAGTGAAACTTAGCAAAATTGGATCAAAAGTAGAATGTTTAAAATTGGGATCTTTGGCTACATCATATCATTTAAGTTTATTTATTTCATTCACCAATCTGAAGAATGTATCATAACAAAATTAAAGAGTCATGTAAAAACATTTATTGTGGCAATATTGTTAAAGAGAATTGTTAGAAATAATAATGTTTGGTGTGCACAAAATTATTTACTAATTTTATAGAAAAATTCCTTGAGTGAAATTCTATACAACTATTAAGTTGTATTGTGGGAAAATTGCATGAAAAAAGTCACATGTAAATTATATGTATTTATATACTTATATATATACAAATTTACATATATAAACACACATATATTCATTATAAACTAAGTGCAACTCTAAAATATCAGACTGTTGTCTATATTTATTTCTGGAAAGCATAATTTTGTGTAATTTTTTTCAAACTCTCTCTAGTTTCAAAATCTTTACAATAAGCTTGCATAATAGAAAGGTTACTCTTATAAATAAAGTTATGTGGAGAGAGGTACTACATGAGTATGAAGTATGTCATCAAATGGAAAGCCAATTTCCCTTGATGTTTGCAGTAAAGAATTCCTGTATTACATAAATGTTGAAGCACTATAGATTGCTTGCATGTAGTTATATCCAATTAGGATACATGAAATTAAATGTTTGCAGTATCCACCATGACAAATGCTCTAATAGAAAAATTTGAGTTTTTCTATTATTATTTTAAAACTAATCACAATTTAATAATTGTATAATTTTTCTTTTGCTGAAAGTATCAGGAGTTGAGTATGAAATGAGACATGAATAAATATACTTAAATAAAATTAAAAATAATGATAAGCTCATAACTCCATTGTAGAGACCGACATATAAACACTATGTCAATGGTAATAAATATTAAGAGGATTATTTGATGATAAAGGAGAAAGAGTAGATGAGGGAGAGACTGAATTTTTCAGTCTTCAGGTCTCAGCCTAGACCTCTCTTTCCTGATCTTTTAAAAACTGGTACATGCTACTATATAACCACTAGCATATGCTTCACTGCATTGAATTTGTTTATTTTATTATTGTCTTTTTTCTCCACTGTAGTATAAGCTGGAAAAAGGAAAGGATCATGTCTCTGTTGCCCAGATTGTATGCTCACTATGTAGCACATTGTCTGACATATTGGAAGTAATTAATCAATATTCTAAAATCAACAATTTAGGAAGAATATGCAAATCAAGCAAAAATGGAGTAGGTGGAAAATGGGAAATAAGAGAAAAAGAAAAAATCTAGATTGTTGACATTACTTTCAAATAGAATTACTGGTTAATAAATTGGGCTGCTTTGTTTTTCTATTTTGTCTTTAATCTAAAGCAGTGTAGATGTAGACATTTGAGATATCTATAAAAGATTTTCAGGGATTATTAATAAAGTCCCTCAAAATCAGATTGAGACAACAGAAAATAAAAGTAGATCTAGTATCTTGTAAGTTCATACCACGTAGATAATATAGTTATTTTAGCAATATAGAAATCAATCCACCAAAATTATATCAATATTTGTTTTCAGAAATTGAAATACAAAATACTTTTGTATTCTACACTCCGGATGAGAGTCAAGAGAGCAAAGAACAAGACAACATAAAGATCAATTAACTACTAAGGGAAAAAAACAAACAAGCACACAGTGTAACAAGAGTAGTAAGTGGAATTTATTGAATGTGCTAGCTTGCTATTGAAGGACAAAAAATATTTGTGCCAAATGTTAAAATAAATGACGTACTATAAATTCTCCAACAGAACCTCTTAAGATGTAAAAAGCAAATATTTTTCTTTTGCTGATTGTACAGTCAGTTTTAAAAAAAAGGAGTAGAATACTGTTACAAATGTTGGCCATGGTGGGGAGAAACATGAAGCCCCAGGAACTGTCAGTTAGTCATGAGCTGCCTGAGAGGTCTTGCCCAGTTGGGACAATGGATTTGTTTTACTTTAGGTCTGTACTGTTAGGTAAAGGGAATTACAGTTTGAGATATTGTACACTGTGCCAATTTCAATACACCAAGAGCACAGTGGCTGTAAACTTTAGAAAATCTATTCTGGGGCACCATGGGGACAAGTTGCAATAAGGCTGATGAAAGTTAAATAGACCATATATTTTAGTCGGGGCTACAAATCTATAGCAAACTCAAGCCAAGAAAAACAGGTAATGTCTCCCATTGAAAAGAAAAAAAAGAGCTTGTTTTGTATTATTGTAAAAGATAAAATCTTTTTAAAAAGTGAGGAAATCTGTGACTTAATGAGAACTTATTTTCTGCTGCTTCTGTTGTATCTGAATCTTCTATTCTGTGTATATTCTATAATGTTTATGTCTTTATACCTGTAACTGTGTTTTATTTTTTTAAGGAAAATAAAGTTCCTTTGAAAAATGATTGAGATTAGTATTTTTTTGGTTTACAACATCTACACCATTACCTTGCATGTATTAGTCACAAAATATTTCAATGGTGATTAATGGTGTCTGTTGAAAAATATGATTAATGAATTAAACAAAAGGTCAACAGTGCAGAATAAACCTCCCTCAGGTATTCTGGCAATGGAGAAGAAGCAGGAGAACTTTTTTGAAAAAGGCATAGGAAAAAGCCTGCTACTGAGAAGATAATGATTACCATCCAGTGTTAACTGGCACTTGCAATACTAAAGAGGGTTTAGCTTTCTCATTCTAATTTCACATTTTTTTTCTGAGCTGTTACCTCTACTGCTTTATCTCTTAGCTAATTCTCAAATATTTTGATTTTTGTTTATTTTGAAGGCAATTCTCAATGGTGTTTTTACATGTCTTGTGATAGCTATTGTTGCCTATTCTATTTTCAAGGATGTTTGTACAGCAAAGAGACTTAGAAGATAGAAATAGATAGAAATACCCTTTGTGGGTAGCCCGTAGATATGTTTCCTGAGTCTGATAAAGATAATGACTCCATCTGGGGCTAGTAGCAACCTCCTCATGATATTGTTTTGTTTTGTTTTGTTTTGCGGTACGCGGGCCTCTCACTGTTGTGGCCTCTCCCGTTGCGGAGCACAGGCTCCGGACGCGCAGGCTCAGTGGCCATGGCTCACGGGCCCAGCTGCTCCGCGGCATGTGGGATCTTCCCGGACCGGGGCACGAACCCGTGTCCCCTGCATCGGCAGGCGGACTCTCAACCACTGCACCACCAGGGAAGCCTAATATTGGTAGTTTGTTAAGCTTGGGGTTCCTCAGCTACCGCACAAATCCACTGTGTGCAGCATACAACTGAGCTTACTTCCCAGTTGCCGTAATGGGACTTCGGAGGCAAGTAGAAGCCAATGTAAATATAAAATCATGCTGCCTATTGTTCAGTGAATGAGAAACTTCCTTATTTGTGGCCCAGGAGTCACATGTCCTCTGCCGGAATCTG